>NW_027185876.1:21347032-21364533 GCF_028583685.1 Petaurus breviceps papuanus
ATCTATCTATCTATCTATCTATCTATCTATCTATCTATCTATCTATCTATCTATCTATCATATAGTTCATACTTCTATCCAATGTAAGAAACCCTTCTATAATATTCCTGAAAAAAAGATCATTTATTCTTTACCTGATGTGGGGCATGGGGCCATCACCAGTCATCTTGACTTATATCTTGCCACTGGACTCTGATGACTCTGGAAGAGAGAGTAAGACTAATGACTTTGCACATTCCTGCCTCACTTAAATCCAATTCAGTTTCAAGTCTAGACATTACCTTCCTGTTCATTGATCCTCTCATGTGAAGGATCATCATCAACAACAATGTGGATCTCACTACCTGCAGAGGCAACCCATTTCACTGTTGGACACCTCCATTTATTTGAAAACTTCTCTTTATATTGAGCAAAAATCTGTCTTCATTTTCTATCCAGTGGTCCTAATTTTGTCCTCTAGAGGAGTAGTGTCCAACTAAAATAGGAATGGACCCTCTGTGGGCTATATATTGACTTAGAAAACCATAATCTTACCTATGTTACATTTTAATTTCTTTTGTTTTAAACATTTCTGAATTGTATTTTAATCTGGTTTGGGCCACATTCAGGAAGTGGCCTACTGGCCATGAGTTTGATGCTTTTGCTCTAGAGCTAAATAGAGTAGGTCAAAACCATCTTTCATTGGACAGTCATTCAAATACTTAAAGATAGTGACTACATTCCTCCTTAGTCTTTTTTTTCCACAATAATTAGTTGTGAGGATGTTGAAGGAAACATCTGATGGGGGGATAGACTCAAAAGGTGTGGGAAAAAATCTTAGGCCTTGTTAATGTTGAATTGAGGCAAACAAGTCCATTTCATCAACTACTGACTTATTTGCCTGCTTTCCCATCTCTGTATCTCTCTGTCTGTCTCTGTCACTCTCTCTCTCTCTTTCTTGTGGGAATATTCTATAAATTTAGGGTATCTTTGCTAAGGGAACAGGCACAATTTTGAAAATGAGATCACATCTTTACCATTACATAATTGATAGAAAGATTTGAAGAATACAAGATCCTAGTGTCCTAATTGTTTGTTGAGCATTTAAAAAGATATTTTATTTGGTAGAGCAAAATGCTACCTAAAAGACTCTCTTCCACAAAGTTATCTCCCTTGTATTCATTCACATTATTCAAGATTCCTTGAAAGAAATAAATAACAGTGATAACCCAGAGGAAACGTCTTGAGGTAGATATATGCCTTTCCTGGATTTCCTCCAAGTGTACCATGGATGATGTTGCCTGTTCTATATGTGTGAGTTCAGTCTTGCTCTCCTGAGTTCATCAGTGTTGATTCATTTGTGTCTTCACAGAGACAAACTTTTTTTTTTTTTTTGCATTTCGAGTGGGAAGGGCAGGGTAATTGGGGTTAACTGACTTGCCCAAGGTCACATGGCTAGTGTATCAAGTGTCTGAGGCTGGATTTGAATTCAGGTCCTCCTGACTCTAGGGCCAGTGCTCTATTCACTGCACCACCTAGCCTCCCAAGAGACAAACTTTTTAAACGCAAAGTTGTTTTTATAACCATAATGGGAAGTGGGAATAGGAGAGGAACCTTTCAGGTTCTTATATTAAACCTTCCCTGTAGGTTATTAATGTTGAACCTGGATCACAGACTTCTAGATGAGATCCTTCCCTGGGGCTTCTCCTCTTCCTCCATTAGGAAGACACACTATGACCCTAATGGCTCAGACCATTCCTCTCCATTTCTACAATATCATATACCACAGACCAGCTTTCACTTGTCTTGATTTGGGCCACTACATAATTTTAAGGTAGCATTATAACAGTTTAGAAAATTGTGACAAGAACACGAAGTCATCTACTCTAATAAGCCTTTAGCTTTAGACAAATATAACCCACCCTTGTGTCAGAGACTCCTTTTTGACATGAACACACTTTGCAAACCTCTCATTCCCCACCCAGGTGGAACATGAGAATGACTGTATCTGGCACTTACCTGCGTGTAGCTACTAGCTCCCCTTACAAGCACTCAGGTTCATAAGACTCAAAGCAAGGAAAAATCTTATCTACTATTAAAAAGGACTTGTCTGAACCATAAAGAGTTGAGACCTTCCCATTGGAATATTTTTGTATCTAGAGATAATTACAGTAAGATACTTTGTAACTTACTGAGCTACTTTAGGTGAAAATTTAACAAGGGGAGAAGATGGAGATTGCTCCTTTGCATCAATTCTATCCTCCAAGATTTATTTGTCTATGCCAGGTTGCTTCCTGGAAGGTCTCTCTGGGAGTTACTGGTAACATTCCATTCTCTTCCTCTGATAGCTCCTCTCACAGTCTGGCTCCAATGTCTCTCTCTAACCTCCTTGTACAATACTTCCCTTCACATACTTTATAAAAAGTCCTAAGTGTTTTTCCTGATGCTTCTCGCACAGGGCACTCCATCTTTCACATCTGTTCCTTTGCTGTTCCCTCATGCCTGGAATATGCCATCTTCTCATCTTTACCTCTCAGAAGCTAGTGAGTAGTAAACTGAATGGGAATTTGGAATATGCAGCCTCTTAGGTCCTTTCCAATTTAACATGCAATGACATTGATTCTAAGAGAGAGACCAGAACTTGACAAAGTCTGCCTCAATGAACTTCAGATAATGAGTCAAAGATTGAGAGTCATCTCTGTGGATATTCCCAGTGCTGTTGGGGACTCATTGTTAAGGACAGTCTCATATACATTTCAGTAGAATAGGCTTCCACAGTTTACAACAAAATTTAGTTCAATGAACACTGACCACTCTCTTCGTGAAGAACTTTACTAGTCATTGAGGGTGAAGGGGATGTTGTTGTTTAATTGTTTTTCAGTCATATCTGACTCTTCTTGACAACTTTTGACAGCAAAGATACTAGAGTGGTTTACCATTTCCTTTTCCAGCTCTCTTTACAGATGAGGAAACTGAGGCAATCAGGGTTAAGTGACTTGCCCAGGGTCACACAACTAGTACATGTCTGAGGCTGGATTTAAACTTAGAAAGATGAGTCTTCCTGACTTCAGGCACATTGACCTATCTACTGAGCAGCATGACATACTCCCTATCCTTAAGAAGCTTGAATTCTAGTAAGGGACATAAGGCCAATTCAACTCCCTTCAACAAACATGCCAAGCACTGGTTGTGTATTATGGGTAAAAAGATATCAAAATGGGTAGGACAGTCCTCTTAGGGTATAAGTACTGAAATCCATAGCTATGGCAGCAGGCCTTATGCCCTTGAATCTCTTTACTGGGTGAAAATCTAGAAGCAGGAGAAGGGATGCTGAATTTAGTGTTAAAGATCTGGGTATGAATTCCAACACTATCAATTGCTACCTTGGGCAAGTTACTTTACCTGTCTAGGAGTTGTTCCCAATGAGAGGTTTAATCAGATGACATCTAAGGATTCTCCCAACCTATGACCCAAAGTATATGCCCCCTACCCCTCTTTTCCATCTTGGTAAGCTTTTCCAGGGCTTGTGACCAAGACTCACTTTTCATGGCATTTTTTCAATGATGTTTGACCATATTTTCCCCCTGAATCACACCAACTTGTCCCATTGGCATCTCCTCAGGATTGATTTAGACCATGAGGACCATCTGAGGACTTAGATATTTATCTGTTGGGCACTCTGTTATTGCAAGGGATTAAAAAGACAACAAAAAATATCTCTAGCTTTTAAAAAGCTCCATTTTTCCCACATAAATTTCAAACTACGTGGGTATAGCTAAGTATCAGATCTAAATTATTTCATCCTTAAGAGACAGCGAGCTGGCAACATAGTGCACAGAACACTGGGTCTGGAGTCAGAAAAGCTTCAATATCAAATCTGGTCTCAGACACTTCCTAGCTGTGTGATCTGGTCCAGTCATTTAACCTTTGTCTGCCTCAGTTTCCCCTTCTGTAAAGTGGGGCTAATAATAGTACCACAATAGGGTTGTTGTGAAAATCGAATTAGATAATAATTGTAAAATGCTAAGCGTAGTGCCTGGAACATAGTGAATGCTATGCATAATTACTATTAGGGCCACTAAATGTACCCAAGAGAGGTAGCTAGGCGGAAGGTTTAGCCTCAGAGTGATGAAGACTGGGGCCATTTGACTGTGTGACACCAGGCAAGTGACATCTTTTCCTTACCCTAGGCAGCTGTCCAACGTTCAGACAAATTGCCATTCTGCATTGGTGGAAGGAATTTCCATGCTGGAAGTTTTCTGCACTGAAAAAAAATCACAAATTGAGTCTAAAAAAAAGAGAAAATTGGTCAAGTGCACCATGACTTTATGTATATTATTTGTTACAGCTGAATAAGAAGTTACTTTACTGTGTGATCTTGGGCAAGTTACTGAAACCCAATTGCCCTCCAAAAAGCAAAAAAAAAAAGGTACTTTACATGTTATGTTTCTCTTTTCTTTCTTACTTTTCTTTTTTTTGTTATGCTGTTATAGTATTCTGTGAGTCCTTCATTCTCATATTATTTGGGGAAAATACTTTTTTCCCAAGATTTTTAGATTTGATTTGGTGATTGTTCATTTTTTGCCAAATTCACTTTCTTTGCTACTATATTTGCTACTTTCTCAGCTTACAGCCAATATGCCTTTTATATTTCCTGAATTCAGTTCTTAGTTTACAATGTTCATCTCTCTTACATTTCCTAAAAACAAAATAAGCTGTTAGTGTTGGTGGTTGTTGAGTCATGTTCCACATTCTTGAAGTAGTTTGCCATTGCCTTCTCCAACTCATTTTACAGATGAGGAAACTGAGACAAATAGGGTTATGTGATCTGCCAAGAGTTACACAGCTACTAAGTGTCTGAGATCAGATTTGGAACTCTAGTCTCCCTGATCCCAGGCCCTCACTCAATCCACTACACCACCTAGTTATCCAATAAACAAATAGCATAAATGACTTACTTTTACATCTTAAAATATAAATTAAAATTTTAATGAACCAGTAAATAAAAGAACAGAACAAGGAGCCTATTTTTTCATTTAAAAAGCACTGTTAGCAGTTTAAAAGAAATATATTTTTAAAGCTTATTTCTATTAAAAACAACAACAAAAAAATTTGTGAACCCTCCCCAAAGACATGATACCAGAGTATATCATGCTGTTAGAACTTCTGACTTGAGACAGCATGATGTGGGAATGAGCGTGGTTTAACACATCACAGCTCTGGGTTCTAATCCCAGTTGAGCACTTAAGTAGTGGTGTGACTATGAAAAAGTTCCTAACTCCTCCATTTCCCCATCTTTAAAATGAATGGGTTGAATTAGATCAGAGATATCAAGAGTCCATTTAGAGCATCTTTCCCAAGCCTCGCCAGAGCCAGATTAAAATGTAATTGGGAAATAGTTAACAAAAAACCATAAAAATACAATAAAACATAAACAATAAAACCGAGTCAGTATGGGGTTGCAGGGATCCTTATATAGGATTTTGTAGTTTCTATTTCTATTTGACCTTGATACCACTGGACTAGATTTCCTCCAAAGTTCCTTCAGCTCTAATTTTATGAACCCATAAAGTTCCTTCTCTAACATTTTATGCTTTTCTGTTCTCTTGAAGACGAATGTTTCCTGTCTTGAAGATCAGTGTAACTGGGTTGGATCCCAATGCCATGTACTCCTTCCTGCTAGACTTCACTCCAACTGACAGTCACCGGTGGAAATATGTCAATGGTGAATGGGTGCCAGCTGGCAAACCAGAAGCCTCCAACCACAGTTGCGTCTATATCCACCCTGATTCTCCCAACTTTGGTGCCCACTGGATGAAAGCCCCCATCTCCTTCAGCAAAGTGAAGCTTACCAACAAAGTCAGCGGAGGTGGGCAGGTAGGACTGCAAGAGTCACCAATCAAGAAATATCAAGGGTGCATTTAGGCAATTAGAGCGACCCTCACAGGGCTCTTATTCCACAGAAGCCAATTATTCCCTGGAGTCCAAATGTAAACAGGAATAAATAGCTCTTAATTGGTGCTTTCAGATTTTAATGGACTTTCAGATGTTAAGAGAGAGTGAGAGAGAGGGGTGTAGTGCAGTAGTTTACTTAATCATGGGGGCCTCTTTTCATAGTTTTGTCTTGTGTACTAAGGCTTTTATACAGGACTTCAGATGAGGGGGAAAACATTGTGAATATTAGAGTTTTGTTATTCCTCTTGTGTTTTTGTATAAGTGGTGTGTTGGCAATAGGTAAGTACCTTAATAAAAAGCCGCCCCTGAATGAAATAATTACAGCTTTCACTTTGGATAATTATCAATAGAATATTCAATCAGCTTTGGTTTTTAGAAGAAGAAAAAGAAAAAAAAAACCCTAAACAAACATCCCTAAATCAGGAATGTTCTCTTTAAGGTTATCAAAGTGCTAGAAACAGATTTGTGTGTGTGTCTGTTTGAAAAGTGATTAAACAACATCAGGAATGTGAGGCTCCATTGAAATAAAAAAATGGAGACCATGTTGTCTATTGGCGATAAAGAGTCCTGACCAGAGATTATAGTATCTGGGGCAAAGATACAATAAAACATACAGGGGACAAGTTGGTGGCAGTAGAAAGACCTTAGACCATGGTGCATAAGGCAGCGGGCAGGCATGTGTGTGTACTCACACATACATGTACTTGTGTATATGTGTGTATGGAAGAGACCTAGAGAGAGTCTCAGGGAGTAGGCTACCTACCCTGTGGGCAGAGACCACTGCTTGGAGGTTGACTGGGAGCTGTTGTGTTGGGAGGAAGAGGAGGCTACCATATGGTAGCTACTTATTTTAATGGATTATTATTATTATTTAATGGATTGTTTTTCCCTAGGTGCTAAACTCTGCTGCTTCTATCTGCTAAAAGGAGTACAAGTTTTATCAGCACTTTCTAAATTTTGGTGCCCCGGGGCAGAGTCCCAGTGGCCTGTCTGAGTTATGGCTCATCCTTTTCAGGGGGAAAGCCATCCTAGCTGTTAGCATCCTTTCTCTTCCCTCAAATTACATTTAATTGTGTCTTTTATTCCCTCTCACCCTCAATAGAAAATAAGCTCTCTCCTACAGGGTAGAGACTACTATTTTTTTTGTCTTCATTTCCCCATCATTTGGACCAGTGCCTACCTCATAAAGATCAAAAACCAAGAGATTAATAATCTTCCTTTTTATTGAATTTTCTTGCACAAAATGACTAACATGGAAATGTTTTATATGATTGTACATATATAACCCATATCAGATTGCTTACTGTCTCTTAGGGAGGGATAGAATTTGGAATTCAAAACATAATAAAAAACAACCAAAGAATGTTAAAATTGTTTTTACATGTAATTGAGAAAAATAAAATGTCATTTAAAATTTAAATAAAAAGTTAAAAAATATTTTAGAATTTTAAATAAGAGATTAATAAATGTTTGTTGAATCTAATCCAATTCAATTCAATCTAGTTCAACTCTTTCCCTCCTCCCCATACACTTTACAAATGTGGGAAAATGAGGTTCAGGAAGGTTAATTGCTTTGCTAAAGGTTTTGAACCAATAAGTGGCAGAGGTTAGACTTTTATCTAGGTCTCCTAACGTCCATTCTCCTACACTATTTTCCTCCAGCTCCATTACAATTCCCTGACTACCAAAAATATGTGTGAGTGTGAGTGTGAGTGTGTGTGTGAGTGTGAGTGTGACTTTAGACAAGTCAGCTCTGTTTCTTTATCTGTAATAGAAAGGGGGTTAGATTAGATGACTTTTAAGGTCCCTTCCAGCCTTGAATTTTTTAAAATTAATTTTAAAAAATTAATTAATTATTTTTTAGTTTTCAACATTCACTTCCATAAGATTTTGAGTTCTAAATTTTCTGCCCTTCTCACCCCTCCCCCTTCTCCAAGATGGTGTACAATGTGATATAGGCTCTACATATACATTCATTTTGAATACATTCTCACATTATCCAGCCCTGAATCTTTGATTCTATTTTCTTTTTTTAAATTATTTTTTTTTTTTTGCTTTTTGGAAAAGGGAAGGCAGGGCAATTGGGGTAAGTGACTTGCCCAAGGTCACATGGCTAATAAGTGTTAAGTGTCTGAGGCCTGATTTGAACTCAGGTCCTCCTGATTCCAGGGCAGGTGCTCTATTCACTGTACTCCTAGCTACCCCAATTCTATTTACTTAAACACTGATTTCCTAGGATGTAACAGGTAAGGCTAAGGAATAGGTGTAGTGGGCCAAGCTTTAATAATAATGTTCAATATTAATAAAGTATGCATCGATTCAACTCAATAAACATTAATTAGGCAGCCACCATGTATGAGGCATTGTGCCAACAAAAGATGAAAAATGAAACTATTGCTGACCCCAAAGGCAGGAAATGAGCATTTATATAGCACCCACTGTATGCTTTATAAATGTTATCTCATTTTATTCTCACACCCACCTATAGTGCTATTATGATCTTCATTTTGCCATGGAAGAGACAGAAGCAAAGAGAGATTAAATGAGTTATCTAGGATCACACAGCTAGTAGCTGAGGTCAGATTTGAACCTAGCTTTTCCTAAACCCACTCACTGTACCACCCAGTCTCCAGTCTCAAGGAGGTAAAAGTCTGACTCTTAGCCCCAGTGCTTTTCTTCCAATTATGCTACAGAATAAAACAAAATGATCCTTACAACAGCCCTGTGAGGTAGGGGTTCTTATGATCCCTAGTTTATAGTTGGGGAAACTAAGGCAGACAGAGGTTAACTGCTTGAAGTCATACTTGAAATCAGATCTTCCTCACTTTAAGCCCAATACTCTATCTACTAAGTCACTTAGCTGCCTTCCAGTAACTAAAAACATAAAAGAAATTAAGAGCCTGACTTTTTCCTTCTGTGAGAAAAAATAAGTGAAACTGACCTTCCTTATACCTCTCTTTAAAAATGCTGTTACTTGGGGTGGCTAGGTGGTGCAGTGAGTAGAGCGTCAGCCCCAGATTAAGGAAGACCCGAGTTCGGTTCCTGCCTCAGACACTTAACACCCACACAAAAATACTAGCCGTGTAACCTTGGGCAAGTTACTTAACCCCAATTGCCCTCCAAAAAAGCAAAAAAAAAAAGTTTAAAAAGAGGCAGCCAGGTAGCACAGTGAGTAAGAGCACGGGCTCCAGTGTCGGGATGACCTGGGGATTGAATCTGGGCTCAGATACTTAGCACCACACCCAGAAACACCTGGCCGTATAACCTTGGGCAAGTTACTTAACCCCAATTGCTTAGGGGCAGCCAGGTGGCTCAGTGAGTAAGAGTACCGGCTCCCAGTGTCCAGATGACCTGGGGATTGAATCTGGGCTCAGATACTTAGCACCACACCCAGAAATAACTGGCCGTGTAACCTTGAACAAGTTACTTAACCCCTATTGCTTTAAAAAAAAAAATGCTGTTACTTGCCTGAAAAGACCAGTTATTTGCAAGGTCATTTTAATGATTAAGTGCTGTGAGGGAAATGTAGCTTAGCACAAGTGAGACCTTCACCACTAATGGCTTTGAATGGAAATTCCCTTCTCAACCTACTACTGCTATTGGTGAAGGGTATGAGTGATCCAAGGGAGGTTCCTTGCTCATGGCAGGACAGTTTGCAGTTCTTACTTTTCTGTTTTTCTTCCTTGACCCTCTCTTTCCCTCTCTCTTTTTCTCTAACAGATAATGCTGAACTCTCTGCATAAATATGAACCCCAGGTTCACGTTGTTCGGGTTGGCAGTACCCACCGGATGGTGATGAATTGCTCCTTTCCTGAAACTCAGTTCATAGCTGTGACTGCCTATCAGAATGAGGAGGTAAGTGAATTCAGTCTGGATCCCTTTTCTTTACATGTTGGCCCTTAGTGGTGATGCTACATCATGGGGCAAAGGCACCTCTATGTTCCCAAAGTCTGTGACAGCTAAAGGTAAGGTCTGGCAGGTCCAACCAAGCTAGCATTTCACTTTGGGTTGTTGATAGCTCATATGTCTTTCTTGAGGGCCAACCTAGTCAAATGAGGAAAAGTTCATCACCAGAAGATTGGTCACAGGTGGTGACTTTTTCCACACTGACTGTCTATCTAAAGATTGAGTTCTGTGTCAATGGAGGAAATGCCCATGCCTAGGAAATCACAGGTCCTTGAGTAAGTAGGTTTCTAAAATGACAGTATTTCTAGATCGTGGTCTAAAGCTTTCCCTTTCATTTTGATTTGTTGGTCAAAGGCAACCTCCATTAGTCATCATATTTGTAAATAATATTGCATAGTGACTTTTTGGCCCCTGAAGGTTAGCAAATAAGTGCAGAGATGAATGAATAGGGACTCTAGCTGTGGGTGCTTCCCATTTCAGTGCAGTGACTATTTGATTTCAAGATAGGCCTTGATTTCTGACTTCTCAAGAGAACACACATGTTCTAGGTCCCTTCTAAGGCTTCAGATTCTTAGAGGGCATGAGTCTTAACTAAACCCTTCCCCAGTCTGGGCATCTGCCTGGTTTCAATTAAATTCACAATACTTTTGTTAGACACAGCATAGAAGAAGGGTCTTTAATCTTGTGTCCTGGATCCCTTTGGCAAGCAGACTGGTGAAGCCTATTGATCTCTCCTCAGAATAATGTCTCTAAATATAAAAAAAAAATATTTAGGATTATAAAGGGAGCCAATTATATTGAAATGCAGATATCAAAATATTTTAACAAAACAAGTTCACATATTCCAGATTAAGAAACCCTGGTGTAGAGGCCTGGCCTGTTTAAAAGTTACATGGTCCCTGTTTTCATTGTTCAAGGTCCTGCTAGTGCTAATCTCTTATCCATACAACAGCTATTCTTGTTTGGGTGTTTTTCACTGTAGTATCTAATCACTTTACTCAATCAAACCCGAGCAATTGCTGAGCTCAAAGCAGGGACATTTATCTACCAAAAAAAAAAAAAAAAGAAAAGAAAAGGAAAAAAAAGAAGAAATACAAAATAGAGTTCAGCTAAGACTTCCAGTGTCCAGACTTTCTCTTCCCACTGGTTCTTCCCCTACGTTGAATTATCATACTCCCCCACTGCCCTTTCCCAAACATTATGGATTTGGTAGGATCCTATGCAGGCTGGAGAGAAGGTATTTGATAAGGGAGGAAGCTGAAAGTTAGTTTTGCAGTAGTTCATAAGAGTGAATACTCTTTTTGTGCCTTATTCTAGCATAGGCAGCTGGTGAATAGCGTTCAGGGCCTGGAGTTAGGAAGTCCTGAGTTCAAATCTAACCTCAGACACATACTAGTTGTGTGACCTTGGACAAGTCATTTTATTTCTGAAGCCTTCTTAACTGTTAAGTGTGGAAAATAATAGCACCTGCCTTTCCTGGGTTGTTGTGAGAATCAAATGAAATGATAATTGTAAATCATATAATGACGTATAATTAGTGTTATATAAACATGTATCATTGTTGTTATTATCATTTCCACTAATGCTGGTTGTTTTTGCAAATCCAAGATAACAGCGCTCAAAATCAAGTATAATCCATTTGCCAAAGCCTTCTTGGATGCCAAGGAAAGGTGAGTAGACGTCAATTGCAAGGAAATCTCATGTTTAAATTCTGCAAATGTAGACTGTGATTATTTTTGACAGGGAGCATCTTGAGTCTTACTTTTGTACTCTCTATGAAAAAAGGGCTTGCTAAACTAGTTAGATATCAATGTGGTTTAAGAGTACTTTCAAGTACTTTAAAGCCCTCATTTACATATAAATTACTGATGTGGTAATTACAGATTTTTTTTACTTTTGCCCTGATGAGAGACCAAGACTTCTACTTGGAAATACTTTGTTAGTCTCATTTGAGTATCCAAGTAGGCATTTGACAGTGGTAAAAATAAATTTAAAATATTATATAACTCAGATTTTTGAATTCCATTTTTACTCAATTAGTCCTAATTTGCATCAATTGCCTAGAAAACTTGGGTAATGGGAGGTAGCATAATGTAGTAGACTAAGCATTGAAACTCCAAATGAACTCTGACACCCTTTTCTGCTGTATGACATTGGGCAAATGACGTAACTTCTCTGGACCTCTGTTTCTTCATCTATAAAATAAAGGAGTTTGTTAATTGGATTTTCTCTTTCTGTTTTAAAAATGGTATTATTCTCAGAAGTCTATGTTAATCAGACAGAAGGCCTGCATAAACCTCTGGATTTGAAGGCTCATTTTACCACTGTGATTATATCATTCTACGTCTGTCGTTCTTTAACATTGTGCAAAAATCAATGCAGGAAAATTATGCTTTACCTCTGTGTGTGTGTGTGTGTGTGTGTGTGTGTGTGTGTGTGTGTGTGTGTGTGTGTGTGTTGGGAATGGGGGTGGGGTGGCTGGGTGGGATTTAATGAATCAGCAAACATCCATTAAGTTCCTACTACGTGCCAATCCCCGTGTTTGGTGCTGGAGCTACAAGGACAAAAGTAAAGCAATTTCTGCCTTCAAGGACCTTACAAGAGCCAAACCATGTCTGAGGGTGGGGGTAGGGAGGTAGAAATTCCTCCCTATATCATAATCAGTAAGTAACTATCCTGCCTCCACTTGAAGACGTCCAATAAGGGGAGCCCACTGCTATCCAAGACAGCCCCCTTCTGCTTTTGGGCAGCTCCAATTGTTAAGATGCCCCACCCCCAAAACATCAAATCTAAGTCTATCTCTTTACAACTTTTACCCTTCATTCCTAGTCCTACCCAGGGCACTGTGCTGGGCACTATGGGTAAAAAAAAAAAAAAAAGGAAAATACCATGGTGCTATGAGAGTGACATATGGTACAAGATAGAATTGATAAGGGCAAAGGAGAAATTAAGACAAAAAACACTAGGAAAAATGAAGGAAAGAATTTTTAGCTTGAAGAGATGAAGATTGCATTCACAGAGGAGATGGTACTTGAACAGCACATTGCTGAAAAGTAATGGATTTCTCCAGGCGGTGCATAGGGGATGCCCTTGGGAATGGATGGAGACAGGAGAGTACATAATGAGCTTAGGGTGAAGTAGTTAATTTTGGCTAGCTTTGAGAGTTTGGCAGTGGGGAATAATGTGAAAACAGGCTGGAAAAAAGGAATTTGCATTTTATCTTATAGCAATAGGGAGCCCTTGAAAGTTTTTGAATGAGGAAGTAAGGCATTCCTCATTTTGTGCTAACCAATAGGCAGCACTAGACAAATGTAGTGAGATCTAGAACCTCTGGGCTGGTGTTCCTTAACTGTCCCCCTTCCACCCCTTCCCCCCCTTTTTAACCATGATTGCAGTTTGGATTATTATGGCAGGAGGGCTAGGTAAGCATGGCAGTCAAACTTCAGGGAGGTCACATGATACTGAGCAATTTTTTTCTTGCATGTTTTTGCACTGAACTGGGCTGCAAACTGCCTGAGGTCTTGGGCACAGAAACACCAAATCATTTGACAAATGGTGTCATTTTTTTTACAAGATCAGCTACAAGTACATACTTGATGAAAGCTTCTGAGATCCTCCCTATTCCACTGAGAATTCTTGCAACAGAGGACGATGGAACCTTGGGATTGTAACGGTTTATATGGAAGTGTCAGTGGATAACTGAGTGTTGCACGTGCTCTATTTTGGCCATAAAATCTTAAATAAGTGCCTTGGTTGGGGGAAGTGGGAGAGTAGCATCTGAGAGAAGGAATGTTTGGCTTATTGATAAAGGGTGGGGGGCAAAGCGTACCATGATTTCTTTTAGAAAATGTCCTGAAGAATTGAGGAAATCAGACATCACTCTCTTTTTCCTTTCAGAAACCATCCAAAAGATGCTCCAGAAGTTATGCCAGAGGGTCAGCACGTTACATACTCCCACTGTAAGTTTCATAGAATGTTTATGAGTGATGGGTAAGGGTATTCAAGAGGAATTCTCCAATAAATTGGTTTGATTAAGGTTAAGTGAAACCTTCCAACAGGGCCCAGATTGGTACTTTGTCAATTTAATGGAAATTTATATTTTTTCTCAAACTCCTAGTGATGTTCAGAGTTTTGTCTTCTTGAATATTAATCAGGGTCTGGGAGCAAAAATTACTTACATGAGAGACCCTGACAATATTACTGTTTAAAGTGGGGACTCTTTATGTCATGGACATTCTTTATGTCATGGACCTTTTCAACAACCTATGAACCAGGGAAGCCTATGAACCCGTCATCAGAATAAGATTTTTAAATGCATAAAATCAGATATATGACATTAGAAAGGAAGCCAATCACATTGGAATGTAGTTATCAAAGTATTAAACAAAAGTTTATGGACTCCAGGCTAAGTACCCTGGACTCAAAAGATTACATGGTGATGGAATTTAGAGTCCTTGAAGTGATTTCTAGGGGGTCCCTTCTGCTTTCTCTGCTTTTGCTATTTCAACACTAGTCCTGAACCCAGGACCCAAAATTTGACTTTCTGGTCAATCCACGAAGAGGGTCATAATACTTAAGTCAAGCTGCTCCAGTTATGCTTCCTAGCATTCTGGCCCACCTCACCCTCCCACCCCTCCATAGCTTCCCACTTCACCACCAAATATCCAAATAACAGAGAAAGGAAAAGGAATAGTTTCACCAGGTAGTGGAAAGCATTCCCGGTCCCAATGACTGTAATGAGAAGCATTGACTTCCTGGATGATTGCTGGGAGAATTCTTAAGTCCCAGGATCACTTGGAAATTCTCCCTGATGCCTTTGATTTCCTTCCTGTCCTCTCTCAGAGTCTGGAGTCATAAGACTTCATACTGAGAACTCCCTCTTTGTGCTGAAACCCCTAGAAGTCCTTCCTTTATTTAGTACTAACAATATAATTTCTGGATTGAGGATGCCCCAAAGATTCACAGATTCCTGCTTCATCTCTTTTTTAATTGTCACCATAACTCACTCATCTAGACCCTCTAGACGCTTGTCTTTTGTGACAGGTCATTCCAAAAATACAGGGAAATGATGCATTAAATACACAAATAAATATGATACAAGGTAGAATGTGATAGAGGCAAAGGGAAAGATCCATACATAACTCCAGAAAAGATTGGGGAGAGAGATGACATTTTCATCTGGGCGGTGGGTGAATGGGAAACATCAAGGAAGGCTTCATGGAAGAAGTGGTACCAAGGTAGGCTCTTAAAGGAAGAGCAGAATTTCAACAAGCAGAAATGAAGAAGGAAGTACATTCTAGGAGATCACTTGGGTGAACACAGTTGTGGCTTTCTTCACTTCTTGTCTTAAAACACAGTGGCCATTTAATTATAGCTGTAATACCACTCCAGAAGTGACAGCACAGTCTTAAAGACATCTCCAGAGATGGATATTTTCTAAAGAGATGATATATTTATATTTTACACACACACACACACACACACACACACACACACACACACACACACACCCTTGTATATATTGTAGCTCTCATGAAAGTCCTATCTACTGTGCAGAAACATTAAAAGATCCTCTATTATCTGTGTTTCACTGATCTAAGCAAAGCATTTTACAATATGTCTCCCAAGTTTCTCTTAGAGAGCTGAGTGTTTTATCTGGTTTGCTTGGCTCACGTCAGAGGTGGCTCAATATTTTTATTACAATGAGCTTACTTGTGAAGTGACATTGATATTTTGATTGTTTAGGACTGGTCCGAAGGAATCCTTCCGATTTGGTGGGGAGGGCAGATGAAGAGCATTGGGCCATTCTCACACTGGATTTTATTTGCCAATAAAGGAGTTGGTGGAATTGGGTAACTGACACAGAGAAACATATAATCATAAATGTAACTTGTGAGATACATGAAGACAAGGGACCCTGTTCACCTAACCATGCAATGGGAGAGAACACAGTTCATACCTCACCCTCCCAACTCTCCCATCTCTCTTTCCTCCCAACAAATGTGTGCTAAATTGAATTATTATATAACTTGCTATCTAATTTGGGGGCTAAAATATTTTTTGTCTTATTTCTCTGTTTCTTCCAGTGGGAGGCTGGCTCATTTCTAATCCAGATGCCATGTGCACATCAGGAAACTCCAACTACCAGTACCCTGCTCCTCTGCCCTTGGCTGCTCCCCACTCCCACCATGGCTGTGATCACTACTCTGGTCTCCATGGACACAGGGCAGCTCCCTACCCTCCTCCCTACATGCATAGAAACCATTCTTCCACAGGTGTGTGACTCTGCTAATATTGCCCATGGGCAATGGGGGTGAAACAAATGCGTGGTATGAAGGAAGACTGAAGTAGCAGCTTCCTCCCTCACCCCCTACCTGGTATTTTTTCCAGCAAAAAAAATGCATATCTATATTTGGTCAGATATGATTATTCTGAAAAACCTCACCTATAATTTTGCTCAAAATATTTGGAGAATTATCTATCGTTTATCTTTTTTTGATTGTGAACAGCCTTGCTCTAGGTTGGCTGACATCAATGATAATAGCAATAATCATAACTGATAATTATTTAAAGCTTCTTTGAGATTTGCAAAGTACTTTATATACATTATTTCATTTAATCCTCACAGCAACTGTGAGATAAGCACTACCGGCATCATTCCTGTTTTGCATTTGCAGAGACTGCAATTCAGAGAGCCTAAGTGATTTGCTCATGGTCTCATGATGGGATTTGAACCCATATTTTCCTAAGTCCAAGTAAAGGACTATGCTTTGGGTAGTTTTCAGGATGCATTTGACTGAGTCATGGAACAATCCTATTTAATTCATTATGTATCTCTTCTATGGCTACATTGAATAGCAAGAACCTAAAAGTTTGGGCTTCATCATTGGCAGTCTCTTAAGATGGTCTCTGGGGGGAACCAGACCCATTGAATGTCTCAGTCTTGGCTTGATTCATGTGCACCCATCTTTTGCATTTCTTCCTGGGTCTTATACTTTCTTGAAAGTCAGAATCTCCTTCAATATTCTTTCCATCTGTAAGACAATGGTGTTGATATTAGTAACTCACATTTATATAGTGTTTCAAGGTTAATAAAGGAAGATTTTAAAAAAATGTAGTGAAAATGTTACTGTCCCCATTTCAGAGGTAAGGGAAATGAGGTTCAGAGAGGTTACATCCTCATGTAAAATGAATATTATGACTTCAAAAGCAGAGCTCTTTCTTCTCTGACCTAAGACCATAGACTTAGAAGCTGAAGATAACTTGGAGGTCCCCCAGTTCAACTCTTTCATTTCACAACTGAACCTTGGGGACGTGAAGTGATTTGCCCAAGGTAACAAAATAATTGACAGAGCTAAGAGTCTAACCCAAGACCTTGGGCTTGATATCCAATATTTTTACCCTTCTCTATTCCAGAATGCTGGAGAATACAAGCAAGAACACCAAAATTTAGGTACTTTTGTCTTGCTTTCCTTGATGGATACTATTATACTTCCACAAACATGGGATCTCCAATAGCTATCTTCTGCTTAAAAAAAAAATCCCCATCTCTTAGACATTGGTCTGCTGCTCCCTGCTTTGCTGGTTACTCTCATAGAGTGACTAGCTAAAACTCAGAAAGTGTAGCAATAGTAGCACCACAACCTAATCTAAATTGTTAC
>NW_027185876.1:21364543-21375801 GCF_028583685.1 Petaurus breviceps papuanus
CCTTCCTTCCTTCCTTCCTTCCTTCCTTCCTTCCTTCCTTCCTTCCTCCCTTCCTCCCTTCCTCCCTTCTTTCCTCCTTCCCTTCTGAGATTATTTATTGAGCCCTAGTGATATGCTTAGCCCTGAAATAAGGGCAGTGGGCAGAGTATGATAATGCCATGTGGGGGAAGAACCAGTGGGAAGAGAAAGAGTTTAGACACTGGAAGTCTTAGCTGAACTCTTTATGGTTCATGGGCATAGCTTAGGGAATTCCAATGTATTTTGTTCCTAAATGAGTCCTGAAATGTAAAAAATCTGATGTATCCATAACACAAGGCATGGTAATATTTCATCTAGTGCTTATGTCATTGGTCTTATAAGGCCTCTATCTGCATCCTGAGCCCAATTATTGTAATTTCCCCAAAGTGAACTTGATAGAGAGCTCAAGCAATAGCCTGCAAGTTTTTTCTGGAAACAACAGCTGGACTTCTTTATCCTCTACTCCCCATGCCAGTGTGCTCTCAGTCCCCCATACCAGCGGAGCGGCCTCTCCCCTGCCCAGGTAAGGCCAAATCAAGCAGAGCATGTGCACTTGCCATTACGGGGATTCCCATGGGCACGATGGATGTGTAGCCAGATTCATTGCTTAGAAATCCAAACCCAGACCTATGCCTGCTACTGTGCTGTCTTTGCTTCCTGTCTCTGGTACCAGAAGTTGGCTTGATCCAGGCCCTTATTTTGGCTATGGTGGGGGAAGGGATGGAATTGGGGGTCACTGAGGTGAAGGTGGATAGTTCCTTCTTTTTCTTCCTGGGAAGCAGAGAATTGGGAAGACATGGGCTCACTACTGCATTCTACTTTATTCTGAGTGAGGGTTTTAAGTGGGATGATAGTGAAAAACTCAAGTCTGAGATCTTTCTCTTCAAGTCAGTCCAAGGCATACACTCCTCTGAGGTGCCAGATGGAGATTGGCTGAGAAAGATATGGGAGTTAAAAGTAGAAGGGGAATTACAAATCAGGCAACTTACCTGCTGGTTCAGACTGTCTTTTTCTTCATTTTCAATAAGCCAACTTCTTTACCCTTGCTGCCTCTGTGGACCTGCCCAAAGCAGTTTCTAATGAGAGACCTCATAACAGAGCCAATATGTGTAATTAGAGGACCCATGATGAAATACTAACCAAAAAAACTCCATTTCATCTCAACTTCCTCGAAGTCACCAGAGATATTCACTTATCCATTCACTCATTCACTCAATAATCTTTTATTAAATGACTGGCAAGGGAAAAACACTCTACTAGGCACAGCTACAACTAGAAATTTTGAAATTCAAGGAAAGCCCAAGAAATAACACCAAGAGCGAGGGCATGGAGTGTTCATGTAGCTCTGTGAAGATGGAAGGAAGTCCAGTGAAAATTAAGTAACTGACTGATAATCCGCTATAGGGAGCAATTATGTGAATTGAGATTAGTAGATTTACTAAAAGAAAGTTAGGAGCACATGGTGGGTTTTGGTTTGGGGAATAAAGGCTCAAGGAGAAGAAACTGCATTAGGCTATGGGAGGAAATGAGATAAAGAACAAGGATGAATTTCTCTAGAGAGAAGGTTTATGAGACCAGGATGGGCAATGAAGGGAAGTTCATTTCCCCCCCTAGAGATTAAAAGACAGTTTAACTTGCCTGAGATAATATATAAGCCAGGAGAACAAAAGGATGAATTAGATCACTTCTGGAGTTTTCATTCATAGGATTTTATAAAACAACTTTTATGTGTTGGGATCTTAAAGAGTGTGTTAATGTTTCCAATATAATGCCTATAATCCAATCAAGCAATTAACAAATATTTATTAAGCACTGACTATGCACCAGGTACTATGTTAGATGCTGAGAATACAAAGAAAAAAACAAAGCAGTTCATGCCCGCCAGTAGCTTACATTCTCTTAGAAGAGACAATATGTTGATGTAAAAATATGAACAAAATAAAGAAAAGATCATTTTTACAGGGAGGGCATTCACATCTGGAAGGGATCAGGAAACTAAGGATTGAAGGGAAATTCTAGTGAATTCTTGAAGGAAAACCAATACTGAAAGAGCTGGCAGTCTATAGGCAAAGCAAAACAAAGCAAAAGAAATTACGTATACAACACAATGCCCCAAAATTCTGGGAAATGGCTATGGGGCCCATCAATGCCATAACTTTGAAGCATGTGGATACAACAAATATTTTGTAGAGCCATTAGTCGGAGGTTATCTTTAGTCCTATCATCATTATAGCTGTAGAAATAAGAAGACAAAACAAGAAGTCTAGCTCCATGACAGTGGTCATAGCAGGAGAGGCCGAATCTACCATGGGAAGCAGTCAAGGCAACTTGGCATGTGCTTCATGGGATATACTTCAATATAAATACAGCTACAGAGGTAAAGCAAGTCATGCAGGAGAGGGATGCTCATCACAAGACATTGGCAAGCTTCTTAGAACCACTGGATATTTAGAGCTGGATTTTAGGGCTCATGCAGTTCAACCACCTCATTTTGAGGATGAGAGAATTAAAGTTGGGAGAAGTTAAGAGACTTGACCAAGTTTGACACAGTCAATCAGTGGCATCACCCAAGTCTCCTGACTCCCAGTCCAGTAGTCTTTTCACTGGACCACACTACCCCTTTTGACTTTTCTAAAGACAAAGCAAATCTATGACAGAGCTAAAGGGAGAAACTGAAACCAAGGCTCTCTGTTCCTAGGTTGTTGCCTTCCATCATGCTGCTTGTGTTTCTCTTATGCTTTTGGCAGGCTTGTTGCCCTTATCCGTCTTTAGTGGGCCATTAAGACTTACTCTTCATGGTACTGTTTTCCTCTGCAGTCACTACCCTTGCCTATGGACCATCAGTAACAGCGCTGGGAGCTCCGCTGACCCAGGCCCACCTGTGCATCCCAGCTCTTCAGGCACATTTCTCCTAGGCAACGCAGCTCTGTCCTCACCCTCTTCCTTGACCCCCATCCAAGTGCCCACTTGTACCAGCATGGATACCATGGGAGAGTCCTCCCTCTCCAGCATTGCTGTGTCCACATGGACAGCAGTAACATCCCATTCCTTCTGATGGGGGGAGGGGAAGCATTTTCTCTTTCTCTTATTGGTCAACCCAATAAGATCTGAAAATTAAGACCATCCATGGAAGGACCATAAACTGAAACCATGTCTGTTGGAACCAGGTGGATCAGACTGAAAATGATTCCTTCTCTCTTTTCTTAAAGGAAACAAATTATCTCACTGAGGGGAGAAGGAAGAGGAGATTACTATTACCAATGCTGGGATGAGTTGGGGGAATTAGAATTAGCATAACATGATTTTTTGAGTTAGATTAATATGTTAAAATGTTAGAATGAGTTTAGGCTTACCTTCTCTATGCTCACAATAGATAGGAGAGACTAAACTACAAATATCTTTTGAAGACAAAGCAGATCTTTGTATATGGAAGGTTGTGGGGGGTGCCACTAGACATTGTCAGTAATTATTGCATTTTTTTGGCCAACCTTTTCAAGAGTCGAGAAGAGTAATTACAAAGAATTGCAGTTTGGAAACTGTGGGGAGACATGCATTTTAGGTGTAGCCTATCTAGCTGTGTGCATTTCAAACATTTTTCCTCAGATCCAACTAATCGAATAGTTAAGAAAATGCTGACTGTTTACCACTTCCTTGCCTTTTCCTTTAACCCTTTCCATTTAATTGGTGGGTGCCTAGGTGGTGAAATGGATGAAGTGATTGGTCAGGAGTTCAAACTTAGCCTGAGTTCATCATCCTGAGTTGAAATCACATAATAACTGTGTGACCCTGGGCAAGTCACTTAACCCTGTTTACCTCAGTTTTCTCATCTGGAGAAGGAAATGACAAACCACTCCAGTATCTTTGCCAAGAAAACCCCAAATGAGGTCATAGAAACTCAGACATGACTGAACTAAAAATTTTCTCTGTGACTTTTTAATTCATTCATTCAACAAACGTTCTTTGAGTGAGTGCTTTGTGCACCTTGAATGCCCATAGACAAAGTATACTGGGGACAATGGTGCTTATTTGAATTTGGCTTTAAGGATGAAGTTCCCAAGAGAGGTTATTATGAATTTACAGTGGGTAGTGGGAATAAAAAAAACATAATCATTTATCATTTCTAGCAAGTGTGTCAGGATGAAGAGGGAGAAAATGAAGTCACAGCTGGCTGGCACTGACAGGGAGGAGAGCTCTGTCAAATGTATCCCTGTGATAGTCTGAATTTTGGAACCTGAAAAAAAATTGAATGATGGTCTTAGTTTTCTCATTTGAGGTACAACAAATGCTGTTTTGTTATTTGTTATGCTTGATATTTTAAGACAGTGTCCCAGTCTATTGCAGCAGCTTTGGACACTTAAGATTTAAAAAAACAAATTGATTCTTTAAAAAAAATACCTTGCTCCCTTCTCAATGACTTCTCTATCTTTCATGCCACCAATAGAACCTTCCCCTGTAACAAAGAATTATATTTAAGCAAAACAACTATATATTAAGCAAAACAAATCCACACATCTGAAAATACTTCCTTGTGACTGTCGACCCCTTTTTTGGAGTTAGGAGTAGGCAGTAATGCTGTATTATGAGCATCTTTCAATGCACACAGAAGAGAGGTGAGTTCTAATCTATGACACCTCAAGATTATGATGTGGAAGGCAATGGAGGATGTTTAGGTCAAAAGAGATATAGATGTTTGAGTCACTGAAGAAACAAAGATCTACTTGGGTGGGTTTCAGTTCCCGGAACTTGGGTACAATGATCCCACAATATGGGGAGAAATGAGGTTGCTGATCTCTAAAAGGCAGGGTCATTTACACCTGCCATAGCCATGTTCCTCTAGGCTCTCAGCATTGCCTCCTACTTTGGTATGGGTCCATCTGGGTTCTGTCCTTATTCTAGAGTCACTTGGATCACTCAAATTAGACCCAGAGGAGTGAAACTGAGGAATATCATTTCAGATGATGGTTTCAACCTCCTCTCCCTCTGTATTTCTTACTAGCCCTTTGACTAAGATCAGACTGATAAATTGGAAATTCATTTTTTTCCCTTCACCTTCATTCCAACTGCTGGACATATGAATAAAAGTAAGAGGCACTCACGATTAAGGATCGTAGATTGAGATGTGGAAAGGATCTTAGAAGTCATCTTGTCCAACTCCCTCATTTTACAGGTGAGGAAATGTAGGCCTAGAGAAGTTCATGACTTGCCCCAGGTCACACAGTTAGAATAAGAGATTGGATTTGAACTCCTGTCTCCTGATACCAAATCCCATTCTGCCCCCATTCTTTGTACCAATTTGGATTTGAACTCCTGTCTCCTGATATCAGATCCAGTGCTTTTTCCCATTGTTTGTACTGGGTCCATCCACTGCACAAGAAGATTGATTGCTTTTCTTTTTTTATCCTCAACACTTGGCATAGTACCTGGCCCACAGGAAGCACTTTATAAATGCTTGTTGACTGATGGTTTTTGACTTGGAGAACCAGTTTTCAAACCATCTTTATCTAATAACATTCATTGATATTTCATTTTATTTAGGATAATAAAATTTATCTTGGAATCTTGGTACTGCTAGGTTTTCAAGAGCTTCTTGGGGGTGATAAAGTCCCATGGATCAAAGGCAGAGAGCACGTATGCCACAGCAAACATAGATTTGTTGGGGCATGTTCTCTCTTACTGCATGGTGTCCAAAACGTGGCATGTCCCCGTACAAATCTGTCCATAGTCCCTACTCTCATATACACCTTCCTTATATAACCATATGCTAAAGAAAGTCAACCCATGCCCTCATTTGGCACAAGATATTGTGCTTACTCCGATGCCTCAACAACAATAGGAATTGCTGTGTTCTTCCCCTCCACCTGGAATGGGAATCAGTGGCCCTACAATATCTTCTCTAAGCACTGGAAAATAAAACCTCAAAAGAAAACCCATAAGCCTTCATGTCTGACGAAAGAGAGCTATGCCTAAGACAGGACACCTGGAACTTTTGCTAGGTGCTGGTGGTGGTGGTAATATCCATATGTCTCATGTTTCACAGCCTTTTTCCTTGCAAAGGGCATGTGTGTGTGTGTGTGTGTGTGTGTGTGTTGGAGGGAGATGCTGGGGGAAGGTGGGTCTCCTGGAAAGGGAAAGGAATTTAGGTCACTGGTTTATGAAGGATGTGGGAAATGATGGGTCATAATCTTTATTCCCACTGATGTGTCTATCCCAAGGCCTATCCATATGTTCCACCAGTCCTGCTGTGCTGCAGATTAGCCTCTCTGAGGGATGGTCCATCTCTCCCTCTCTCAGTTGAATTTGCCCCCTCCCAAGTGCTAGGATTCTTGGTGATGGTGAGGGCAATTGGGGTTGTGACTTGCCCAAAGTCACATGGCTAATAAGTGTGTCAAGTGTCTGAGGTCGGATTTGAACTCAGGTCCTCCTGACTCCAAGGCCGGTACTCTATTCACTGTGCCACCTAGCCGCCTCCGATGAGATCCATTTTGAGGGGACTAAAGAGAAGTCACTTTTTAATTCAGACTTTAGTCTGTGGAGACTTGGGTCCTCTGATAGGACTCTCAGTGCCTGAGAGTCTTGCTTGGATGCCTGGAAATTTCTCCCTTTTCTTTTTCTTGAATTATTTGTTAAGAACTTAACTGGTCTTGAAGTAATACCATTCTTCCAAGTTTTTGCTGTTTTCATTAAGCAGCATCACCTAGCTCTGGGTCCCTTGTGGAAACTTGCCCTGTTTTTCATTTCAATGCAATTCAATTTAATTAACATTTATTAAATGTCTGCTCTATTTACAGCACTGTTTTTGAATGCTAATGCATATCTGAATAGTTGAATACAGTGTACTCACACAACTTTTCTTTGGGATGCAGTGGGATGATGGGAAGGACCATTGGATTTTGAGCTCAGATCCCTGGGTTGGATTCCTAGTTCTGTCACTTGCTAGTGTTGTGGTTTTGGGCAAGTCACTTGACCTTTAAAATAAAAGGAGTTGACTTCTCTGGCTCTAACTCTACAATTTAATGATTTTCTTGAATGCCTCAAGGCAGGAATATTCTTACCAATGTTCCTCAGTTTTACCATTAGAGACCATTAAGGTATTTTTAGTGTGGAGTCCATACAGGGTAGACTTTTTAATAAGAGTTATTCTGTTTGTATAGTGGCTACTTGGACTTCAGTAGATCATTTCCTTACACTGGAATGTTGGACCCATCAAGTCATTATCATTATCAAACATTTATCGGAACTCCAACTACTGTGCATTTAAGAAAGGCATTGTGCTTAGCAAATACAGTTAGGTCCCTGCAAGAATCTTTTTTAGAGTTCCTCCAGTTTGGGAGAGACTGACATCTTGGGCCCATGACACTTCACAGAAAGAAATTTATAGCACAGCATTTTCTTAGTTTTATTGATCAGATCAGCTTGGGTTCACGAAAAACTTCAAAGTAAGCATTGGCCAAGGACAAAGCAACATTCATTGGTAAGATAAAAAAAATCCTTATTTTATAACACGGATCTAGACATCCTGCCTTTGGGAAAGGCATCAGCCCCTCACGGCTCTTTGGTTCTTTGTCTGGCTTGTCTTCTTGATCCAGCCCTGCCTGGTGGGAGGATAAAGGTTAGTTTTTCTTGAATGCTTAGCACTCTGGCTCTTTTAGTTCCTCATTCAGGTCCCCCTGATCTTTTCTGTAGTGATTCCAAGCTTAACTTCTACCTGTTTAATGCAAATTTACCACCCAATGACTTTCTAGTCTCCTGGGTAGACTTTATTGATCTCCTCTCATGACTTTGGGCCAGTACATCTTGTCAGTACATTATCACAACTTCAGTCTTTTAATAAAATGAAAAAGATTCACTCAAGTTACTCAGGCCTAGTTTGGTTTGCTTAAAGGGGAAATAATTAAAACCAGACTTGAATAGTGGTAGAAAAGAGGAGGTTCTATGTGCTAACCACTGTGCTAAGTACCCTCCAAATATCGTTCCATTTGATATTCACTACAACCCTGGGAGATAAGAGCTATTATTATCCCAATTACAGTTGAGGAAACTGAGGCAAATAGAAATTAAGTAATTTGCCCAGGGTCACACAGCTAATATTTGAAGTCAGTTTTGAATTCAGGTATTCCTGACTTTATGGGGCTCTATCCTATCCTGTACCACCTCCAAAGTAGAGAGGGCATGATAATCCTTTTGCATGGAAACCAGGCAGGAAGGGGTTGGAATTTTAGCTTTGTGCCATTCTTGGTTATGTGTGTATATAACTCTCTTCATGTTTGTTCTATGCTTGGAATTTGGCACTGGCTTTTACTAGTTCAGTGGCCAAGTAATTAGGCTCTTATGGGTTCCTCTGGGAGGTCATAAAAAGTCCTGGGGATACCAGGGGGAGTGAAGTAGGGAGGGTTGGAGAACAAGAGACAGCATGTGATGGTAGGTCAACAAATGCTGAATTTGAAGCCTGGCAAATCTAATTCACTTATTTTTTTTAAGACTGGTATGAAGTAGAGCAAAGTACAACAGTTAAAATCAGGCAGAAATGAAAATAACACACTCTTATTTTGGGGAGGAGTCTTCATGTGGCCATCGGCCAGTCTTATCTCCTGCCCTATAATAGTCCTGTAGGAATTCACCTTCTGCATCCCACCCCTTACTGCAGTTTATTCACTTCTGGCCTCTACTTTTTGCAAGGCTGTTGTTTTTCCAAAAAATTTCCAATAAAGTATCAAACTTCATTGTAAATCACGATATAATGTAAACAAACCATCTTTCCTTGCATTTAAAAAAATGCTTCCTTAAAAAAAGTAACACTACTAATTGAAGAGTGTCATGGAGGGTAAGTAGAATTCCATTATGGTTTTTGCTCATACAGAAATTGGGGCCAATGCCCAATTTATTCATCAAAAAGAAAGGATTAAAAAAAATCCTCTGGGGCTTAAGGATTGAAAAGAGATGCTTTCAGGGTGGCTAGGTGGCATAGTGAATAAAGCACCGGCCCTGGAGTCAGGAGGACCTGGGTTCAAGTCTGGCCTCAGACACTTAACACACACACACACACACACACACACACACACACACACACAAACTAGCTATGTGATCTTGGCCAAGTCACTTAACCCCAATGGCCCTCCAAAAAGCAAAAAAAAAAGCAAAAAAAGAAAAGAGATGCTTTCAAATCTTGTGAGATAAAGCCAGTTTTTCCTGAAGCAAGAACTATTCCCAACCTAAAGGTAACCTGTTCTTCTGGAAGATGGAGTCCTTTGGACTGGGGCAGGTAGTTCATCTGGTTCAGGTGCCTTGGATTCACTAAGGGCAGCTAAGTGCTCTCTAATGATTTCTTTCTTTATTCAGAGCATATCCTTGAAGATGTTTCTGTTCTGTCTTCTCCAGTGCAAAGATCACTCTGCTTGGCAAAGAAAACAGAAGCAAGAACTGAGTAGCTAGACTTTCTCTATGTGGTCAGTTATCCTTGAGGCATCCATCCCAAGCAATGGGTCTTTTCTTTCCGCAAATATCACTTAAAAAGCAAAAAAAAAAAAAAACCCAACCAACCACCATCCTTATTTTTGTCCTTTCTTTTCCTTGAAAACCACAGCTTATTCTGAGTTTTAGTACCTCTAATACTATTGGCCACGTCTCCACCAGGTGCCATACTGTCATACACCTATGGTAGTCAAGAAGGCTGATGTAGACTAGAGGAGGAAGAGAAAAACTGAGATGGAAACCTAAACAAACCCAACCCAAACGAATGTTATAAGTTCCCTGAAGGAATGACAACATGACAGAGTCCCAGGAAGCACCAAATCCTGGGTCTAAACTATCAGATCTGCAGGAAGTAAAATCTTTGCAGTTCACAGTGGGTGTCTCAATGTAAAAATGTTACCTTAAGCAGGAGTTGCATCAGGGCAATAGCCAAGATGATGACACTTTCTGTGTAGTCAACAATTCTCATCACAAGTCTGGGAGAATTGCCTTGTACCCATCTGCTTAATGCCTACGACTCTCCATTTCTGAGAGGCCAGAGTGGGGTGGTGATAGAAATCTTTGTCCCATGAGAGACCTCTGAGGGACTACCCCCTTCTTCTCTGGGCTGGTTAGATACCTTCACCTCCCCCTTGTTGCCATAAAACAAGTCCCCTCCTAACACTGCCACACCTTGGTCCATTGATCACTGTGTATTCTACTGACCACATGGAGATTTACGGCAGTTTTACATCACAGCAATTGATAAACTGCAATGAACCTTTTTGCCCCTGGGCTTTGACAGCAGCTGGGAGCTGGGTTTCTGCCCATTCCATCTGTTGTCTCCTGCCTCTGAGGCCCATGTCTGTGTGCTACCCACTACTGTTTCTGGGGACCATGTGTTTGCCCACTATCTATTGCCTTTTTTTTTGCTGTCACTGGCACCTATGCCCCTATCTGATACCCACTGTTCTCTGCTGCCCTAGGGCCTTAAATTCCATAGAGTCTACATTTTGTAAATGAAGAAACTAGAGGTTAACACTTCCCCAGTATTGTATAACTATAGTGTGTTAGAACTGGGCTGTAAACCCAAGACATATGGCACCAGTTAGTCAGTAAACATTTATTAATCACTACTATGTGCCAGACACTTGCTGAGGTCTTGAGATATAAAAACAGGCAAAAGACATGCCAGGTAAAACATTCTTTCCACTACACCATGATACTTCAGTGGAGTTATCTCCAGCAAATCAACCTTTCCACTTTAGTGTCTCTCAAGCAATCATATACGACCTGATTATTTCCCTAATTGTTCAACAAAAGAAGTTTGTGTTGTTATGGGGGAACCACTCACCTGGATCTCTGTACATACCATGTTTCCCCAATAATAAGACACTGTCTTATTAATTTTTTTGGACAGAAAAACACCAGAGGGCTTATTTTCAGGGGAGGGCTTATTTTAATGAACATTGACAACAATTTTAATAAACAGGTAAATGTGAACAAAAAAATGTACCTTTATTCAATAAGCAAATCACTGGGGAAGAACAGGATGACGCGCTCACTGCTGCAGCTCTGATTGGATGCAGCTCGGAGCACGGCTTGCATTTCACCCCGGGGGGGAACAGTGCATACAGAGGGTACCGTAATGTAGTGTGTAGCGCAGGGGATCACCTTCACTACAGTAGCAATCTCAATAGGGCTTATATTCGGGGGAGGGCTTATTTTAGAGGAATCTTACACAGTAAGGGGAGGGCTTATTTTCGGGATAGGTCTTATTATCGGGGAAACAC
>NW_027185876.1:21375811-21376665 GCF_028583685.1 Petaurus breviceps papuanus
GGCACCAGTATTAAGGGGGATGGAGGATTCCTTGAAGAAGGTGGGATTTTAGCTGGGACTTGAAAGAAGCCAAGTGAAGTCAAGAGACAGAGATGAGGAAGGAGGGAATTCTAGACATGGAGAGCAGCCAGTGAAACTGCAAGGTGTTTGGGAGATAGAGCCTTGTGTGAGGAACAGTGAGGAGACTGTGTCACTGGATTACAGGGTATGTGGAAAGGAGCAAGGTTTGAGAATATTTAAAAGGCAGGAAGGTACCAGATTGTGAAGGGCTAGAGGTAAGGGGCTTGTCCAGGGTACACAGCCTGTTTGTGTTAGTACGCGAACTTGGGTCCTCTGCACTTTGAGGATTGTGCTCTGGTTTCTTCACTATACTGCCCCGCATCCAATTTAAAGAAAATATACAGAATAAGGAAGTAAGAAGAAATGATGGAGGATGAATACCAGAATATGTACAGTTGAAACTAATGCACAAAAGGAACCAAGGTTGGCAAGGAAAGCTAAGGGCTAATCAAAGGGCAACTCTCTGGGGAGGGGATTTTGTTGTTGTGATATTGAGAAAAACAGGGGCCTTAAAGAAGGGATGGATCAAAGCTCAGGGTGGGTGGAACCTGCAGCTGGCTCCCTTGGTGTAGGCTGCCCCTGCTCTGGACCTAGACCTGACATCTCCTCTTTCTTTATATTCCTACTTGTGCCCTTTCTGGAAACCTCTATGCCCCTTACTTGCAAAACTTGTAAACCTCAACCTGCCCCCAGCCAGTCCCTTGAGTCTCCCTGCCTGTGACTGGAGAGGAAGGAAACCCACCAGATACTGCTGAATATGAACATCTTCCTCTACGCCCCCCCCCCCCCCCCCC
>NW_027185876.1:21376765-21400426 GCF_028583685.1 Petaurus breviceps papuanus
ATTATAAAGTCCATGACACCTGGTGGTTTGTCTCTGATCTTAGTAGTTTTGTTAGCATAAAGAAGTCACTTAACTAACCTCTCAGTGCCCCAGCAATATTCCCAACCCTGAAAGCTGCAGAACACTGGCCAATCTGCATTGGTAGAGGGGCTTTCATTATTAGGAAGTTACTTGTAGCCATGGAATTACAGGCCCCTATCCTCCCAAACCCTCTTGTGTCTACTTTACGAAATTTTAAACATCAAGTGAGATAAGGTCCCATCATAAATAAATTAGGGAAAGATGAAAAAAAATTACCTATCAAATCTATAGATAGGAGAAAGGTTCATGACCAAACAGGAATACGGAAGATAGAATTAATAATTTTTTTTGCACAAACAAATCTCATAAAACTAAGATAAAAGGGAAACAAGAGGGAAAAAATAAAGCTTTGCAATGTTTCTCTGATAAAGGTCTTATTTCCAAGAATATAAAAAAAACTGATGAAAGTTTATAAGAAAAAGAGACATTCCCAAATTGATAAACGGTTTAAGGATAGGAACAGACAGTTATCGAGGAGAAACCCAGAGTTCCAAATAACTACTAATTAGAGAAAAGCAAATTGGTTGTTTAATTTTGAGATTTCACCTCATACCCATCGGAGTGTCAAAGATGACAAAAAAGAAAATATATACTTGTTGGAAGGACTAGGGGAAAACAGGCATGCTGATGCAGTATTGGTGGACCTGTGGATGAGTTCAACCAGGGATGTGCTGGTAAATGTTTAACCAAAAAAATAAAAAAAAATGCAGGCACAGCATACTTTTGTGCTTAATTTGCATTGTTCGCATATTCTCCATCACTTTCTTGGGTCTAGATGATCAACAAAAGAACAAGTCAGGTAAATTTGTAGATTTTGTCAATTTTCAAGGTGTGAATGTTCACACTGAAAATGAAACACTGGACTCTAGAGAATCGGTTTGAGTTGGGTCCAGCACATTTCTGGTGCAACCATCCTGGAAAGCAATTTGCAATTACACACAGAAAGTTACTAAATAGTGCCTACTTTTTTTCCAGCTATACCACAGCTAGCTAAATGAGATTATAGAAAGAGTAAAGGCATCCTTTATGTACAAAATTATTTATAGCAGCTTTTTGTAGTGGCAACCTCTTCCTCCCCCGCCCTGCAAAATACGGGGATGCCCCAAATTGAGATATAATGAATATGATCGTTTACTACTGTAGTGTAAGAAATAAGGAAATAGAAAATTTCAAGAGATGTGAGAAGACAGACATGGAGGTAGGGGGAAGTGAGCAGGACAAGAAGAACAATTTATACTATAGCATCTATATTATAAAAAATTTTTATGAATTGATGAAAAATGAAAGAAAACAAAGAAAATGATTTATACAATGTCAACACCACTGTAAAAAAAAGTAACTTAGAGAGTTGTTGGAATAAAAACTGTGGTCAATGAAATGACTATTCACGATTCTAGAGGACCTTCAATGAAACATGCTATTCATGACACAGAGGTGGTGGATTTAGGGTGCAGAATGAAGCATAATTTTTTTTTTGTGTGCAGCGATTGGGAGAATTTGTTTTGTTTGGCTATCTATATTTGTTATAAAGGGATTTGGGTTACTTTTTTCTTTTTCCTGATGGGGCTTGGGCTTGGGGGGAGGGGAGGAAGAGAAAATAGATTTCTGTTAATTAAAAAAATAAAGAATTGTGTGTGTCTGTGGGTATTACAAATGTGAAACATTGCATGCACTTTAAGATAAGATCACTGCATTATCAATCTTGTTTTACAGCTGTTTTACTTTGTTACAAGAGACCTCCCATGAAGTGGGATGAATCTGTAAATGCTTGTAATGGAAAAATAAAACACAACAATGAAACTTAAAATAAAACTAAAAAAAAAAAAAGGGAGCTGTCCTGTTGTGGAGGTGATTATGTCCCAGACTCTCTACACATCAGTTAAGAGGATGTCCAAGAGTGTAGTGAAGCCGAGTAAGCTAAGACCAAGGACTGACCATTGCTAACTCATTTCCCCTTTCTGCTATGTTCTGAAGACCACTGCTTCTGATGTTCTGAGGGTGATCTCTGTGGCTGTATCCTTGTCTCTGTTTCCTGTGTTCTTTCCCCCAGGGAGCTTCATTTTAGACCTTCCCTTGTATGAATGAAAACATGCCATGACAAAGGTCTATTGCTTTACATACCGATGGTATCCCTGGTTATTGTCTGCAAGCCCTAAACCCCATAGCTGCTAGTATGGCCTAGGACAGAGGTGTCAAACACACTAGCTATGGCCCATAGCCCTCCTGACTGCAGCCTGAACCAGATTAAAATGTAATTGATAAATGTTAAAATAAATAAAAATATGATAAAGCATAGATGATATTACATTTTAAAACTAAGTCAATATGCAGCCTGCAGGGATCCTTATATATGGATTAGTGCCCCTCCACTCCCCCCCCCCATTTCATTTTGAATTTGACACCACTGGCCTAAGACACTCTTCAAGTGAAAGCTGCCATCTTGTACCGGGCATTCTGGTCCAAGGGTGGGTTGGGCTAGATGACCTCTGAGGTCTCTTCCAATTCTGATTTAAATGTAAAAATTTTAAGTGAAATGAAAAAAAAATGTCTTGTGTCAAAAGGCAGAGAGTGGGGTGTCACAGCTGGACAGCCGGCTTCAAAGCCAGGAGGACCTGAGGTAAGTTACCTGGCCCAGGGCACCCAGCTCACATGAGCTCCAGTCAGACTTATGTCTCCTAAATCACTCCTTTTTCCTCTATGCTAAGTTTCCATTTTCTTTTGTTTGCTGAGCATTTGTTAAGGGTTTTCATTAGTTATTCCTTACAGAAAGAAAGCATCATGGTGAATACAGAGCCTACCTCTAAGCCAGGAAGATCTGAGTTGAAATCTTGTCTCTGTTATATACTGACTGTGGCACCCTGGGCAAGTCACTCTGCTTCCTAGTGATCTGGCAACTCTTTTAGACTCTAAGTTACAGAGAAGGTACCAAGTTGCATTAGGAGAGGGAGTTCCCTACACTGAGAAAATCACAGGTCCAGTTCCTGGTCTCATCCTGATCAAAGAAAAGCTAGACTTATTACTTGTGTGACCCTGGGCAAGTCATTTAACCCCAACTGCCTAGCAAAAAAAGGAAAAAGAAAAGCTAGAGAAGCAAAGGATGACCCTGCTAAGTGACTGGCCTTTGCATCCCATAGAGACTGTTATAGTTACCGTAGATTTGGAGACAGGGATCCACTGTAATGTAGCAGAGGACGTTTGGAGCTAATGTCTCCAAAGAGCAGGCAAAATCTCAGAGTTAAAGAAGAGCTTGAAAAATGCACCCAGTGTTGGAGAACAGAGAGAGAGAGTGACCTTATTTGGTGGCAAAGGTTAGTGCGTCAAGCAATCAGTAAACATCTGTTGAGCACCTTCTATACACTACCAAAGGAGATAAGTGCTGGGCATGCAAAGAAAGTCAGAAGATGACCCCTGATCTCAAGGTGCTTATAATCAAATGGGAGAGACAACATGTAAACAATATTGTAAAATTGAATATTTGATTCAAATAATTGAATATTGAAAAAACTATATGGAGGAGAAATGGGAAATAATCAGTAGAGGGAAGAAGTCATAGGATCGTAGATGGCCAACTGGAAGGATCTCAGAAGATCAGTCTATTGCATGTTCCTATATTTCTTAAAATCATCTCCTTCCTGCCTCCCTTTCAGACACATGTAGACTCAGATGGAAACCTGGACCAAGTACAGGATATTTCTGGGCTTTTCTTTGCCAAAAACTATTGCAAATACTTTGAGTTTAAAGGCAGAGCTCAGAGCTGGTGTAAACACATGCATTGCATCAGTATTATAAGTAGCGAGTCAGTCATGCAGTAAAACATGAGAATGAAAAATACCCGTCTGTGCAGAACTCAGCCCTCCTAATGGGTGTGTTGGATTTATAGAAATAACAGCTTATTTTGTCAGCTTACTGGCTGGTTATTAGACTATAGGAAGGAAGGAAGGAAGAACTTTGTGGGTTTATTTATGGAATGAGAGTGGAACAAGAGGTTAAAGTCAGGTTTAAGGTATACCCTATTGCTGGGCCACTCATGCTACAGGGAAATTAATCTATTTAACTTTGGAATTCCTATCCTGGGGCCTGTGCTGGGAACAATTGAGCAGAAACTCCTATGGCAAATATACATCTAGCCAGCCCCAGTTGCTAGCCCTGTCCATCTGCTTGTCATCCACCCTGCCAATGTACCCTCTGGACACTTTGGTGGGGCAGGTGGGTATTAATCTCTTCAGTTTTGTAGTTCTTAATCTGGACTCAAGCTGTCATGATGGGGAAGTGCACAAGCAAAAACTCACATGGCCTGCCACATCTAGCCATGTTTCCCTTTCCACCTAGCCTTGAAGATGGACATCTTCTTGCCATCCACCTAGCTGTGGTGTATGTGTCCCTTTTCCTTCCTTTCCATTTCTGGCGTTGAGAGCCATCATCAAATCAATACTCTTATTACTTCTAGAAAGATTATGTCAATCTGTTCTCCCTTGTCTCTACTCACCCAATCAAAACACCCTTCCTTCTACTTTGAGCGCAGAATTTGTCTCACTTTTTGTATTTGTATCTTCAACTCTTGGCATATAGTGAGCACTTAATAAACACCTTTCAATTCATTTATTCATCCACTCATAGTCACGGATCACAACCCTTCACTGATGTTTGCTTTTAATAGACCAGAGGACACTTTTTTTCAAAGCAAAAGTTAGTTAAACATCATGGCAAAACAAATGACAAGGAAAGTCTCCCTCCCACCACACACAGGGGTACACTCAGGGCTGTGCGTGGGCTTTTATCTGGACGGATCTATTGATGGAATTTAGTTGGGGGCTGCTATGCATGAATGGTCCATACACTTAGTCACAAGCAACTGGGATACTCTTTGCTGCCATCTGCTGGTCTGACAGATATCAACAGCTCTGTGCAATCATCTGCTGTTTTTTGCTTCCACCTTCTGGTTTTTCTTTGAATTGCTACTGTTATGAGACATTACTTTAAGCTCAGGATGAATATTTTGCTGTTTTGGCATATAAGCTGAGAATTTTTCTCACTCTTTTGTGATTTAAAGCCAAAAGCTTCAACTATCTATGTAGCAAGCATGTAGTAAGTTATGTAGTAACCTATAGTCTTAGGCAAGATCTGTCCTTTGAACCCCTTTGATTCTATCCCATTGGCTACTCTCTGCGTTCAATCCTTTGATTTGAAAATATTTTTTTCCAACTCTTTTCCACTCCTATCCTTGTGGCTCATGAAAATAAAAATTCTGAAGCCTTCTGTTATCAAGACTGTAAGAGGCAGTATGGAATTGACATTTTGTCCTGTATTCCTGCTAATGATGGGATTACCGTTCTCCCTATAAAAGATTTCCTGAGTATTTACTATGAGTCTGTGGGAATCACAGAAAGAGTATCATATTGGTTTGAATATAGGTTATACTTTTCCTCTAAATATGGCTGTTACAAAATGTGAGTGAGGCCTGTAGTGATATTGTTATAGACTTACTCATCCAACTGTGATGAAAGCAAAGTTACGTGTGGCATTTACTGCTAGTCCCTTACTGGTCTCTTCTTCCCATTTCTTCCCTCCCCATGTCTAAATACTGATCTGAAAATATTCAGATGGTTCTTGCTTGCTCCACCATTATGAATCCTGGAGACCTTCTCTACCAGTGAGATAATCACTAGGATATCCTCACAGGTAAAGGCCCCAAGTTGGTAGTAATTTTGCCCTTGCACATGTAGCTATAATGTCATCACCACTACTATCCTGGCCCTACTAAGGCTCCATGTGTCTGGGGGAAAGCCCTGCAACCTCCCTCCTTTCTTTTTTTTTTCTAGTGAGCTTAAAAAACAAAACAAAACTAACATTGTAGTAGAAAACTGTTCTCTGTTCCTGATCTCATCAGCTTTTCTTCCTGAGCCGGGAAGAAATAAAGTCCCAAGGTCTTTTGAAAGGCAGCCAAGTTCAAGCTTGGCGAAAAGGATTTCTACAGGCCAGGCTGCCCTCTTATCTTTCCAGACTTTCTCTATCATGTCACAGAAACCTCTTCACTCTCCCTCACAATAGAAGCACCCAATGCACCTTTAGTTTCTTCCCCTGATTGGCTGGTTCCTTCCAGGAACGCCATTTTAAGTAGGATTCCCAGGCCAGCCCTGTCTCCATTCAGCTCCAAGCTGTACCCCAGACTCTTTGGGAATTTTCTACCATGTCCCTTCCTACCCTACTTCCACTTCCCTCCTCCCCTCTTTTTAGCTTCCTTCTGAGTTGTCTTCTTCCATTAGAATGTAAGACACTTGAGGGGAGGGGCTTTTTTTCTGCTGTATTTGTATCGCCAGCACTTAACACATAATGCCTTCCACATAGCAAGGACTTAATAAATGCTTATTGCCTAGACTTGGAAGAACCTAGGACCAGCAATCAGAAGGGCTTGACCAGAATTCCACCACCTAACTAGCTATGTGTGCCTTCAGGTGGTCAGACTCAGAGTTTTGGACACTCTTGCTCATAGAATGTCTCCTGATTCCAGTTGAGCTGCTTTGGGCCAAGTTTCCAAAACTATAACTTTTCTGGGAATGCTTCCTGCTGTGTTCTTTAAGATGAATCTTATGGAGCTAGAAAATAAATGCCAGAAAAGAACCAATCACATAACTTACGTGAGCCTCAGTTTCCATATCTATAAAAATGGGAGTAATAATTAATAATAATAATAATAATAATGTCTGCTCTGAAGACTTCATAGGATTGTTATGAGAATCCAATTAGAGCATGTAAAAAATGAAATATAAAGATGAGCTCCCTTTGTTGTCAAGCATTTGTATGGGATTTTTCTTTCTCCTATTTCTGTTCTCCACTGCTTACACCTCCCTCTCCACCAGCTAATGAGAACAGCTAACTGCTTAAGAGTTTCCCGTACAATACGTTGGACTCCTTAAAGATGTGGATCCTTCCAAGTCCAGTAGATAAATAAATAATATTGGAAATGTAACATTTATGATGTAGCTTATATGATCAAGGAAGCAACTATCAGGGTTTTATAGGAATGCACTTAAAAGGTACCAGAATAGAAATGTCCCACCCTGTCCTTCCAGAAGGTGATAATCAATGTTGATTTCCATTGAAATTTCAAAGGAAACATCTCTCCTTCTTCCCAAACTGCACCTCCCCCTTTTTGTTGTCATTAATGAGTTTTGTTCTTTTTATTTTTCCCATTTAATGACATTTTATTTTTTCCAATTACCTGTAAAGATAGTTTTCAACATTCACTTTTTTTTTTTTTTAAGCAATCGGGGTTAAGTAACTTGCTCAAGGTTACACAGCCAGTTATTTCTGGGTGTGGTGCTGAGTGTCTGAGCCCGGGACCTGATCTCCAGGTCATCCCGACACTGGAGCCAGCGCTCTTACTCGCTGAGCCACCTGGCTGCCCCTAAGCAATTGGGGTTAAGTAACTTGCTCAAGGTTACACGGCCAGGTGTTTCTGGGTGGGTGCTAAGTGTCTGAGCCCGGGATTCGATCTCCAGGTCTTCTCAACACTGGAGCCGGTGCTCTTACTTGCTGTGCTACCTGGCCGCCCCGCAATTTTAGATTTTCTTTCTTTTTTTTTTCAACATTCACTTTTATAAGATTTTGAGTTCCAAATGTTTTTTCTCCCCTCCCCAAGATGGCAAGCAATCTGACGTGACATAGGCTATACTTGTACAATAATATTAAGTATATTTCCACATTAGTCATATTGCAACCTGCACCCCCTTTCCCATGCGTGAGGGTACATACTTTGGACTCCTTAGAGGTTTGGGTATATATAATTCTAGTAGATGAATAAATAATGAGCTTATAGCTCAGCTGAAAGGAGAGACTGGTGCCTTCCCCAGGTGGTCAGACTCGGGGTTTTGGAAGCTCTTGCTCATAGAACATCTCACGATCCCAGTTGAGTTGCTTTGGTCTGAATTTTCCAAACTACAGCTTTTCTGGGAATGTTTCCAGCAGGGGCCTTTAAGAGGAATCTTATGGAGCCAGAAAATAAATACCAGAAAAGAAGTAATGTTGTAAAAAAAAAAATAACGATGTTTTTAAATAAAATTTACATCATTTAAACAGAGATTCTCCAAGGCTGCTCTAGAGAGGAGCAGAGCTCACTCATTAACGATGGCCAATAAATGTTTCATGATTAGGAAATGGTTCCAGTAGTCTTTACTCTGGATTGTTCCTGCTAATGGGGGAAAACTATAGCCAACAAAGTATAATAGCTGGATAAGTAAAATGAACAGATAATCTCCAACTTCACTTGTGCCATTAGTTTGACTGATTCAACCCTTTTATCCTTTCCCCTTAGGTAACAGGGAGCAAAGTTCATCACTCAGAGTTTTATCTTTGCTTTCCCATGATCTGGCTCCAGTAGACACCATAGGTAGTCACCCAGGGGAGAGCATGCAGGGAGGCATTGGCTACAATAAGTGATAATTTTTATTATGATTTTTTATAAATACACATGAGAGGGAGCTGGAATAGTAGCCAGAAGACTAGTCTTGGAGTCAGGGTTGAAGTTCTGTCTCTGACATACTAGCTGTGTGACCATGGATAAATCATTTAACATCTCAAGGTCTCTACCAACCTTATAAGATGATAAGTTGAAGATAAATAGCAAAATTGGAACACTGAAGGGAATATATATGTAAATGTACATATTTTGAATGCCAGAAAATTTTCCTCTTCAAGATTATAGTAATTTTTTGTGGTGATAATGGCTAGCATTTATTTAGTGCTTTAAGGTTTGCAAGTACTTTGTAGATATATCATTTTATCCTCACAATGTGCCTTTTATGTAGGTGCACTTGTTATTCCCCCTTTTGTACAGATGGGGAAACTGAGGCAGACAGAGGTTAAATGACTTGTACCAGGTCACACAGCTAATGTCTGAAGATACAGAGACAAATGGCAAAAAGGTGTACAGAGGCAGATGGTGTGAGGACTAAGATAGATTGATGAAGGAAGACAAGCAGTGTGAGGAAGAGGAGGAGGAGGAGGAGAGTTACAGAGTATCACTCATGTCACCATAGACTAGAGTTGAGGTCACTCATCAGTGTGGACCTGATGGAGAGGGAAGAAACTTTGAGGGACAATTTTTTTATAGGGTTTCTCAGGGAACCACCTTGGGGTTAGTTCATTAACCTATCTAAATCACCTCCAAGTTGTTGGTAAAACACACCCATGCCATGTCAGAGTTATGGGCATATGCTGGTCTTATTGTGGCTGTCTGGAACTCATCTGAGATTTACATATCCCACAGGACCAAAAAACCCTGACAGCAAAGTCTAGAAGGCTTGTTGTTGGAGTGTCACTTGTCTCTGGAGCTGTCCTTAGTACTTGAAATGTTTCTGACTTTGTCCATCCTCAACAATGGGGCTGGCCCAGGAGTGTCAGAAAATGTGGGTGAATAGAATGAAAACCAGAGCTAATCTGGAGCCCTATGGAACAAGGAAGACTCTTATGTTCCCAACTCTTCGTGACCCCATTTGTGTTGTGGCAAAAATGCTGGAGTGGTTTGCCATTTTCTTCTCCAGCTCGTTTTACAGATGGGGAAACTGAGGCAAACAAGGCTAAGTGACTTGCCCAGGGTCACATAGCTAATGAGTGTCTGTAGATGGATTTGAACCCAAGAAGATGAGTCTTCCTGACTCCCGACACTCTACCTTAAGCAATACCCTAGCCGTCCTTTTAGAACATATCATTGGGTGTGATTTTTGGTTAATACATATGCACTTAGAAAATTCTGCTCCTTTGATCATTGGAATAGTTTGTCTGTGACTTCTCAATTTTTTTTATTGCAATCTTATTTCCTGCTATTGCTACTTTATACTGGCTACTTATAAACTTACCAACTATACTGACTAGAAGTGGGGTGGCGGTAGGTGGAGGACCAGAACAAGATATAATTTTAACAAAGTGGTTACTGTGGTAAATGAAGATGTATGCACTCTAGTTAAGGCTTAAAGCCACTGGGGATTAACAATAACAACAAAAATAACAGCAACAATCAACATTTATGTCGTGCTTTACATAGATTTTTATGAACTTACTCAACACAAACATAAACATTTCCATTTGCAAAGATTAGAAAAGAGAATTGCATATAAAATTGTGAATCTTTATTATATACAGTTTAAAAAAGTATATATTAACTTTAATTTATAATACTAACACTCAAAGATTTTCTTACTTAAGCCTTACAGCCACTCTATGATGTTGTTGGTACAGGCATTATTATTTCCATTTTACAGATGGGGAGATTGGGGCTCAGAGATGTTAACACACAAAATTCTCCTATTCTTAACTCTTCCACCTCTTCCCTCAACCCCTGGAGATGCAAATAAACAAGGAAGGAGGATGGAAGAGGGAGACAAATCAGGTCAGTTAAAAATTAGACAAGCAAATTTTGGATTTTGCAGGATTCTTTCCAGAATTAGAAGAGCTCTTAAAGATCATAGGTGGATAGGATATAGAGCAGTAAGGAGACTGGGAGATAATCTAATCCAACCCCCTTCATTTGACAGATGAGAACTGAGGCCCAGAGAAGTGAAATGAATCCCTAAAGGTCACACAGGTAATAAATGGAAGAGCTGGAATTTTAGTCTAGTGTTTTGATTTTGTATCTAGCGGTCTTTTCATGCTACATAATACATAGTGGTCTGCAGAGAACTCCAGAGAACTCTTGTCTTGTCCCTTAGTATTACTGGCCTATGGAGCTGTCCTCAGTACTTGAAATCTTTCTGGCTTTGTTCATGCTCAACAATGGTGCTGGCCCAGGAATGTCAGAAAGTGTGGGTGAACAGAGGGAAAACCAGAGCTAGCCTGGAGCCCCATGGAACAAGGAAGCCTCTCATGTCCCTAAATCCTGGTTAGCCTAGTCTCCATGCTCCTGGTTTCTGACCCTTAGTGTCTTAACTTCTAGACTGGTTTATTGACCTGCAATCTGCACACCCACTGCAAAGTTTGTGTTTATGATGCCTGAATTGGCCTGGCTTTGGTTTATGACCATAGTCTGATGATATTTTTATCCCTCCCCTCGCTTTTCATCCTTGTTAAATCTTGGGCTATTTGGCAGGATCACAGGATCAAAGACCTTAGACCTGGGGTAGAGGGAACAGGAGGAGGATTCGTGAGCAACCTAAAGGATCCTTTAGTACCCTCACACCCATTTTTAAAAAGGAAACTGAGGTGTGGTACTACCTTTCAAAGTACTTGGGGTTCTGTCAAACTCTATTATTTTGCTTCTTCTTCGGTGGAATTATACTTGTACTACTCAGCCCAAGAGTACCAGAAGTTACAAAGAAGGCAGCTTGGGTGTGTTCTCAAGCAAGTGCATTTCCTCATTGAAATGATATAATTTTATAATTATAAAACTATAGAATACAATTGCAATTATTATACAATTATAAATATAATTATAAAATAATAATCATATTGAACATATATAATAAATAATAATTTTTTCCATCTGTTGAGCCCAAGATCTGTCCCCCAACAAATTTGATCCATTAGTTCTACCTTTGTCTTCTGTGGTTATACAGAGTAAGTAATTTACTCTTCTACATACCTCCCCTCCAAATATTTGAAGACAGCTGTCATAACACCACAAAGTCTTTTCATTTCTTGGTTAAATATCCTTGGTTTCTCGAACTGTTTCTCATATGATATGGTTTTTAAACATTTCTTTGTTCTGGTCAATCTCCTCTGAACATGCTAAAAACTCATTAATGTCCTTTCCAAGATGTGATGACTGTAGTGTGGTTGACTGAAGGAAAAGTTGTTCAGTTCTTTCAGACTTTCTTGGCAAAGATACTAGAGCGGTTTGCCATTTCCTTCTCCAGCTCATTTTACAGATGAAGAAGGAAGCAAAGAGGGTTAAGTGACTTGCTCAGGGTCACACAGCTAGTGTCTGAGGCCGGACTTGAACTCATAAAGATGAGTCCTTCTGATTCTACCCACTGTGCCATCAAACTGCCCTGAAGGAGGAATACATTAGGACTATTGCCTCTCAGTCCCAGTATCAAATTATTGGATTGATGATCCCCAGTACCGCCAGAAGAGCTCCTTGGAAGATATATTCAATAAGACAAGACATGCTGCTAGTGATTACCTTCCATAATGGAAGATTTCATTTACAAATATGCTTTAGGTAGAATTATTCATGAAGTCGATTCTATTATCAACCAGTCCATGTTGCTTCAACTTTGCCTTAAGGATACGATGAGATTTTTGCCAAGTGTCTTAGAAGCCAAAATGCAATATGTTTGAAGCATTATTTTGATGTAAAATCTAGTAGCCACAGCAAAAGAGGGAAATAATTATTCTTAGTGAATACATTCTGGTTCCTAGTGAGAGCTCCTTCCCCTTCAAACATACCTTCAATTAACTGGAACTCCTCCACAACTCCTTCTAGGTTCCCCCATTCCAGTCTGTCTTTAGAAGAAATTGGCAAATAACAAGAAAACAAGTTGTTATTGTTATTATTTTATTTAAGGTTTAATTCAGAAAAAACCCCCAATATACTTCAGAGGCAGGACATATTTGATTCATTGAATCCATCAACAAATATTTATTAAGCACCTACTATGTGCCAGACAACTTAAGTGCTGGGGAAACAAGTACAAAGAATGAAACAATTTCTGCTCACAAGGAGCTTATATTCTGAGCCCTATACCACCCACATTGCCATGCATATTAATTTGTGTTGAGAATTAATTTTCACAATGATAATTTTGAAGTATTGGAAACTTCTGAAGAAAAAAATTTAGGTATATTTGGCATACTATGCTTATGAAGAAGAAAGGAAATTTATGCCCTTGAGAAGGTTTCTTTAATTTTCAGTTGACTAGAAAATTAAATTAACCCATACCTTTCCTGAATGGCCTGGTTAATTGAGTTTTTGCTGTAATATCTTAACCACCATAATATGAATTGAATACTAATAGGCACAATCTCACTCTATGGGTTGTGTATTCCAACTAACATCAGAGAGGGTGGTGAAGGAAAGGAGAGAGGTAACCCCAAGCTCTCTATGCCTCTCAGAGATACTGGTCAGTATGTGTGGTTTTATCCAATTAAGTTCTTTGCTGATTCTCTGAAAAACTCTTTACTCTTCCCTTATCTACTGCATTTCAATGTTGTCAGTCAAGCAAGAATAGCATAACTGTGTATAGTATGTATGTACAGTATGTATACAGTATTCATATACTATGCATAAAACCCAAATGCATGAAGTCCCTAGTATGATCTGATTGCCAGCAGCTACTTCCCAGACTCTGCTGGCCTAAACCTTTTTTGGTCTTTAGGTAAGGCAAGAACTGGGAGCTCAAGCAATAGAGTTTAAGTGCTTACATTCAAACATCCCTGTCCCCCACACCAACTCCTTTCAGGGAAGGGGAGAGGTTGGCCATTCATGGAATCCAATTGGCTCAGTCATACAGTTCTTTGCCAGTTCCTATCCCAGGTCACTTACTAATTATTCTAATGTACTATTTGCTCTAAGTTGGTCAAGTTCAGGAGCTCAGATTCACCTCTACTCTCCATCAGCAAGTTGGGGAGGACAACAGATTATGTATGTTCTTTTTCATACCAGGGAGTGTGTAGGGAAAAGTTCTCGGTGGGACATGGCTGTCTGAGATCTCTGTCCAAGGCTGGAAAGGTAAATACATAGGTACCTTAGCCCAGCATGGTACATCTAATCAGTTCTACACACACATTTCCCTTTCTCCATCTTTTCTCCACCTTTTATCCATCATAGCCTTCATTCTATGCCAGTGGAGCAGTTGAAGAAGGTAAAGACTTGAATAGGCTTTTTTGTTACCTTGCTAGTGTTTTTGAATGTTGTATTTTGTTCACCATATGGGATTCACCATACCAGGTGTGAGAAATGCCAAATGGGCACAAAATTCTCATCAAATCTATTAGTTCAGGTCATCATTCTTCCTGAACTGCTTTTATAATGCTTCCTTTTTATTTGAGACACCCCAGTCAATTTCTTCCTTCCTTGAAGATCACTTAGCTGCTTCAGACAGTAAATGCATTCAAGAGGTCTCCAAAAAAGGGTCTTGTAGTATCTCTCTGGGTTTGAACACATTTAGAGTGTGTCATGGGGGCAATACTGAGCAAGAGTATGGATTTTGAGGGGAAATTAGTATAATAAAAGTTGCACCCCCAATCATACTGTTTGGCTGCTCTCCCCCTTCCATGTTTTTTAACCCATACAAAGTTATATCAAAATAAATAATGACCAATTTTGAGGGGGAAAAGAAACTACTGCAGGGTAACCCACAGCCTTAGCAGGGATGTATAGAAGGGTGGGGAGACACAGTCCCAATTTTCTTTGCATTGGGAATGATTTTCGTGGTGGGGATGGTGAAGGGAAAGCTTGGGCTTATTGCAGGAATGTCTTGGGAACTTAAGTCTTTTTCTGATACCATTTGGTAGAGCCACCTCCTTTAATCAACCAATCATCAAGCACTTCTTAAGCACGTACTAAATGCCAGGCCCTGTGCTAGGTTCTAGAATACAAAGATAGTGAGCCAGTTCTTGCCTTCAAGGGGCTTATAGTCTAGCCAGGGAGACAACATGTAGGTATCTATGGCACATACAAAATAATATAAGGTAATTATTTTTTTTTTCAGGGAAGAGGTTTGGGGAAGGGGGAAGGCGTTGGTATCTAGGGAAATTAGGAACGGATTCGTGTAGAAGTTGATGTTTGAACTGAGCCTTGTAGGAAAAGGAATTCTAAGGGACAGAGATGAGGAGAGAGTGTGTTCCAGGCATGAAGGTCAACCAGTGCAAAGGCAGGAAGATGGAAGATTGAGTGCCATGAGCAAAGAGTGGTGAGAAGGCCAGTTTGGCTGGATCAGCATGTGCATAAAGGGCAGTAATATGTAATAAGGCTGGAAAGGTAGAATAAGGACAAAGGGTGAAGGGTTTTAAATACCTAACAGGAGTTGATCTTTGATATACCAGGGAGACACTCCCATTGGTTACCTCCCTGAGTCATTGCCAGCTACTATCAGTGAAAAGCGAACAAAGCACAGGGTTAGTGTAATATAATGGAAAGAACATAGGACCTGGAGTTTCTTGGAGACACAGGTTTCATTTAACTTCAAGTCTCCGTTTCCTCAACTATAACCTAAAGATAATAATTCTTATATTAAACATTTCTCTGAAGTCATATTCCAATGCCTAATCCTGTATTCTTGATCATTATACCAGTGGAATGCAATCTCTGGGATGTCCTAAAAACTAGGAAGGGTTCAAGTATAGAGCCAATGATGGAGGACACATTTATTGCTAGAGACCCAGCTTAGGCCAGCAAAAGTTAGAAAGTTTCATCATCAGAAAGGTGAGCATCAGGTGATGAATAATAATAACTAGAAATTATATAGCACTTTACAGATATCATCTCATTTTGTCTTTACCACAAATTTTTATTCCTGCTTTACCAGATAAGGAAACTGACGCAGGCAGACTTGTTATGCAGTTTATACATTTGTAAGTTAGATTTGAACTCAGGTCTTCCTGACTCCAAGTTCAGTGCTTTGTCCAATGTGCCATTTGGGACACATCATTTCATGGCCACAGCATTCATTATGACCATCGATTGAGACATGGAAGAATTGTTGCTATTGTCAGAGCACTTGTCTCCAGGGATGACATCTTTTGTACTTTGCCATGAGTGCTGGATCTGGAGACAGGAAACCTGGCTTCCAAACCCATATCTGTAACTTACACCCTATGTGACCTCAGGCAAGTAAGTCACTTAAAACTATTAGGCTTAAAATGGATTTTGGAGACCAGCTAGAGTGGCCTTTCTTGAATAGGAATTTTAAACTTGGGGTCTGGGAGCTTGTTTTTAAAAAAAATATTCTGGTAACTTTATTTTAGTAATAACTAGTTTCCTTCATAACCTTTTGTATTTTATTTCATACATTTAAGATATTATTCTGAGAAGTGGTCCATAGGCTTCACTAAACTGCCCATGAGTTCCATGACACAGAAAAGATAAACAGTGGACTGGATGGTCCCTAAGGTCCCTTTCTAGCACAAATCTTTTGAATTATTATTATTCACTATATGCTTGAGATGATCCTATTAATGACCTTCCTTCCAAGGCTTCTCTCAGAGGTTGGTGATACACCTCTTGAATGCACTACCCATGTAATATAATATTATTTTATGTTATATTAATAATGAGATTTATGATATACAATATGATTTGATATATTATATATCATATATTATATTGTGTCATGTTGAGTCATATTGTGTCACATTGAATCATATCATATTAATTATATCATGTTATGTCATGTCATATCACATTATATCATGTCATTATATTAATTATTATATTATTCCCCTGCTAGATTTCACAAGGGCAGGGACCACATCTTTTGCAAATTTTGGATCTCCTCTCCTCTATACCTAGTACCAATGCCTTGAACACATACGGTGCTTAATAAATGTTTGTTTTTTCCTGACCTACCTAAACAGGAGATTGGGGACAGCCATGCCCATTTTACTGCATTAAGGTTCATTTAACTTGAAGTTCAGCCCTCGGACTCCAGGTGGCAGCAAAGCTCCAGTCAACCATGGGTTCTGTAGAGTGGGAATTTAATCAACAATTTGACTGCCATAACTTCCTCCCCCCCCCCCCCAATCTGATGAACTGCAGAATCTTCTTTTAGAAGAAGGCCTCTGAGTAAAGTAGGCTATTTAATGAGGGAAGTTGCAGTTATTGAACCGTCCCTTCCAAATTGGCAAGGCCAAAAGAGAGAAACATCGATGAAGGGCAGGGTCGGGCTTGAGTAGGGGCAAGCTTGATTCTGATTAGAAAAAACAGAGAGATTTCCTTTCAGTATTCTGGTCATCTATAGAGGAAAAGCTTCCTACTCCCAAACCTAAGCTTTCCTTTCTCTGTTGCCAGCAAGCAGAAAATGAAGGTTACATAACGGATCAATGGTTTCTGAAGAGGGAATTTTGCTACATTAGTAATGCGCCTTTTTTTTTTTTTTGATCAATGACTGCAGGGGTTAGCAATATTAATGAACCTCAGCTAGGTCATATATGAGCCCTGGGCAGATTTCTTCTTTTTTTCTTAGAGGTTGGAGTATGCCATGGAAAAGAATTTAAAAGAATAACTATTACTGTTACCAATAATGTTTAGTCATTTTCAGTCCTGTCCGACTCTTTGTGACCCCATTTGGGGTTTTCTTGGCACAGACAGGGGAGTGTTTTGCCATTTCCTTCTCCAATTCATTTTATAGATGAGGTGATTGAGCCAAACAGACTTGCCAAGGTCACACAACTAGTAAGTGTCTGAGGTTGGATTTGAATTCCTATCTTACTGACTCCAGGACTGGTACTTTATCCCCTGTGTCATCTAGCTGCCCCATTACTGATAATAGTAAGTCACATTTCTGTACCATATTAAAGTTTAAAAAATACTTTCCTCCTAACAACCTAGGGAGGTAGTATTCTTATCTTCATTTTACAGATGAGGAAATGAAGACAGGGAGACTAAGTAATTTGCCCAAGGTCACAAAATTGGAACACAAGGGAGCCATAATTCATATCCAGACCATCTGAGGTCAGGTCCTAGGTCTCCCTCTCATCCAGAAGAATAATTCAGTGAGCAGGAGTGATCTATTTCTGTCGCATAGCCTTCATTCTGTGGATGACTAATCTAACCTAATAAAAAGATTGTCACCATGCCTATAGCCCTGGCTCATTTTGTTGGATTCTGGAGAAAAAGGTGGGATGGCCGACATGGAAGGCCTCCACCATATAATAGCAATGCTTCCCTTTATTGCTCCTCTGACGTTTCACTTCTCTTATTTTTTTATTTCAAGGTCTGTCCCCTTTGTTCTTCACACAGCAAATTTGCTCGATGTTCTTTTCATCCCTCATGCCCATGCCAAAGTTATTACCAATACCTACAATTATTTCCTTGTTCTAGCTCATCATTCTCTTCATCTACCTAGCACTTAAAAAGCTTCTGAAGTCCTGCTTCCTCTGGGGAATCTTCCCTGGATAAAGGAAAAGAGAAGACTATTATATACAATATCCCATAACTCTCTGCTCACTCTTCCTTTTTTGTTTGCCTGTGTGATAAGTACATGTTTATTAAATATATGGATTTATTTAAGGGTTGTTCAGCAGTCTGCATACCTGTACCATCAATGTGGCCTAGCTTGTCTGATTCAATTTAAACATCATTAAGCACTCTCAAAGAGCTTGCAACCCAATATAGGCAATCTACATCTGCACAAATAAGTGTATTAGTCAACTAAGGTTGAATGTAATGAGTGCATGACAGAGGCCTAAATAAAGTATCAGGAGAAAGGTGAGGAAAGAGAGGTGATTTTCAATGACAGCATTAGGAAAACCCTTGTGGGGGAGTGGTCCCTGAACTTAGCCTTGGAGGAAGAGAAAGATTTCAGCAGGCAGAAACATTTAGGGAATATATTCTAGTCATGAGAAATGGCTCATGTAAATGGCACAGAGACTGGAGAGGGCAGGGCAAAAGCTTGGCTGGAAGACAATGTTTGAGGAGCATGAATGAACAATAAGCTTGGAAAGCTGGGTTGGAGCCAGTTGTAGATGGCCCTGAAGATAATGGGCAAAGGCCTCAATATTTTTGAGCAGGAAATTTTTGATGTCAGACCTGTGCATTAGGAAGATTATTTTGGCATCTGTGTGGGGTCTTGTAAAGGAGAGAGACTGGAGGCAGAGAGACCAGTTGTAAGGTTATTTAAATAGTCTGACTGAGAGTTGATGGGGACTTGAGCTAGTTTGGTGGTAATGTGACTGGAGAGATAAAAGACATATTGTCAAAGCAGAATCAGCAGGATGAGGTAGTTGATTGGGTGAAGGTTTAGGGAGAGGGAAAGGGTGACTGGAGTTAAATCAAAGTAGAGATGTCCAACAGGAGACTGGAAATATAGGAATGGATTTTAAGGATGAAATAACAATAGCTTAGATGTATATAGCACTCTAAGGCTGATAAAGTACTTGTCTCATGACATACCTGTAAGATAGGTAGTGCATGAATCATTGTCCCCATTTTATAGATGAGGAGACTGATCCTCATAGGGGTTAAGTGACTTACACAATATAACATAGTTAAGTACAAGTAAAATTCAAGATTTGATCTTAGGTTTCCTAACTCCAAGTCTATTGTACCTTTCAGTATAACATCCTATCTCTGATCCATACTAGATATACAGATCTGTGAGTCAATCAACAGTATTTATTAAGCTCCAACTATGTGTGGGGATACAAAAACAAAAGTGAAGGAGTCTCTGCCTTCAAGTAGCTTATTACACACACACATGTCTATAGAAGATAAGAAATAAATACAAGATAATTTTTTGAGGAAGGAACTAGCAGCTAAGGAAATTGGGAAAAGCATCATGTTTAAAGGGGTCCTTGATGACCAAGCCCTCAGGCTTTGAAGGAGGTTTGAAGGAAGGTAAGGATTCCAAGAGACAAAGGTGAAGAGGGAGTTTTTAGTAGTTTTTCAGTCTTGTCCAACTCTAAGTGATCCTATTTAGGGGTTTCTTGGCAAAGATATTGGAATGGCTTGCTGTTTCCTTCTCTAGCTCATTTTTTATGGATGAGGAAACTGAGACAACCAAGGTAAAGTGACTTGCCTAGTGTCACACAGCTAATGAGTGTCTGACACCAGACGAACTCAGGAAGATGAGTTTTCCTGACTCTAGGCCCAGTACAGTATGCATTAAGCCATCAAGCAGTTAATGCATTCTAAGAGTGGATAAAGTATGCAAAGACATAGGGGCATATGTAAGGAAAGGCAAGAAGGACTAGCTTGACTGGGCAGTAGTATGTAGGGAAGGGAGGAATATGCAATAAATCTGGAAAGGTAGGATGGAGTTAGGTTGTAAAAGGCTTTAAATGCCAAATGGGTTTTATGTTTAATCATATTCCTTATAGATACCTATCTCATATCTGAGTGTCTGTCTATCCATCTATCCATCCATCCATCCATCCATCCATCCATCCATCTATCTATCTATCTATCTATCTATCTATCTATCTATCTATCTATCTATCTATCCTCTATCTCCATCACCTCTCATCTCTCTGTCTATCTGTTTTTTCTGTCTCTGTCTATACATCAATAATTGGAATTTATTGACTAACACGGACAGTTTTTTTAGGGAAGTCTCTATTAGAGCTCTGAAGAGGTCAGGTAGGGACAGACCTGAGGCAGGAAAACCAAACAGGAGGTGATTGCAATAGTCCAGTTGAGAGCTGATGGGAGCCTGTACTAGGGTGGTGGCCTTGTGAGTGGAGATAAGGGCATGGATATGAGTGGCCATGTAGAGTAGGATCTACAGAATTGACGACTGATTGGATATTTGCAGTGAGTTAGTGGATACAAGGAGTGGAGGCTGGCACTGAGGTCATCCACCAGGGTAACTAGAAGAATAGTGATTTTCCCTATAGAAACAGGAAACTTAGGAAGAGGGTTGGTTTAAGTTTTCACAGAAGTAAAAAGTGAAGGTATGGCAGTTCACCTGCTACCTGTGTAACATAGTTTTTTACTTAATGTTCCTAAGACTCAGTTTTCTTCATTTGTAAAATGTTGAGATTAGATTAGATGATCTTGAAGTCACTTCTATCTTTAAATTCTAAGAATAGGGAAGATTTCCAAGTGAAAAAGCAGAAAGGAGAGAAAAAGGACTAAGGATAAAGCTTTCGAGGACATTGAACTTTGGGGGAAGGAGGAGAAAGGTGAGCACCAAGAAGGAACAGTCAGAGAGGAGGGAGCAGGAGTGTACTGGAACCAGCTTGAATTGGCTCAAGAAAGTCTGTTGTTTGTGACTAATATGATTGTTCATGTATAATCTACATCATAATCTACATGTCCTAGGGAGGAGTAAGGGAAAGAGGGAAGGGAGAAAATATGAAATTCAAAAATTTGTTTAAAAAATGAATGTTAAAAAAGAATTCTAAAAGAGAAAGTCTGTTGTTAAAATTTTGGTGTGAGCATTTATACTTTGAAAATCAATAAACTCTAAAAATCATGTCTTTACATATTTATTTACTTTATTTTTAAAACTTGTTCATTTTAATTTTTTATTTACTTATTTTTAATTTTTTACTTTATTTTTAATTTACTTTTAGATACTATGACTTAAGAAAGTGATAGAAAACATGTTAACACTGTAGCTTAAACTTAAAAGTGTGTTTTCTCTACATTTTTTCCCCCAGAGAGTCAGTACATCACTGGGAAGGAGGAAAATAATAAGCCAAACCACTGGAGCCACAAGTATCTCTTTTGTGCTTTCTTTGCCCAATAAAGATAATTCTGAGCTGATTTCACCTGTAAAAATGTTGTGGAAGGAGAGGGTGAGTGGTGCAGAGTGATTTGCCATCATCACTAAGCCACAAACCCTCTAGAGGCCCTAGCCACTTCTCTTTCTCTGGGAGATGACTTTTCCATGGAAACAGAACTGATGTGACAATCCACAGTGCAGGGTCTTTGTAATCTTAACACTAATCTTAACACTTAACACTTAAAGCAATGCATTCATTGCAATCTTAACACTAAATCAAGGTGGAAAACTGAGCTGGGCAGGTGTGGAGCCCTTGCTAAGAGCTTCCAAAACCAGCCAAGCAAGGCAGGAGAACATTGATGAAATGGAAAGGGGTGGGGAGTGGGCTGGGGCAGGGGGCGGGGAGTGTTATATTTGTAGAAACAGTAGGACAGTCCAAGGGAAAACTGGTCACTGAACAACTGCTTTTGTTAGAAGTCAAATGACCTTAAATTGCAGGAAGGAAGAATCTAGTTTGGTCTGGTTCTTTGGAAATGATGCCCACAACTTCTCCTTGGTAGCACCTACCCTTGGGCCAGGAACCGTTCCCAGAAGTTTAACACTTTCTGGAGTCTTACAGACAGACCTGTTTTCCTTTCTCTTTTCTCCCAAAGGTAAATAAGAATAGTTTTCTTACCCACAGAGCTCTGGGTAGTAGACAGAAAGTGGGTACTAGAAACCCAATATAAGTTGATGTATGGTTGTATCTATGCCACTCAAATGGTTTGGAGTAATCACATCTTTGTCTATATTGATTACTTGGAGCTTTTTTCCCTCCTTCCCAGTGTTTCCATTTTTTAAATTTATGTATTCTAGAAGGTGACTTTGCAGACAAAAAGTTCAGTTCAAACTTTGCTTCTTTAACTTCTGACACCTTCTCCTGTTCCAAGAAGACAGAGTAGGAAAGGAGGGGAAAGAAAGATGGTTTACTTCAAATATAGGCAGCAAGAAGCAGTCCCATTCCATCCCATCCATTCTATTCAATAAAGGTCTATTAAGTGTCTGCTTTATGCAAGACAAGAGGCAGCTAGATGACTCAGTAGATGGGTCTGGAGTTGGAAGACTTGAGTTCAAATCTGGTCTCAGATACTTATTAGCTGTGTGACCCTAGGCAAGTCACTTAACTTCTGTTTTCTTTAATCCAATGGAGAAGAAAATGGCAAACCACTCTAGTATCTCTGCCAAGAAAACTCCATAGGTAGCATTGGAATACTATGGTCCAGAGGCTCACAAAGAGTCAGACACTACTTAACAACAACAATGTGTCGGGTACTGTGCTAAGTGCTTTCCAGATATCATTTTATCTGATCTTTTGAAGGAGCTTATTTTATACTATGAAAATGCAACCTGTGCATAAGTAATTACATAAAATGTGCAAAGTAATATGAGGTTATTTCAAGAGGGAGAATGATCAGCATTCTCCCTTAATAACTAAGGAGATGAGGAAGGGCCTCATGTAGGAGGTTATACCTTAACTGTGCCTTGAAGGAAGCTAGGGATTCTGCAAGGTAGAGGTGAGGAGGGACTGCATTCCAGGCATGAGAGAATATTGGTACAAAAGCATGGAGGTGGGGGATGGCATGTTGTGTACTGGGCACTTTGACTGGAATGGAGGGTGTATGGGCAGTAATAGGAAATATGATTATGAAAGTAACTGAGAACAAGATTATGGGATTATTTGCATCTCAAGAGGATGATATGTACATATATATATATATATATGTAGAGAGAGAGAGATAGAGAGAGAGAGAGAGAGAGAGAGAGAGAGAGAGAGAGAGACTAACAGAGCTTTTGGAGTAGGAGGAAGGCGACTCTACTCAGATTTGTGTTTTAGGATGAATAATTTGGCACTTGTGGAGAGGATCAGAGAGGACAGAGACCGGAGGAAGGGAGACCAATTAGGAAGCTGTTTCAAGAGTCTAAGCTATGGATGTACTAATGTGTTCAGTGTTCTGAATGAGTACTGTCTCCCCTAGATAATCTAGCATTCCCGATCACTTATGTGAAATCTCCAAATTTAGCCCTTCAGCTTCAACATCCTGGGGCAGCAACTGCTCCTCTTGCAATCGGTCCAAGGACTGTTGCTGTCTTTGACTCTGTGACATTCTCTTTTCATGATTTTCTAAACCTTCATTGGTCACTGAATCCCAACTCAAAGTGGTGATCTGTTAATTAAGAAGATCCCCAGTCTTGGATCACAGAGCCAGCTTGGCTTCAAAGA
>NW_027185876.1:21405426-21419900 GCF_028583685.1 Petaurus breviceps papuanus
ATCCTTCCTTCCTTCCTTCCTTCCTTCCTTCCTTCCTTCCTTCCTCCCTCCCTCCCTCCCTTCCTTCCTTCCTTCCCTTCCCTCTTCTTCCTCTTCTTCTCCCCCCTCTTCCCCTTTTCCCTCCTTTCCCTCTGTCCACAAAGGGAATCATACCCTTACCTGTGGGTACTCTGCCCAAAAGAATATAAATTTAGATCAATGAAACCTAGCAAGATATCTTGGGGTGTACAGGCTAGATTTCTTTTTTATGGACCATGCCTTAAACCCAAAGAGCTCTCCTCTCATTAATTGGCTAATAATAGGTCTCAGCCCAAGCCTCACTTGGTCCTTGTTTGGGTTCTAATGGCTCAGAGTGAGTGTAAATAGCAATTGCTTCTGTTTTGGTCAAAAATTCTGAGGGTCTTCACTTCCCAGATTGATTTTTTTTTATTAGCCAAAAGAGGCCATTCTTTGCCTCATTTTTTAACCTAGTTTTAATCGTTGAATTGTCTTTGTTTCTGACAAACTGAGACCTGGGAAAGACCTTAACTTAAAAAAGGTCAAGGTTTCCCACTGTACTGGGGCCTGATTTATATCTTATCTTTGAATGCAAATGGTTCCGGAGGAGAAAGAGACTGGTGACTGCATAGCCCTGCCTCATTTAAATTCAATCCTCTTGCAAGGTCATGGTCCTCTAAGGACAAACAACAAGGACAATAAGGATAAGTGCTACTTTTCAGGTCTGCAGATAACCAGTAGGCTTTCTTCTTTCCACTACAAGTTGGGAAATCTGCATGGCTTCATGTCAACGTTGGCTCAACTGGGAAAGTTATTCATTGCTATCTTCCTTTTAGAAATAGTTACATGACTTATATTTTTAGGATTTTTCTTAAGGAGTCTAGTTTCACTTATACAGGAATCATTTTTGACAGATTGGCTTATTTGTACTGAGTTAGAAATTTCTCTTTATAGTTTATATATTTAAAAGTTCCTATTGATTATCTCTTTTTCTGGGATCTATTTATTTAGTGGGGTTCAGTCTATTCAAAGACCCCTAGGTGAAAAGAGAACTCTGGCCTTTACCACATTTTGGGAGGTTGTAGCCTGGTTAACAAGATAATTGGTGGAGAATGATGGGTAGTCTCATTAACAGCTGTTCTTTGAAAAATTATGGCAAACAGGAAAGATAGCATAGAGCTAGGATGAGCACACATTATCCTGATTTCCAAAAAAGGGAAGAGTTTAGAGTCTTCACATTGAATGACTTGTGAGTTTCACTTCTATTCCTGGCAAAATTCCAGAACATTTATTTAAAGGAATGGTTTCTGAGCATTTAGGAAAGGAATCAGTGATTGCTCTCATCCAGCACAGCTTCATTAAGAAATGGTCATGACAGACTAACCTTATAACCTTTTTCTGATCATTCACTTCAGGGAATCATTTTGATAATTTGCTTCAGGGAATTTCGTAGGTTTTTGCTAAAAACTTAGGTTTTTAGCAAATCATCAAATAGCATGACATTTTCTCATGATATTTTTTAGATTAAATTTTATTTTTTTAAATTAGCCAAAATCTGCCTCCTTTCTCTCTTCCCAAACTTTGGTGGGAGTACCAAATCTGTCAGCCACAGCCTGCTTTTGTACAGCCCAAGAGCTAAGAATGGTTTTTACATTTTAAAATACAATAAAAACTCATTTAAGAAGGTAAAAACCATCCTTAGCTCCTGGGTTATACAAAAGCAGTCTGTAGGCTGGACTTGGCCCTGAAACCTGGTTGTAGTTTGCTGGTCTCTGGATCAGACGAGCTCTAAGATTCCTTCCAACTCAGAAGTGCACTCAGTACACAAGCACTTTCTAGCCCACCAAGGGTTGTTGTATGGTTGTGAGTAATGGATCAGTCTATTCTTCGGAGAATTCTAATTTCAGGGGCCCCAAAGAGCAGTGCAGAGATGCATGGCAGATGCTTTCTTGTAGGCTGAAGCATATTGCCAACAATGACTTGTGTGTAAGAAGCAAAGTGAGAAATATTACAGAGGAAATGTCAGATCAGAAAGGGAGGTCATAATGTAGCACAGACATATTGTAAGAGCAAAAGACAACAGGTTTGTAGTCCAAATGTTACACTGGTCTCTTTGGAATGCTAAACTAGCAAACAGAGCAGGGGGAAAGGGAAAGAAAGGGAACAAACTTTCAAAAAGCATTCACTATGGGTCAGGCGTTGGACTAAGTTCTTTGCAAATATTATCTCATTTATTCCTCACAACAGTCCTATTGGGTAGGTGCTATTATTATCCCCAGTTTATGTTTATGGAAACTGAGGTAAACAGGAAGTTAAGTGACTTACTTGCCCAGGGTCAGTATCTGAGGCTGGATTTGAACTCAGGTCTTCCTAACTACAGACCCAGCACTCTATCCATACTGCCCTCGAGAGCAGGAGTGCTTAATGTTAGATCCATGAACTTGGATGGGAAAAAAAGAATTACATCTTTATTTTCACTAATCCCTGGTTGAAGTTCAGCATGTTTTTCTATTATGAACATAGGCAACAAACCACAGTAACATTAGAAGGACCTGTGACTGTCATCAATAGCAACCACAGATATTTGTTATATCATATGCCAGTGGATGAAGATATCTCAAAATAGTGTTCAAGCTCACAACTTCTAAAAATTAAAATAAAACCTACCGCTAGATCACATATGATTGCAGTCTTCTTGTCTCCAGACTGTATTCCAATATCATTGGTTCCCTTTTGTAGTCCTGCCTTATTTTGTTTTGTACTTTTAAAAATGGTACTCTGAGAAAAGTTCTCAAGTTTCCCTAGATACTGCCAAAGTGGGGTCTGTGACACAAAGATTTAAGGGCAGTCTCAGTGTATTGGGTGGATTCAGCAGGTAGGTGATGCCATAGAACATAGAGCATGGAGCTGGGGTCAGGGAGACCTGAGTCCAAATTTGACCTCAGATAGTTTATCAGTTATGTGTCCTTGGGCAAGTTACTTAACCACCACCTGCCTCAGTTTCCTCAACTGGAAAATGGGTATGATAATAACAGTTACCTCAGGGTGGTTGGAAGGATCAAATGAGATAATATTTATAAAGTACTTAGCATGGTGCCTGGAACCTAATAGTCATTATATAAATGCTAGCAATTATTAGATGCTAGCTATGTTTTCTCTCCTAAAGAGGATTTATGGAATAGCACAGACAAGACTTATGTAGGATGAGAAGGTATGGATAGGTGTGAACAACATCATTGGAAGGAATATTCAGTGATGAAATCATGGATATATGTTCATTTTACAAGTCTTTTTACAAGGGAAGGAGTGTGGTGAGTAGAAAGGTCATTGGACTGAGGAATAGGGAAGCCTGGGTTCTGATTCAGATTTGCTACTATAGTAACTATGTGACCTTGGGAAAGCAATTTCATTTTTATTTTTCTTATTTATGAAATGGGGAGTGGTAGGGTAAAGTGATTTCTCTGTCCTGTTCCTTCTGTATGGCTTGCAGAGTAATTTTACTATTTTAAATGTTTATAGAGGGCAAGACTTGTTTGATATTTACTTTTACAATAAACCACTGGTCATCTCTGTGGTGTCTTTGATGCCAAGTCCTCGGTCAGGAATGGAGTCCCCACTTATAACTTTCTTATGGACAAACACCATCTACTTTACCACCATCTGTTTTGTGCCTGACTTCCAAGAATAGAATGCATTGGGGTAAGAAGGCAGAGAATTAACTTTTTAAAGATCTGTAGACTGTTCCAAGTCTATTTTAGCTCTAAGTTTGAAGGAGCTGATGCAATGAAAGAAAGTAACCAGTGATGTCTTTATCCTTTGTCATTTTTGAGAATTCCCAGTTTAAATAAGGGCATATTTATATATCATTCATCTATCATCACTTCTGACTGAATCTGTGCCCCTCCCACTTGGGAACGTACAGCACGAGGGGGAAACATACACAGATACAAGTGCGCACACACACACACACACACACGGAGAAATTATAGACAGGAACAAACTGTTTACCAGGATTAATATTTGACCATGATGGCTAGGCAGGTCCACTGAATATGAAAATTAATCTCGTGCCTTTTGTTAAGAATGGGCAGAATACCAGGCTGTTTTTCTCCATTTCAAAGAGCAACAGATAGCAAAATATAAGCAGAGATTTATCTAAACTGCAAGATGAAATGGCCTGTCATTAACTTGCTCTGACCCTATACTATAGCAATGTGCCGTGTGACACATTTTTTCTTACTTTTAACCTTCAGTTTTTGAAAGGGACAATGAATATATATATATGTGTGTGTGTGTGTGTGTGTGTGTGTGTGTGTATGTGTGTGTATGTACGTGTGAGCTTTTCCTTTAGTGTACCATCTTCTGAGTCTGTGCTACGTTGACCCAGCCTTTGAGGAATGATGTGTGATGCTTATGGAAAAGGAAAGAAGGCAAAAGAAGAATGGTCCGTGTACAGGGACTTTAGGGAAGATATTTTTGTGAGCTTAATAGGCTTTCTTGTCTTGTACTTTTTTAATTATGTAGGAATGGTTTTTTAAACTTGATCTTGTATTGATTGAATCAAAAGAAAGAGGGCTTACCTAGGCTTCAGCTGGAGATTAAAAGTGAACTAGTCATGGCTGGACTGGAGCAGAGTCCTTGTGCTTGGTGCAAATTCATTTGGGTGGCAAAGTGGTACATAGGATGGTTTGGCTGCAGCTGTAGTGGTATGAAGGAAAGGGACAGCTTGCCTTCCTCTACCCTTCCCCCTTCCTCCACTCCCCAAGAATATTGCCCATGCCTCCCATTGGATTTGGGTGTAGGGGAAGCAGAACTTGGAAGAACCAGTAACAAGACCCTGGTGGTAGTAGGCTGGGGTTGTTGTGAAAGAACGTGGAGTTGGCACAGGAGGGTGAAGTGATTGGGGGGTGTCATAGTTACCTTGAGGAGGAAGTCTCACACCTCCATGGAGAAGACTTTCCCCCTCCAGAAGAGGAAGTGCACCTTTCTTCCCATGTTGGTTACCTGAGGCAACTGAGGTGGCCCCATATTTGTTCTGATACAATGCTGATGGTAAAAAGAAAGAAAATAATGGAACCCCTCTTGACTACAGCTAAGATTTGGTAGTAGAGGCTTTCCTCTAGAGACAGAAGCAATGTGGTTCCATTAGTTTAACATCTCTTCTGGGGTCATTTCCTAACTTGTACTTTCACTCTTATGTTGTGAACCCCACACTGTGGCTATTACTTCTACTCAGAGTCCTAATCCTAGAAGAGGAGCTGAATTTTTAGTACTGTTACTCACAAGCTCCCACTGGTATGCTCTCTCTTAACAATCGGCTAGTTGGCTCAATTTGCTTTTAGCAAACACATGTGCTATGGTGATGTAGTAATAACAGTTAGTATAAAACATTTCCCTCCACCAAAAAAAGAAAAAAAAGAGCCTGGGACAATTCTATCATAAATACTCAGATCCATGGGAAGATAAGGCTAAAACTTGGAACGTAATAGTAAGCATATATATAGGATTACACATGTGGCAAAGGGATAATACAGCTACTACCACTTCATGACTTGGAAGTCCTTTCTTGAGTTCATAGCCAGAATTCTTCTCTGGTGCAAGCTTCTTCTTGAAGTTATTTCCACCCTTGGGTGATTGTATTTTCACATCTAATTTTCCCCACTGTGTCACTCTGTTTCTAGTTTGATGTATGGGATGTTGGTCTAAAATTTTTGTGAACTGTTACAATCTGACATTGCTCTCTTTGATATGATAGTCTACAGTTACTCATGATGACATGGTCAAAATGGAGGGGAGAGACTTAGAGAAAAAGAGAAAGATTAAGAGAGAGAAGTTGAGAGAAAGGAAGAAGAAAGGAGAGAGAGACAGAGAGAGAGAGGGAGACAGAGAGAGAGAGAGAGAAACAGAGAGAGAGAGAGACAGACAGGCAGACAGACAGAGTCTTTCCCCCTTACCAAATAGCAATTCCTTCTCAAAAGCCTGGCTCCAACTCTGCAGTCTTCAACTCCCTAATCTGGAATCCTTCACTTTTTGTCTGGCCCACTGCTTGACAAGCCTCCTGCTGAACTGACTGCAATTTATATATATAGACGCAGGGATGTGTCTGATTCTTTTGGCCAATCGTTAGATGTTTCCTATGTGGCATCATTTGCTTTCCTCCGATGATCTAAGCCCTATAATCCTCTCAAATTGACTAATAGCTTATTTATATGCTTCGTGAGGTGGTTAGAAAATTTCTTAGCACCTACTAAAGGTTTACTCTGTTGATTGAATTGAGATGTCTGGGTCTTCTACGATTACATTAATTGAGATGAGGGTTAGTAGCCCTACCTTTACCTCAGGAAGACTTGGAGTTTAATTCCATCTTCGATCCTAACCCTAGACAATTCACATCACCTTTCTGAGTCTCATTTTCTATAAAATGGGGATAATAATATCACCTAACACAAGGTTACTATGAGGATCAAATGAAAAGGTATATACAAAATAGCTTGCACACCCTTACAGTACTATATAAAAGTCAGTTATTATTATTAATGATTATTGTATTTATTATTAATCTATTAGCTTCCCAAAGCCATTTCTTGGCACGGCCCTCATGAAATAAAACCCTTCTGATCTGCATGCATTTGTAATGACTGCTCCACTCTCAGCCCCCTGCTGCTGGGTGAGTCACTCCACTCAGAGACAGCCATTCTGGGTCTTGTGTGGGCGGCTGCTGCAGAGAGAAATTTGTTCCTGGATTGATCACCACCCTGTGCAAGAGAACAATTGTCCTAAATGTGTCTTTGATTTGTCATTATTTTTTAATATAATCTTTATTATTACTGCTGTGACAGCTCCCCTTTATACGTGAAGAGTCCAGAAAAGAAATGGGCATTCACAGCGTACAGTTGAGAGAGTGGCTTGCTTCTCTCCCCTGTGATACTCAATTCTTCAAGGACTTAGCACCCCATCCCCCACCCCCTGCCCTAATCTCATAAAGTTGAGCTCTTTCCTTTTGGTGCTGTGTCTGCCCCAAAGCACAGGCTAAATAATCAACTTTGTAAACTTTTAATTCCTAGCTGCCTTGGGGATCCAGATTCATGCAGCTCTCTCCTCCCGTCCCATCTAACAGATGGTACCAAGATGGTTTTATGACTTCTGAGGCTCCAAAGATGAATTGCTTTCTTATTATACTTAGGATATGTCAGAGCAGAGATGGCGATGATCAGGAATCCAGGGAAATTTGAAGAAAAGCCCTTGTCTTTATTTTTATGTTTACTTGAGTTTATAGTTAACCTTGGGTAGGGGTGGGTGGGAAGGGGTGAACTCCTCAAAGGCAGACACTGTCTTTTGCTTCTGTTTCCATCCCCATTACATAGTCCAGTGCCTAGAACACAGTAGGCACCTAACAAATGCTTATTGACTGACTGACTGTGAGGGAAGTTGTTCTAGGTTTTTATCTCTAAAAGAGGGTTAGCTTTGAAGACAGAGGATCTGAGTTTAAATTTTTACCTGTTATCTGTGTGACCTTAGGGGAATCACAACTCCTGGGGCCTCAATTTCCTCATTTTTAAAACGATGGTGTTGGATTAGTTGACTTCTAAATTCTTTTGACTCTAAATATATGAGTCAGTGATCCCAAGTTGCCACAGATCAGCAATTCTACACTCACAGAAACACAGATGAAAATGACTTTCTGGGAAGGGGGGTGGGATGGAGGAAGGAAGGAAGAAGAGAGGGCTCCTAACCATTTGAAACTGAAACAGATTTTATTCGGATTCACACTAATTGTAGGTAATAAAACAGGGAACTCTCAAGTCAATTTGCACCATTTGAAACTGAAGCAGGGCAGGACATTATAGCAACCAGCTCTTCAAGGCGTTTCCAGGAGACTGGGGCACCCTGAGGGGCAAACTTTACATTGTGGGTGGCTGGAATGTGGGTCTGTAAAATAGGGTGGGTTGTGCCTGCCTGTGGAACAGTACAACCAGTGGGACTGATATTTGTGTGGTATCCCTGCCCTGGCTCTGACCTAGCCTCATCAGGGCTCAGGTCTTTCCTCCTCCACAGGGTGGGTGGAAGGAGGTGAAAAAGATGGAGGATCAGAAGCAGCTGAGAAGTCTTAGCAAGCTAAGGGTTGGATTATTGAAAGGTAACATATAGTTAGGGGCCAGAGGTGTGAGTTATGATAAATGTGCTTAAGTGCATGTGAGACTGCCCTTCCATGAGAAAAGATGTGATGGAAAGGATGCTGTAAAGTTTCTTCCACCTCTAAGGGTACAGTCCTATTGCCCATGCACAATTGTTCTCTGTGATAGTTTTCAATTCTAAAATTCCATGATATTTTAAGAACAGAGATCTGGAAATGAACACATATTCTTCCATATAATTATATATACTAGGGCTATGGGAACTAGGAAGGGAAAGAATTTTGGAGATGTTTTGAGGTCAGCAGGTATAATAGAACCTCCTTAGTTCTATCCCTCGTGGAAAGGAGCCCACTTTGATGAGTTTGGGTAAAAAGGTCACTGCAGAAACCAGATTGAGGCTGACGGTGAAGCTAAGGGTGGAACCATGGGAAAGCCTAAGTTACAAGTAGAAATGGGACTGAAATCAGGGTTGAGAAGGGTAACAATACCAGCTGAGGCTCTGGGAGGCATGTGTTGGTCATTTCAGAAAGTTGTTCTACAATGTAGGGAGTATTCCTTTTGGAAAAGAAAAAAACTGGTGAGAAGCTTCCAAGCCTTCACTGCCATTGCTACTTTGTAGAGCTGACTGGAGGAAGAAAGGCTTTGCCTCTGCTGCTTGGAAGAACTTCATGAAAGAGGAAAGGCTTTCCCTCTGCTGAATGGAAAACCTGACTGGGGGAGGAAAGTTTTACCTTTTCCTGCATTGCTACCTATAGCCAGAGAGGTGAAAAGTCCTCAGAAACCAGCCAAAGGTGCAGATATAGAAAAGCTTTGCAAATCCCAGGCTTAGGGTTTCTTCTTTTACTGAAAAAGCACAGCACTGCCTTGGTAAACCAGAAGAGGCTGAGCAGAGAAGTAAGCAGAGGAGTTCATTAGTGAATCATGGAACAGATTATCCTGAGGAAAGCAAAAGCTATTAAAAGGCCTGAAGTATCCCAGTGTAAATTTCCTCAGGCAGTTTAAACCTTATGTTTGTGTCTCCCTGATAATGTTCTTCTAAAGTATGTTCATTGTCTCCCACAGACACTGTGGACATTGGAAACGTGTTCCAGGTATATGGATGGAATATTTTATTATTATTGTAGCTTTGCTTTAAGACTTTTCTTAAATTTTTATTTTTTTAAATGCTAAAGAACATTTCCTTACCTATAATAGAATATAGAAAGAAGATTCCACAGCATTTCCTTACATAAAATAGAACAAGAATATTCCACATGGATTCATGAATCTCCACTTCACACAGCTCGCTTAAAAAAAAAAGGTATATGACAAATTCTACACATTATTTTCAAAACTAAAGCAATTCTACTTACCTGAGCTTCCCTTCCAACGTCCTTCTCATCTCTTCTTTACATTTAAAAATGCCATAAAATAGCTCTCTTTTTTTTGTATCTCTATTGTTAACCTCTCTCCTCCCATTAACTGAGAGTAGAAAAGAAACACCTCCCAATTCCCCCCAAAAAACATAGCCAAGCAAAAGGAATTCACAGAGTGGCCAGGTCAAAAATGTATGTCTTTGTTAGGAGGTGGACAACATTCTTCATTAAAGGTCCTCTGGAGACATGGTTGGTTAGTGCCTTGGTCAGAGTTCTGGAGTCCTTTAAAACGAACTCTTCCCACAATGTGGTCCTTGTATAAACTATTCTCTTCATACTGCCTGCCCACTTTACTCTGTGTCAGTTTATAATCTTGGATTCTCTGAGACTGCTCCCTCATCATCTCCCATTGTGCAACAATATTCCACCAATTGCACATAGGATATGTTCAGCCATTGTGTAAGTTAATCTTAGGCAGCCTCTGTGATGTCAATTCTTTTCTATTCTTTCCCTCCTTTTTATCCTTTCTTCAGGATCAGGAAGTTTGTTTTTTTGTGTAGCTATTATTTCTGTACCATTCTCTCCCCTCTTAACAGCCCTTCTTCCTATTGCTGTTTATTTTCCTGTTGAGTTTGATGCATTTCTACATCAAACTGTTGCGTGTGTGTTCATTCCTTCTTTGTTTCATATGAATTAGGTTCTTCTGATGCCAACTCCCCCCACTTCTTACACATCTGTATATTCTATTCATGCACCCCAATTATGAGAAGTAGCAAGTTTTACACCTTTCTTTCTCCTTTCCATACTTCTGCATGCCTCCTCTTACTCTCCCTTTGCCCTCTTAAAACCCTCAAAACAGAACCAATCTAATGTAAGACTTCTGTTTTTCTTATTTAACTTTCTCAATATCCCTCGAAAACATTGAGATTATTGCACTTATTTCGTCTCCTCCTATTAGAATATTAGCAGTACATCATCAGATAGATTTTTCCAATTGCTCACATCAATTTACCTTTCTTGGTTTTTCTGGAGTGTTGTTAATATTTCAAAGTTCCTACTCAGTTCTGTTTTTTTCATCAGATATCCTTAAAATTCCTCTGTTCCATTAAACGTTCATCTCCCTCCCTAATTATCTCCCCTAAGTGGAATTATTTTCAGCTTGCAAGGTAAGTTATTCTTGGTTGCAAACATACATCTTTTGCCTTTTGCAATAGTATATATTCTAAGATCTCCTCTGGTTTTTAGTAAAGGCTACAATGTCTTGTGTGAACCTGAAGATGGTTTCTTGGCACTTGTACTATTTCTTTCAGGATGTTTACAGTATTTTTTCATTGATGTGGCAACTCTGGCTTCTGGCTATGACATTCCTCGGACTTTTTTTTTTTTACTTTTTCAGGAGGTATCCAGTTTATTCCTTTTATCTGTACTTTGATGATCTGGGAAGTTTTCATTTATGATTTCTTGAAATATAGTAGGTTTAAAAATATGTTTTTCAGGAAGTCCATTGATTCTTAAATTATATCTCTCTGATCTGTTTTCCTGGTTGTTTTTCATATATGATATCTTATATTTTCTTCTATTTTTAAATCTTTTGATCTTAATTTACTATTTCTTGCTGTCTTATTCCTTGCACATCTCATTGCTTTCCCTTTGGTCTATTTTAGGTTTTAGGGATTCCATTCCTTACATAAAGTTTACTACTTTTTCTTCTGAGCTACTTATTATGTTCTTTCTAACTTTTCCCTTAGAACTTTTATTTAATCTTTTATCTGTTGTGTTATTTCTTCAGATATTCATGTAAACCTTATGGAAAACCCACTTTTCTGTTTGAGTATGTTTAAAGTTGTTATGGAATTAAATTTGCAATAATTTTTGATACTGGATAGCATTTTCTTTGATTTGCTCATCATTCCAACTTTCGTCCCTGAATGGAGGATTTTTGCCAGGACCAGGTTCTCCCTTTGCTGCATCTTTGAGTAGAATGGTTGGTACTCTTTGGTCTTGTACTGAGACCCCTGGATTCTTGTGCTGACTTCTACTTCCTGGAGTTCACTCTCCCTGACCTTTTAGTGCTGGATCTTTAGGGTTCTCTCCACTGTCTCAGGATAGAGTTTTCAGGGCCTTAGAAGCACAGGCTTCAGCTGTGACATTGTGCTTATCATTGTCATTCTGGTCACTGCCTGCTGCTTTTCCTTGGGCTTTTTTTTTTTTGCTTTTTGGAGGGCAATTGGGGTTAAGTGACTTGCCCAAAGTCACATGGCTAGTAAGTGAGTCAAGTATCTGAGGCTGGACTTGAACTCAGGTCCTCCTGACTCCAGGGCTGGTGCTCTATTCACTGTGCTACTTCCTTGGGCTTTTTAAGCTCCCTAACCTGGGGAGTTCTCAGAGCAGCCCTCCATTCTCTCTGTCTCTAGACACAAAATATTTCAGGCTAACTGTGTCCCTTGCCATTTCTGTTACTGCTGGGAGGTATTGATGCTGGCATGGGGTTTTACTGGTGGGGGATGTTGACTGATTGTGTGTGTGTGTACCTGTGCACATGTGCATTTTTATTCCTATTTTTTCCTATGGTGGGTAGAAGAAGTAACTTGCTGCAGTTTGTCTTTGGATTTCTTGATCACTGCTTCATCTGGAAAGAATGTCAAAGTTTTTCTAAAGTAGATATGTAAAAGCTGGGTGTCCTACCTCTGTCTTGTGCTTTTTGGTCAGCAAAGCAGTTGGGTGGCACAATGGCTAGAATATTGGCTTTGCAGACATGAAGACCTGAGTTCAAATTCAATCTCACACATTCACTAGCTATGTGACCTTGGACAAGTCATTTAACCTCTGTTTGCCTCAGTTTCCCCAACTGTAGAATGGGAATAGTGATAGCACCTACCTCCCAGTGTTATTGTGAGAATCAAATGAGATGATATTTGTAAGGAGCTTATATAATAGTTGATATATAAATGCTGGCCATAATCATCATTATGAAATGTTTCTGTTTAAAAGTTAATTCAAATAATTTTGGCTAGTTTGTTAAATGGAAGCATATTGATGGGACTCAGGAGTCACAGTGTACAGTAAATAGGAGATTAATTCTTTCATAGGATTTCTGTTAGAACCCAGTGTTTAGTTGTAACCATGGCCACTCCCTCTGAGACCTTCTCCCCCCAAGGCTAGTATGAATGCAAGTGGTGCGATAGAGTCAACCCAGAGAGCCCAGAAAGGAGACATCTGGACCCACAGCTTTGCTATGTATACATTCTATCTCACATAAAAGATTAAGAAACATATTCTCAAAGTATGACAGATACTGAACTATTATAGCATGTGAAGGAAAGGACCTAATAGATCATAAAATCATGGGATTTACACTAAAATACATAGGAATGAGCAGAGGACATACAAAGGGGATAACAGACAAGCAGGGAAATGTTAGAAAATCCTTGTTAAGTTTGAAACATACTTTCAAAAACATACTCTACATACTGGAAACTCATGGTTTCATATATTCATTTTTATTGATGTTTGTCAAATTCATAATAATTAAAAGGAAAATTTGAAAGAAAAAAGAATCATAGGATTTAGAGCTGAAAAGACTTTAGTGTCATATAGTATAATCCTATTTTATAGATGAGAAAATTGAGGTTTAAGAGGGCAAAGTGACTTGCCCAAAGTCAGCTAGGCAGGAAAAGGCAGAACTGTGAATTCAACTCAGACTTTCTGACTCCAGACTCGGTATTCTTTCAACTACACCATCTAGTCTTCTATATTGCATAATAGGTTGGCAGATGGGGAAGCTAAGGTTCAGAGTGGTGAAATGACTTATCTTTGGTTACTGTAAAGCCAAGCACAAGCAGCTTTCCAGAGGATTGCTTCTGTGAATAGCTCTAAGGTTCTGATCACATAGTATAGTGAACTCTCTATTTATTCAGCAGTAAATCAAAGCAAAACATTCACAGAAACCAAAGTACAGCATTCACAATGTTGTAACATAACAAGTTATCACTAAAGTGGCCACATAGTTTTCACCAAAGTGGTCACATAGTTTTAAGCAAAAGATATCATTCAGTAAGAACTTAACTCAATCATCCTTAAGGAGCAAGTCTCCTTAAGGGACATAAAGTACAAAGGTCAAAGTTCTCCACCCCTAGGTCACAGTAAATCATAATCTACTCAGTCAACATTAGGTACCCAAGAAGAGATCTTTTCATCTTGACTTGAGGCTGGCTCTCAGATTCCATGGTTCCTCTTCCACAGTCCCAGTTCCTGCCTGAATCTTCCCAACTGTCACCTGGATTCAAAGGCAGGCAGCTCTCAGCTCCTCGTCCAGCTGCTTGTCCAGTTCCTATTCCATATTGAAGCTCACAGTGTCCAGTCCACCTCAAGTCCTTCGCAGTTCTGTTTCTGGGAAGACAAAGCACAAGTTTTCTCCTTCTCAACTCTACCACCACAAGAGTTCTCTTCTCAGTTCTTCTCTCTCCAAGTTTGGGCTTCTCCTTATATATGGTCATTAGCTTCTCCCAACAGGGGCTCACAAGTTGTGGGGTTCAAAAGTTCTGTTTCTTAACAAAGACTTGATATAATCATGGGCAAGGCTTGAAAAAAACTTGAACTGAAACAAGGTGCTAAATAATTAAATAGCTGAAACAAGGTGTGAAGTACTTCTTTGCTTGCTATTACAGTTACACAGCCAGTCACTGTCAGAGTTAGAGTTTGACTTCATGTTTTCTGACTTCATAGTCAAATCTCTTAATTATACTGCTTTGAAGAAACTGAGGCCTAAGAAGAGAATAGTGATTTGCCCAAGGTCTAAAAGGTGTGACTACAGCCACTGCCTAAACAGAACTTCTTCAGGCATTTTCCAGTTTTGTCTGACTCTTCATGATCCTATCTGGGCTTTTATTGGAAAAGATACTAGAGGAGTTTGGCCCATCACTCTATCCACTGTGCCACCTAGTTGCCCATAGTTTAGCCTGGAGAAGAGATGTCCTTAGAGTATTCT
>NW_027185876.1:21424900-21431208 GCF_028583685.1 Petaurus breviceps papuanus
GTTTCTATGGGCTGCCATGGCATTTGTTCGTATTTTATTCACCATGGTGAGATGTAATAAACTTTCAAATGATTTAAAAATTCGATTCTGTTTTTGAGTATGGGAGTTTATTTTAATCATGTCTGTATATCCATTCTTGAGCGGAAGGAAAATGCAATGGGAAAAAAGAGAAGCACATTTGGGCTATAATTGCTGTGGATGGCGTCCTTTGCCCTGAAATCCTGAAAAAAAAAAGTTCTCACTGTCTCTTTCATTAATGAAGTTTCATTTTCAGGATCATTCTGTGGAAGAAAGAAGTTAACTGAGCCAGAAAAGAGGAATACACAAATTTGATCCAGTCTTCTAGCTCTGCTTTTTAAAAATAGATGTGTCTTTTAAATAGTGTTTATTCCTGGATATATCTCTTCCCCTTCCTGAGGCATCTAGAAAGTTGTGGCCTAGAGTCAGAAAGATTTGAGTTCAAATCCAGTCTCAGATGTTTAACCAGCTATATGACACTGGGCAAGTTAGTCAACATTGATCTGCTTCAGTTTCCTAAACTGTGAGATGTGGATAATAATAAGATTTACCTCACAGGAATGTTGTAAGGATCAAATGAGACAATATTTGTAGAGAAAACAATGTGTTCTGTTGTTTGAATATCTTTTTAAAATTATTATATAGTTAAAAAATTAGTTTTCCCTATCTTACCTAGGCTGGAAGGAGAGTGGCTATTCACAGACTGGATGCCACCATTGACTGGCACAGGAGCTTTGACCTGCAACACTCCCAGTCTGGTCTGGTTCACTCCTCCTTGGGCAATCTGGAGGCTCTTCTGCTTTGAGGGGGATGGGGATCACCCTATTGATGCCAGATTAATTTGGATACCCAATGGGCTTAGCCTGCTGAAGCTCAGAGCTCCCAAGCCCAAGAGATCTGGCAGCCTCAGTTTCTTCAGCTGCAAGGATGACAGGTTCATTCCACCATAATTGACTGGTTTATCATATCATTTAGAAGGATCATAGACTTAAGGAGAGAAAAGAATTTATAGGTCATTTAGTTCAACCACTGCATTCTACAGATTGGGAAAAGTTGAGACCCAGAGAAGGGGTGACTTTCCCAAGATTATACAGATTGGTAATGACATAACTAGGATTTAATGGATGTGGGGTTTCTATATGGTCACTTTTGCTTTGGACACATTGAGTTTGAGATGTCTGTGGGACATCTAAATTGAGATGTGCAGCAGGGAGAAGGCAATTTGGACCTGTAGTTCAGGGGCAAGATTAAGGCTGGATGCATAAAAATTGGGAGTCATAAACAGAGATAGAGAAGATGAGAAATTCCTTGAATCTGAGGTATTCTAAAAAAAGTTTGTCTGTATTTCAAGCGCCTATCACAATTTCTTGCACACAGTAGGTGCCCAATAAATGCTTGCTGGATTGAATTGAACTAATGGGAGCTGAGAGGATCACAAAGGAGAGCTATAAATGTAGCAAGTAAATAAAAGACTGAGTAGTCAGCAAGAGAATAAGCATTTACTCATCTACTATGAGCCAGGCATTGTGTTAAGTACTTTGTACAAATATCTCATTTGATTTTCACAACAAGGGGAGGTAGGTACTATTATTATTCTCATTTTACAGAGGCAAACAGAGGCTAACGTGATTTTCTCAGGGTCACACAGTTAGTAAATGTCTGAAGCCAGATCTGAACTCAGATCTCCCTGACTCCAGGCTGGTGCTATACCCTTTGTGGCTCATAGACATTATACTTGTCCAAGCTCGCATAGTCCAGTTAGGATTTGGAACCAGTTTCTTAAGGCTCCAGATTTAGTGTTCTTGTAGGAAAAGGAGAAAATATTCCTTCTACATTCTGTTTGGGGTTCAAGAGGGCACCAAGGGCAGACATCTGCTAATGTCTAGATCTCAGGGCAAGGCGGAAAGAAGCTATTTATAAAATCCATAAAAGCTGGATTGTTAACTGCCTTGGAAGATGAGAGTTTATCACACTGAATCTCTGGGAACAAAGTAGGTAATAAATAGTTAACATAATTCAAATTCAAAGTAATGTACTTTTTGTGAGTTCCTGGAAATTGCATTCTGTTTAATCTAACTTTGGTTTGTTCTAGAATATTGGGAAAAACATGAAAAACACCTTGGGAATGCCTAATGCAAGTAAATTGGAATCCTTGAGTAGCGCAGATTTATCAAAGCAAACCATGTGAGACTAACCTGATTGTGCTTTCATTGGAATGACAACATTTCTTTCTGATAAGGAGGCAGTCTCTGCCCTGCCTGGGCTTTCAATAAATCATTTGACAACATCTTCTGCCTGAGGACAAAGTGATTTGGAACCAACTTTCACATCAATATGGCCTTGTCACCGGAAGACAACTGCCTTTGACTGCTCCTGACTGGAAGGGCAGGGTTAATGATTTCTTCAGCTCACTGCAGCAAAACATTACAGGCTGGGGCCCAAATATCACAGTCTGTGCTAGGATGTGTGAAATCCTCTGAAGTGCGCACCAAACAGCCTAATTCTGAGCTTGGCTTCAATTTTTTGGTATCAGATAGAATATATATATATATATGTTTTCCATATAATCAGGTTACACCATAGTGTTAGAGTCTGCCCATGAGTTTGAACAGCTATAGTGGACATTTATATAGCCCTTTAAGGTTTACAAAGCACCTCAAATACATTAGCTCAGTTGATCCTTTCAATAACTCAATGGAAGTTTTATTATCTGCATTTTACAGGTGAGGCAATTGAGGCCCAGAGAGGTTAAGTGACTTTCCCAGGGCTCATAGTTAGAAAGCATCTAAGGAAGGATTCGAAGTTAGGTCTTCCTGATTCCAAGTCTGGTTCTCTAATCACTATATCCTATTCTACTGCCAGAAGTTCTATTTTCCAATTTAAATCTTTTAAAATGTTTTGTGGGTGGGACAGCAAAATGAACCATTAGCATGCCCCAGTTGGTTTCAATGGGAACTGTTTATGTTGGTGTTTGATGCTGGTAGAGGCTGTGGCCTGGGGTCAGGAAGACCTGAATTCAAATGTGACCTCAGAAACTTAGCAGCTGTGTGATACAAGTCACATAACCTCTGTCTTCCTCAGTTTCCTTATCTGTAAAAAGGGGATAAGACTAGCACATACCTCCTAGGTACATGAAAATAAAATGGAATAATATTTGTAGGAGGCTTTCTAAACATTAAAAGACTACACAAAGGTAGTTGTTATTCAACCAGATCTTGTTTTTCATTTTGTCAACTTTAGTTAGAATCACAAGATTGAGAGTTGATAATGACCTTAGACGTTCAGTATAGCCAGCACTTAGCACATAGTAGGCACTTGATTCTGGTTGATTGATTACAGGAGGATCATAGGCCTTGAATCTCAGAGGCTACACAGTCCAAAGCCCTCATTTTACAGATGAGGAGAATGGATGTGTTTTGTCCAAGGTCTTATGTCTAATAAAGAGACAAATTAGGAATACTCTGCTTTGAAATTCATCAGACTATTCCTTTGCTCTTTCATTTCTGGGGTACCAAGTGATGCACAGGTTTTCCCTTAGCCTCTCATCTTCCCCTCTCCCCAAATTACAGAGCCAAAAATATAGTTATCTGTAGATAATTCCTATTCCTTTTCCCTGCTTTAAATCCTACAGAAAACCCTCCTCTACTGGAAGACTAAATAAAGTTTTTCTCACCTTTAACTCTTCACTAAGCTTAATAATTTCATAGACTCACAATATACAATACAATATACAATAGACTCACAAAGACTGGGATGAACCTTAGAATTCATCCAGTTCAGCTTTCTCATTTTACAGATGAGGAAACTGAGGCCAAGAATTTACTCTCTATCCCTGTCACTTTTTCACATAGGTTTGTGGGTCCCCTCTGAATACTCTGAAATTTTTTCTATGTCCTCTTGTAGGGCTCAGGATCAGATATCACTGTAGAGAAGTTGAACAGTGTCTTAACTGCTAAAGGGGTGGCCACATTTGTGAGGAGGCATGGCAGTTCTGTTGGGCTGAGGGCTCTGTTCCTTTCAGAAACATCTTTTGTCAAAAAGGATGATAGAAAAAAGAAGTTGAGAGACAGACAACCCCACAAATAAAGGAACTCTTTTCCTAAGCTAGGAGGGCCGCTCTGGGAGGTCTACTGGACCCCCACGGAACTCTAAAAAAGTTGACAAAGGAAAGATACAGGAACTTGAGGCAAATACAGAGGCTAAATGGAGATTGATTTCCTGGGGAGGTAACATCTTTTCTCTGTGATGTCAGAAGCAGCTGGTGTTGCCTTGGCAACCTCATCCAATCCATGTGTTGGGGGCACACACACTGTTTGATTTAAATGTTCTTTTCTCAAGGGAAGGTGGGTTAAATATGGACTACACCAGCCCCCAAAGAAAGTTAATACCAAATAGAAATAACCCAAGATGGGCATTTGGTGGGTGGATAAATTCAGGGAGCAATGATCCTAAGAGACTTAAGTATAAGAGTAGAGAGGGTTGGGAATTTTTTTTTTCTACACAAGAAAGAGAGGTAAGTTATGGTGTCAGGGATAAAGCATGCTGGACTTAGAGTTAGGCTTGACTTGGATATCAATCCAGCCTCAGATAGCTACTGTATAACCCTGAATGTTACTTGTCTTTCTCAGATTTAATTTCATCTGAAAAATGGGAATACTTGTAGTACTTGTAGGTTCAGTCCTGGGGAAGGCTGGCTTCTTTTTTTAGTAGTTCTTTATGCCCCCACCCCAGAGCCCAGGGAAAATCCTTGAAAGAAATCTGGCTCATGTCTAGGGTCTCCCCAAAAGAGATTAGAAAAATATTCAATGTACTAGGTAGATCAGACATAGAACAGCTACAGATCTCCTCCCAACAGGAGATGATTAAAACACAGGATTTATGGATGTGCATTGGCAAAGACCTAAAACATGAAACAGTAGCCCATGACTTCTACTGGTTTCTCTTGGAAGAGTGATACTTAAAACATGGAATCATGAAACTTTTAGTGGGACTGACTGAATGGTCATTTCACCTTCACCTTGGCTCTGTCCTGTCTAATCAATTCCCTCAAAGTTCCATGGCTCAGCATGATCTATGTGCTTAGCACAGTTCCTGGAACATAGTAGGCACTTAATAAATGCTTGTTTCCATCCTCCTCCCTCCTGCTCCTCCTCCCCACAAGGAGCCATACCAGGTTTTTTTTTTTTTTTATCCCCACTGCCTGGTACATAGCAGGCACATTAATTAAAAGAAAAAAAAAGACCTTGTTGTCTTAATCAGCAGGCCTTCTTAATACTAGTGCTTTCCCTCTGAAATGATCTCCAGTTTCTCCTGTATGTCTTGTTTATGAATAGTTATTTCCATCTTGTCTCCCCCATTAGAATGTAAGCTTCTTGAGAGCAGGAACCGATTTTTTTTCATCTTTCTTTGTATCCCCAGTACCAGCACAGTGCCTTACACACAGTAGGCACCTAAATGTTGTTGCCTTGATTGATGGTGGGAATGATACTTCCATTTGCATATGTCTAATGCCTTCCATATAGGAAGTGCTCAGTAAATGTGTATTGTGGTAATTGTTTATGATGATGATGTTTACAATACTGTCCTGGGTGAAATTAAGAGGAAGTCAAGATTTATTCATTTCGAGGCTTGGTTCTCCAAATGCTAGGGTTTACTTGTGTGGGAGTCAGTCTGATGCAGTTGAAATCATGCTGGATTTGGGGTCAGGAGACATGGACGAGATTTTTGGCTCTGCCATTTACTATTTGTCTGGTCTTAGGTCACTTGTTCTCCTTGCTCTTCAGGTTCCTTATTCACAAAGTGAAGGTGATAGGGGAGTGAGGGTGGTAGAGTGGCTAAGCTCCTCCGAGCCTTCTAGAGTGAAATCCCAGATCCTGTTTATGAAGAAGAGCCCCGTCAAATCTGTCCAGAGGAGAGAGGGAAGTGGAGCAGGAGCCATCCTCCTGCACTCGGCATTTGCAACGGCTGATGTTGTTTGGGAAGCCCTTTGTTTACTGATCATACAGCAAGATCCTCTGATCCTGCTCTTATCTTTTATCCTGGGGAATAGATATTGTGTGGTCACTAATTTCAACCTCAATTTGTCATTTTTCTCAGTGTGCATGGTTTTTCATAGCAAATCACCCCTGCCGCCTCTAGAGGACAAGGGATTCATTTTCTTGAATTTAAATGAGGTGAAATTCTTTCTTTAGCCAAAATGAATTCCTTCCTTCCTTCCTTCCTTCCTTCCTTCCTTCCTTCCTTCCTTCCTTCCTTCCTTCCTTCCTTCCTTCCTTCCTTCCTTCCTTCCT
>NW_027185876.1:21431804-21447094 GCF_028583685.1 Petaurus breviceps papuanus
TTCTTTCTTTCTTTCTTTCTTTCTTTCTTTCTTTCTTTCTTTCTTTCCTCTCAAAACAACAGCTTTGTCACCTGTGGGGAAAAAACTCTTCATGCATCGAAAAATACAAGTGGTTATAAGTAATTTTTTCCCCTTTCTTACAATGACTTTAACTGTGTACTAAAAGAGCCAAATGCTTTTCTAGTACATGGAAAACATGTTTTGGTATGTCTGAATTGGACACAACAAAACATAGAGTAGCAGTCTGTTTAGTGGTTACTATTTATTGTGTTTTTATTATATTTACTTATATTTATGATACTATGCGTGCACACACACACGTGTGTGTGTGTCTGTGTGTGTGTGTATGTCTTCCCCATTAGAATGTAATCTCCTAATGAGTAGGGATTATTTCATAATACTTTTTATGTATACTTTTATCCCACTCTGCTAGGGCACAGTGCCTGGAACATAGAAAGCTCTTAAGAAATGCTTGTTGGGTGATTGACTGATAGCATGGATTAAGTTAGAAAAAGGCAAGAATTAACCAATTCAGTTATCCACTTAATTATTCACCAAATAATTATTGGATCCCTATTACACACGGAGCATTTTGCTAGGTTATATCTAGCTACTGAGAAAATTAAGATGTGGTGCCTATTCTCAAAGATAGTCTAGTAAGGAAAATAAGATAAATAGGTTACGACTTAAATACACAACAGAATAATGTATGCACTTGAGAGATATTTGAAAAGGGTTTCACGAGAATTCTGAGCAAGGAGAGAGAATTTCTTCCCTGATAGTATCAAGGACTATTTCATAGAGAAGGAGACATTCCAATTGGGCCTTGAAGGATAAGTAGGATCTCAACAGAGGAATATAAGACATATGGGGCGTGTTTCCTACATTTCCCAGCATAGGAAACCAGTCAGTAAGATTTGTTTACTGGGTGATAGAGTGTGCATTGCCTTGTACCAGGGGCATGAAGAGGTAGGAGCTCTGCTCCCTCTTCTCAAGTTGCTTATAGTCCAGTTGGAGAGACAAGACAGCCACATACAGAACACCAACAGAGAACAAGGCAGATTGCTGTAAGTCATTAAGCTGTGTGGTATATGGAATGTGTTCAGAAAAATAACCGATTACTATTTGAATCTAATGAAATGTCCTGGTCAGATATTCTGGGCTCATCACTGGGACAAAACCCCAAGCCCAAATACTTTCTTGTCAGCGTGACTGACTTGGCTAATTGATCTAAGCCTTATCAGCGAAGTTAATTGAATTTATCTCACTAAAATTTTGTCTTGGCTGCAGTTTAGCAGACCATTGACAAGGCCACAGATTTGGATGATGTGGTTTCCCACCACAAATTGACTCCCCCTCTTTTTTCCTTTTTTCCTTTTTCCTCCTGTAGAGCTGCATTTAAGTGGGTCAGGTTGATGTCTGAATGAACAGGGCAGAACTTTGGAGTTATCTTCCACCTCCCTTCTATACCTTTTTGGGAAGAGGTATGAGTCAAGGACTAGAGCCAGAAAGCTCTTGAATTTGCCCTCCATCATGGAAGTAGAAGGTCAAGTGTTTCTAAGGCTACTGCAGCCAGCTTTCTAAAAAAGGCTATCTGCCAACGTCAGGTGTTTTTTCTTGGTTATCACCCCCACCCCCATGCCTGGAATGTTCTCCCTCTTCATCTCTGGGCTTTTCTGACTTCCATTAAGTCACAGCTAAAATCCCACCTTCTATTTTTTTGGGGGGGGAGGGGCTATTGGGGTTAAGTGACTTGCCCAAGGTTTCATGGCTAGTAAGTGTTAAGTGTCTGAGGCTTGATTTGAACTCAAGTCCTCCTGATTCCAGGGATGGTGCTGTATTCACTGCGTCACCTAGCTGCCCCAAATCCTACCTTCTATGGAGCCCTTCCTGATTCCTCTTAATTTTCATGCCTTCACTTTGTTGATTGTTTACAATTTATCCTGTGTATGGTTTGTTCGTACATAGTTATTTGCATCTTGTCTCACCCATTAGATTTTAAGTTCCTCAAGGGCAGGGACTTTCCTTTATCTTTCTTTGTATCCTTAGTGTTAAGCACAGTGCTTGGTACATAGTAGGATTTTAATAAATATTTATTTAATGACCTGACTGTTCTCGGCTGTGTTGGTCATATTTGAGTATTCTAGTTGCCCAAGGCCAAGGTTATTATCCCTAAGATTCTCTTCTGTAGGTTATAATACTAAGAACTGAGATTTTAACATTTTTCAATGTGGGCATTTATGCCTCAGAAATAGGCAAACATTACAAATCAGAATTCGCTTTATTGCTTTGTTGATTGTCTAGACTTAAGAAAGTGATGGAGAAAATGTTAATAAAGCAGATTAAGTTTAAAATTTTGTTGTGCATAGGGCAACTAGGTTGGCTAGAGGAATGCTGACCCTTGAGTAAGGAGGGCCTGAGTTCAAATAAGGTCTCAGACACTTACTAACTGTGTGACCTTGGGCAAATCACTTAACTGTTTGCCTCAGTTTCCTCATCTGTAAAATAAGCTGAAGAAGAACATGGCAAACCACTCCATCATCTTTGCCAAGAAAACCCCAAGTGGAATCATGAAGAGTGAGATGTGACTAAAATGACTGAACACCAAGATACTTCCAATATTTCAAGAAGCCCGTGATATTCATCAGTGTCTCTATTCTTTCCAGGCCTTAGCAGATTATTTAGTAAGTTGCTTCTAGAAACAGTTCCCTCAAAGAAACAAATTCATCATATGACACATTGAAGATAAATAAAAAAAGATATTCTGCCCACTCATTCAATTCAAATCATTCATTTGGTCATGCCTAATTAAAAAAAAAATCTATCTTCCTTCTCTCTCATATCTCATTGGCTGCCAATTCTTCTCCATTTGAGTTCCATATCACCTCCTCCATCTGTCTCTTTAAAGAGGTAGTTCTCTTTCCTTATCCAAACCCACCCCTCACCCCCCCACTTCAGGCCCTCTTCAATTATCTCTGTATTTCTCCTACACACACACACACACGTATGTGTATGTATATATCATATATATGTATATTTTATGTTTCCCCTGTAGAATTCAGGCCCTTTGAAGGCAAGACCTGCTTTTGTTTTTGCTTATTGTCTCTGCATCCCTAGCCCTAGTGATATGCCTTAGATATTGTAGGTACTTAAGTATTTGCTGAATTAATTTGAATAGTCCAACTCTGCACAAGACCATATGAGTAACTTATGTAAGACCCAGTCCTACTATCTGTCTGGATCTGCTCTTGTGAGAAATACTTCTTCATTTGGACCCCTACTCTATTCAAATCAGTATTAATCAGTTTGATATTCTATATAAATCACATAGGGATAGATAGGCTCTTGTAGCAGGCCTCAAACTTTAATGTAATGTTCACTACTTGTTTATCAAGTTATAAGGCTCAGAATTTTGACAAAGATGTCTCCATCTAGTTTTACTCAAATTCCATGTCCAAACTCAGCATGGGTGGGATGCCTTGATTCTTTGGAAAGTCCTCCAATTTAGTTTTGTACCTCTGGGCCATTCTCTCTTGTCCAACATCAACAGGTGATAATCTTATGACCGCTTAATCAGTGGAGATGCTCTATGCTTCACCCAACTTATGACTCTCCTGTTGATAGGGCATTTTGACCCTTAAGATCAAGGTCTATCAACCAAAAAAATTCTGTATTTTGCCATGCGTCTTTTGTATATTTGGGTAACAAACCTTATGAAAACAAGGTACTGGAAGAAGGGGGCATCTCAGATCATGAGGAAGATCCCCCAATTAGAGGGAACCATGGACCCTTTAACAAAGTGCCATTGGCTCAGAGCTCTGCCTCAGTCTCTGTTATTGTAGGTTGGACAATTTAACTTCCCATACTCTGTTCTGTCACAAGGGCTCTTGTGGAATGGCAGTAAGCTGTGGAAGCAGGTGCTAGGGCTGAGAGCACCTGGTTTACAGTCATAGCCCTGACCTTTCCTGGTTGTGTGATATTGGGTTAAGTCCTCTAACCCATCAGGTACTCAGTTTCTTCATCTGGAAAACAAGGGCTTGGACTAGAATGGTCCCTAACATTCTTTTCATTTCTGCTTCTATGAGTACCCTTCCTCAGGTGTACAACTCCCTACTGGAGCTGGGAGTGGTGGCTCATTCCTATTACCCTTTGTTGGGGAGGGGGTACAGGGTTCAGGCTGGCAAGTCACTGGCACTTGGGAATTCCAAGCTGCAGGGGGGAAGCCAATTGGGTGTCTGCATTATGTCCAACATCAGTACAGTGAGCACCTGGGTGCAGAGGTCACCTAAGGAGGGGAGAACTGACTTGGTTTGGAAATGGAGCTGGCCAAAGCCCCCTAGTTATCAGTAATGGGGCTGGTGCAGGAGTAGCCCCTGTACTTCCAGTGTGGGAGAAGTAGGGAGACCTAGTCTTAATAAGACAAGACAAAACTGCTGACTGCTATTTAATTCTTACTTTTCTCCCCAGTGAAAATGCAGTGATAAATAGATAATACCTGTCTACCTATCTCACAGACAAGGTGCATGGATTAATGAGATGGAAGTAAAACACCCTGAGCTTCAGGGAAAGGGCTTGAAATAAATGTAAAGCATTAGCATTAATCGAGCAGCAGCCTTGAGTTGAAATGGCTGGAGGTTTGGAATGGCTCAGGGGAGTGTTTTATAGCACCTCAAAGCTCACTGGTAGCAGCAGAAGCCTTGTTTCCTGTTTTCAAATAAAAAAGCTCATTTTAATTGTGCACTTGTAAAGGCAGCCTTTGCCACAGATGTGGACTTGGTTTAAGTCTTCTGACGTTCTTAAGATCCTGCAGATCTTTTGGCAACTCCTATTCTTGGAATTTCCACACTGGAATGGGAGCAAATACTCTATTTCCACTCCCTGGAATGTGGAGACTGAAGAAAAGCTGGGACCAGGAAAGGAAAAGGGGACAGAGGGGGAGAGCTTGGTGATGTGAATGGTCTACTTCTGTGCAGCTGGATCTTAATGCTTAGCCAGTGCATGTGAGCACTTAACAAATCTCTATTCTATTGATCTATATCCATCCATCCATTTATCCACCACCATCACCATCACCACCATCACCATCACCATCACCACCACCACTACCACAACCACCACCATCACCATCATCACCATCATCACCATCATCACCATCATCACCATCATCACCATCATCACCATCACCATCACCATCATCATCATCTCTCTGTGCTCTATCATCTATCTAGCAAGTTTATCTATATCTATCATCTTTCTATATTATCTTTCTCTTTCTATCCTGTCTATTGCTATCATCAATATATTTGTATCTATCCAATATGTCCATCTCTATCATTTCTATCTTGTCTCTACCTATAATGTATATCTCTACCTATCTATCTAGTCTATTTCTATCATATCTATCCTGTCTATTGCTATCATCAAGCTATTTGTATCTATCTATCTAACATGTCTATCTCTATCACCTCTATCTTATATGTATGTGTGTATCTATCCCACCTCTCTGAATCTATCTAATCTCTTTATCCTGGAAAGTCCTTTTATGAAGAGTGGTAAGATGAGGAAATGATAATCAATTAATATAATTTCTGATTTGTTCCACTATGTCCCATTTTATAATATCATAAGATGATATCATAAATGGTTCCAGGCCACCCCTTTTGGTTCATCTTGGATAATAGATTTAGAACCAGAAGGGGCATTTGAAGTCATCCAGTTCATTCTCAACCTTCTTTATTTTCATGGAGGAGATATTTGAAGGTCAGAGAATTTAAGTGACCTGTCTAGGGGGACAGGGAGTAGGGCTCATAGACCTCAGAAGAAACTTTGTTGTTTTCATTTGGCCCTCACATCAATCCTGTGAGGTAGATGCTATTAGTATTTCCATTTAACAGATGAGGATACTGAGGTGGATAAAGATTAAGTGACTTGTCCAGAGACACATAGCTAGTAAGTGTTTAAGATAGGATTTGAACTCAGGTGTTCCTGATCCCAAGTCCAGTGCTCCACCCATCATGCCACATAGTTGTATCCAGGTGGAGATGTCTAGCAGGTCGTTGGTGAGGTAGAATTAGAGTTAATTAGATCAAGTTAGAGCATTAGAGAATCATAATGGGATGGAAGAATTCCATTATTTCCATTCCATTAAATAAAATTCCACTATATTCCATTTCAGCAATGGAATAAAACTTATAGACCATCTAATTCAGTCCCCTCATTTGAAAGGTAGGCACTTGGAGGTTCAGATCTTAAGTGCCCAAGATCACACATACCCTAGTAGTGTGGCTTGAGGGAGTTGGTAATTAGCATCTCCAAATTTAACTGTTGTGAAAGAGCAAGTGAATATACCCTACCTAAACGTTTTCCATCTGGTAGGGAATTCTAGTTAGCAAAATCTTGATCTCCAATCTGCCTGTGGTAGGGTCCATTCTAGGCCCAAACAAGTACCTTCTGGACCCTCATACAACTGCCAGACATATATATATATATTCACACACATGCACATATATACACACATGTACATGTACATATGTGTATATATACACAGACATATATAATATCTATATGCAGACACAATATATAACTATATATAAAACTATATTATATATATAACTCTCTCTATATATAATATGGTATATGCTAGTTTATTTCCTTTATTTAAAAAATTCTTTAGATGTGGGAGAGTGATTCAAGAGAATGAAGAGTTAAACCTGAAATTCAGACTGTGAATAAAATTTGGGCCCTTTATTCTTTGTACAAACTCATGACCATCTGTGAAGGGGAGAATTTTCTCAGAAGTCCAATCTAAGGCATCTTCCTGGCAGGCAATTTAGACACATAGCTCCCTGGGAAGACTCATGCCCATATTAATTGGTTATTCTCCTGTATTTCTAATTGCTGCTTGCTCTCTTTTGCTTTTACCTCTACAGCCAGCAGAGAAGGTCTCCTCCTGTCTCCTCATTATTACTTTGTCGATAAGTGTCTGCCTGGACCCAAGTCACTCCATTGTACCTGGGATCAATTAATATCTTTCACCCTTCCCCATCCCATTGGCCCTCAAGTAGATGGGGTTGGGACACTCCAATTCTAGGTCTTTCTTTCCCATTAATTAATTGTAGTGCTCAAAAGTCTCTCTTGAAACAGAAGGGAAACAAATAATGGGCCAGGTATTATTCTAAAAGCTTTACAAATGTAATTCTGTTTGATTATCACGACAATCCTGGGAAATAGGTACTTTTAATTCTCCCATTTTACAATTGAGGGAACTGAGGCAGACAGAAGTTAAGTGACTTGACAAGGTTCATACAGCTAGTAAGTATCTGAGGTCAGATTTGAACTCAGGTCTTCCTGACTCCAGGCTCAGCTCTCTATGGACTTAGCTGCCAGATAACACCTTATTTACCTCATAATAACATGCTTAGAATTCTCTTCTTCAACCCCATATCCGTCAGAAAGATTGTTCCAAGAGCAGTCATAGATGGAAATTTTTTTTTCCTGTATGAAAGGGGAAAGCTGAGCTTTTCTGCCTTGATGCAGATACAGAGGATTACAGCCCTCCTATTGCCTTCAGAGGCCTCATGAGGCCATATAGAATGTCTTTTAATAAATCTTACTGGCGCACATCTGTCTTGTGTCTGCTTTTTCTCCTCTTCCTGATCCTAGCTACCACATAGTTACTCATTTGAAAAGGCTTTTGCAACCAAATATAGGCACCACAATGGGTAGGAAAAACAGATAACTCTTAGAACTTGTATAAAGAACCCTTATCCATGTTTCTGGAGTGAGTACTCCTAATTTACTACCAGAGTAAATTAATCCTACAACATAATTCTGACCATGTCACTTCCCTGCTCAAGAAATTCAATTTGATTTAATTAATCCTTGACTCCCTATTGCCTCTAGGATCAAACACAGACTCCTTGGTCTGATGTTTGAAGCCATTCACAAGCTGGCTCCAACCTGCCTTTTGGTTTATTATGAGTTCACGAAGTCTACAATAGAAACAAACCGGCCTTCTTGCTGTTCTTCACACATCAATCAACCAATCTTTATTTAACACCTACTATGTACTAAACACTGGCTAAATGCTATGGGTTCAAAAAGAGGCAAAAGACAGTCCCTGCCCCCAAGGAGCTTTCAATCTAATGGGGGAGACAACAAGCAAACAAATATGAACAAATTGCATACAGGATAAATAGGAAATAATTAAGAGATGGAAAACACTAGAATTAAGAGAAGTTGGGGAAGGCTTCCTGTAGAAGATGGGATTTTAGTTGGGTCTTAAAGGAAGCCAGCAAAGCCAGTAGGTGGGGATGAGGAGTCGGAGAATTCCAGGTGTCAGGGACAGTCAGAGAAAATGCTTGGAGGGGAGATGTGACAGTCCATTTTTCTGCTCTTGAGACAGGGAGGCCAATTAGGAGACTTGAAATAATGGTCCAGGCAATAGTTGATGAAGGCCTGAGCTAGAGTGGTAGCTTTGTGAATGGGGAAGGGGACAGATGACAGAGCTCTTAGGGAGGTAGAGTCTGTAAGACTTGCAATAAATTGGATAAGTGAGGTGAGTGGGGAGAGGTAAGATTTGAGAATGACACTGAGGTTTTAAACTTGAGTTTGAAAGATGGTGGTATCCAAGTGGGTCCAACCTGGAATGAGGTAACTGGGTGACATAGAGGATAGAGTGTATAATCTGGAGTCAAGAGACTTGAGCTCAAATCTGGCCTCAGACACTTAGAGATCACTCAGTGACCCCAGACAGGCCACCTAACCTTCATCTGCCTCAATTTCCTTAACTGCAAAATGGGGATAATAATAGTACTTACCTTTCTGGGTTCTGGTGAGGATGAAAAAGATGAGATAATATTTGTAAAGTGCTTTGCAAACCTTAGAGCACTATGTAAATGCTAGCTATTATTATTGCCTCCTCACCTCCTCCTCTTAAAATATCTAATTTCCCTCAAAGCTCAGTTTAAGTACCACCTCCTACAGGAAGCCTTCCCTGATCCTCCTCCTTCACAGCTGCCAGCATTTTTCCCATTACCTTGTATTAACTTTGTATATGTTTTATATAGTCTTACAGGTGCACATGCTATTTTCTCCAATAGATGATATCTATTGGTACTACCCTGTCTGAGGGCAAGGCCAGCTACCAACGGTCAAAGTGATTTGGCCTTTCTCTGAGCATATGTGTTTTGGGAATGTGGGTGGAGTGCATACACATCCCTGAGTAAAGCTGGGCAGAAAGATTGTGTGTGTGTGTGTGTGTGTGTGTGTGTGTGTGTGGTGAGTAGGGAATGAATGGTAGAGAAGAGTGGATATTAGATTTGTGTGATTGCCTTTACATCACATAGTTCTGCTCTGCTCCCTCATGTACACGTGCCAGCTGGTTAAAAGCATCATCACGCCCAGAACTTTGAAGTTTCCTTAGGAAGGGAAGTATGAGAAAGGGATAAGGGGGCAGGGGTGAGTGCCCTGGCAGATCTCCTTGAGGAAGGGGGTAATTAGCCCTCTGGCAGGGCTTGTAGCTGACTCACAGAAGAGCTTCCAAGGCTGCGCGTGGGCATAATAAGCACATTGCTACTTTTCCTCCCTTTCTGGAACTGAAGGAGCAATGTTTTTCTGCTTGTGAATATGTGAGAGAAGTAATGAGTACAAAATGCATTGTGACTCCCTTGTTTATTAATGATCACTTACCCTTGTTGAGTCATTTTAAATTCTAATTCTGTCTTGAGTTTTTAGCCAGGAGGAGACAAGTGAAAACCCAAATGGGAATGAAATCTGGTTTATTTTGTACCATGAATTTCAGGGCATAGTAGCAGAGGCTTCTTGGCCTATGGTCAGACAATCATAATATTCCCTAAAAGGTTGGATAATTAATGACCAATAATGAGAGGCATCATGGTTGGGGACAGAAGGCTGGCCTCAGTCAGAAAGACTTGAGTTTGTGATTTACTTCTAACAAGTACTGACTGTGTGACTCAGGACTTTCAACTTCAATCAGTTGATAAGTGTCTAACAAAGACCTACTATGTGCCAGTCACTGTACAGGGGATAAAGACAAAAGCAGATCAACCCTTGTTTTGAGGAGCTCACAGTTTAGGAAGGAAAGATGATTCATGTCTCTATTGGTATCTATATGATGGGGTGATGGGCCCTGGATCCTTAAAAGGAAAAGATCATGTCTTTGACAGCAACCCAGTCATTGAATTTTCAACAGCCCAGATCACTGGCCTAGGCCCACTCTAGCCTACCTAGATCATCTAATTAACCTACTCAATAGTCCTTTCACTGTTACTCTCCACCCCAGACTCCTTACCACTCCTCAATATCTTCCAGATCCTTTCTCTGTCCCTTTTGTATATAAGTATCAGTCTTATCCTCATTAAGTTGTGGGCTCACTAGGAATCTAGCCCAAAACTATTAGCATTACCGTAAACCTTGCAACTTTGACTGGAAGAAGTTTTGAATTTGTGAGTTCCTTCCAGGCAGACGCCACCCTATACCTGACATTTTTGGGTTCTCAGCAACCCCAAATCGCATCAGTATAGGGGAAGGTACTATCAGTTGAGGCTGAGGAAAGCCTTCATGTGAAAGTGGTGTTTCAATTGAGCCTTGAAAGAAGGTATTCTAAGAGGTACAGGTGAAGAAGAAATATATTCCAGGTGTGAGAGAAAGTCGTTGTAAAAGCACAGAGATGGGAGATAGAGAGCTGTGTGTAAGGAACAGTAAGAAGGCCAGTTTGATTGGACCATAATGTGCTTGAAAAATAGTAGTGTGTAATTTAAGACTGAAAATGTAGGATGGAGTCAGGTTGTTGATGTAGAGAAGGGTAAGAGGGGCTCTATTTTCTCCCTAAGGGCAGGTAGGGTGAGCCAGGAGTCAGGAAGACTCATCTTATTAGCTGTGTGACCCTGGGCAAGTCACTTCCCCCTGTTTGCCTCAGTTTCCTAATTTGTAAAATGAGCTGGAGAAGGAAATGGCACAGTATCTGCCAAGAAAACCCCAAAAACAAGTGAACAACAATAAATTTTCTTTGAAAAGTGTAAGGTGAGGTCCTCATTCTTGAGGCTGGGTAGGGAAGTGGTAAGGGAGGTTTGAGAAAATTAACTTTTAAATCTTCTGAGCAACTAAGATTATAAGGAGAGGAAACTGGGCATTCTAGGAAGTATCTAAATGAATGAAATCACAGGTTTGCCCCCTTTCCCTCAAATGGGTGTAGTGGACAAGGCACTGAACCCAAGAGACCTCAACTCTAGCTGATTCTGCCCTAGTGCTAATTAACTATGGGACACAGGGTAAGTAATTTTATTTCTTGATCTTGTTTGCCTCTTCTGTAAAATGAAGGGTTTGGATGAAATGATTGCTTTCTGAGGTCCCTTTCACCTCTAAAATTCTATATAATTGCGAAAGCCCTTTAAAAAGGTATCAAATTTTATATGTAAGTGAGGTAGGATTATTCTTAAAGGCATGATGTAAAGAATACTGAAAGGCTTGACTTTCAGATATGTTGCTGATTGGTCAATGGGGACTGACCAGAGTTAATAGCACAGATAAGTTTTTCACAACTACTGGCAGAGAGCAGAGCCCTGAAGAACCAAGACCAAGGACAACTCACTGGGACTCAGTGAAATGAAGACCCTCTATTTTTGATCTAGGAAAGAGAGATTGGCTTAAAAATGATTGATTCCTTGGCGAATGACAACAGAAATAGCCCTCTGATAATATCTGTCAGGCAAGGCACAAGACAGGAGATGTGTGCTCACTGAAACTTTTCTATTATGATACAAGAGATCTATGGTCCAAATTAAAGAGGTGTTCCTTGTAGATATGAGGTTTTCCCTATTCGTGAATCACATTACTCTGGTTACATCAAGCCTCAGACATGGCAGGGCTTCCTAAAAGAGACCTGTAAACACTCAAAAGATTTTATGCTAATTATCCAAACAGAAAAAAATTAAAGGGATAAAGAATACTTTATTTTTCAGATGGTGACAGTTTGATGAGAGCTTATCCATAATGCATGTTATCGCAATCTCCCAATCTCCCTCTCTCCCTCTTCCTCTCCCTCTCTCTCCCCCCTCTCTTTCTCTTCCTATTCCCTCTCTCTCTTCCCCCCCATCTTTCTCCTCCCCATCTCTCTCTCTCTCTGTCTCTCTCTACCTTTCCCTCTTTCCCTTCTATATCTATACCTAAATCTATATCTAGGACAGACAATACAAATGGACAATGAGTTGGGACCAGAATTAAACAAGAGGAAGCAAGTGAGCAGGATTGCTTTCAGGAAATTGCAAAGATCCTTTAATGACCTCAAACTTCTCCCAGAAACAAAGGAACCACTTTTTTAATATCAACATTCTACTGGTGGTGTTTTGTGGAGACAAGTCAAGGAACAATGTAGCCTCTGGGTAATTAAAGATGATAATCACAGCATAGAGGCACAAAATCAGGGTGAGTAGGCTGCAACACATAACAAGTCAGGAACTTTGAAGAAGAATTAGAGTGAAAGTTGTCAGGAAAATGAGCAAAAACAGAAAGGCCAACCACATGGTGAGAGCAAGGGGGCAAAGGGGAACAGCTGGGATACTTCACTGGTTTCCTGGTGAGAAACTCTTTGGAGGAGAGAGATGGGAGCTGAAGAGCTTGAGCAGATAGGGACTGGGCTGCTATGTGCATCATTGGACCAAATATCTAAATAAAATTAAATGAGAGATCCATTGGAATATTTGAGTATGTGCATAAAAAAGTTTTGCTGCATTCTTAAGTGATTATTATTGTATTTTGCAGGAACACATCTCAGAAACAATAATCAAAACCAATCAGGAAACAAGATTCCATTTACAAATGTTAATTTACTTTCAATTTAGTAAATATGGTCCGGTTTTACAAAGCAAGGCACATCTATCTGTACCTCATAGTTAATAAGGAAGGGAATTAGCATTTATGAAGTGTCTACTGTGGGCCAGGCACTGTGTTTAGTATTTTACAAACATAATCTCATTCAATTCTCATGACAACTCCTTGTGAGGTAGGTGTTGTTCTCCCCATTTTACAGTTGAAGAAACTGAGGCAGGCAGCGGTGAAAATGACTTTCCTATAATCACACAGCTAGTTAGTGTCTGAGGCTAGATTTGAAGTCAGGGCTTCCTGATTCCAGGTCCAGAACTCTATCCTCTGAGCTATTTAGCTGCCTAATTAAATTAGGAGGCAATGTAATCTAGAGGTTCTGGAGTCAAAGGATTTTAGTTAAAATCCTGGCCCTGCCACTTGCTAGCTATGTGACCCTGGGTCTGTCACTTACCAAGTCACTGGGCCTATTTTCTCATCTGTAAAATGATAGAGTTGCATCAGATGATCTCTAATTACCTCTTTCAGGGGCATCTAGGTGGTGCAGTGGGTAGAGTGCCAGGACTAGAGTCAGGAAGACTAAATTTCCTGGTTTAAATCTGACTTTAGACACTTTACCAGTTGTATGATCCTGGACAAGTCATTTAATCCTGTTTGCCTCAGTTTCCTAATCTGTAAAATGACCTGGAGAAGGAAATGGTAAACCACTCCAGTATCTTTGCCAAGAAAACCCCCCAATGGCATCACAATGAGTTAGACTGGACTGAACAACAATAAATTTCCTTCCTAGCTCTAAATTTGTGATGCTATAAATAACTGATCAGTTTTGTGATTATAAACTAGACAACTAGCATAACTTGTGAATATTTTACTACAGTATATATACTGCCCATAGTTCTTCCTATGATTACTAGGGAAGAAGTCAATGATGCATCAAATCCAGGGGTGGGCATCCTGTGGCCTTGAGGCCATGTGTGGCCCTTTAGGTCCTTAAGTGTGGCCCTTTGACTGAATGTTCTGTGAAGTTTGGATTCAGTCAAAGGACCAAACTTGAAGACTGTAGACCCTCTCCCCAAACCATTTTGAACCCCCAAGATCTGAGAAAGGCCTAAAACCTGCATTGGCCAATATGGAGAGGTATTGTGGCCCACTCTGAGCTTAATCTACTGTAATGCTTTGCATTTTCTGGCATGACAGACATGCCTTGCTCTCTGAGTGAACTCCAAATGCTCCTTCCTTTGTTAGTAACTGAGGCTGATCAGGACCATTCTTCCTGTTTGTAACCACTAAAAGCCGTGATGCCCAGGACCAGACACTGTCTTGAATAGTGGGACTTTTTTTTTTATCTTGGTATCTTATGACATATGCTATACAGGGGAAACACAAATATCCTGGGATCAAATTGACACTGTCAATTGTCTTGTCTTATTGTATTTACAACTTATTCAACTAAGAAACTTCCTTTCTCATACTATGGTTAAACACATATGGAGATCATAAATTTGAGTGACACAGAAATCCTGAGTAGGTATTGTTCTAAAATGTACATAAACTTCTCATGCTTTTTATCAGCCAGTCAAAATTTAAGTTTTGGCTCCATGTATGCATATACGTGCTAGCTTTAAGGGAGCAAAACTATATGAATTTATATATCACCTAGCCTGTTTGCCTCTTTTAACCAAACTTTCAGGTCCACTGGACCTAGAGGACCATACAAGGCCTCGAGGCAGCACATTCCCCACCCCTGATCAGGAAGCATCAGGATGTGGAATAAGTGAAAGATCAATACCACAGGTCATATAGGGTGAGACCTTTTCAGGTGTAAGTGAAGCATTTCACAGCTTGCACAAGAGGTGAGGCATTGAATAGCTCAGTTGCATATAAAAAAGGCAGCAGAGACAATGCATCTGCTTCCAGGACAGACTGCCTCATTATCTCATCTCCTTTCCTTTCCTCTCAACTCATTTGCACAGAGCATAGAATTTCACAGAATTTTGGTTTTTAAAAATGTTTTGGACCATAATAGGTGGTCATTATAGGCTAGGTTTAGGTCCTTCATCAGGGGAACCTAGCTCTGAACCAGGAAGAATTGTTGAGTAGGAGAAGCTGTACCTTTCCTATTCCCTTGCCCTGGAAATGAGAAACCTCAAAGTTTGGGCCTTTAGGGAGCAGAATTTGATTCTCCTAATCCTAAATCTTTGTTCTTTTTGGAAGACCGCAGAAGAACTATAACTAAAAGACTACAGTAGTGCTTCCTGTGAAGGAACACAGGCAAACCTGAGACTGGAATTGGTAGAGACTACAGATGCCCTTAACAGAGGAGTCCAGCAGATTGACCCAGCAGAGATACCAATTGATCAGGATCTTTGTCTTCTTGTAGAATTAATCTGAAGTATTTTTTATGTTTTTATCTTCATTATATGATGATATGATATGATACTGTGTCGTGT
>NW_027185876.1:21457094-21475623 GCF_028583685.1 Petaurus breviceps papuanus
GGGCACTTCTCTCCAAACCACATGCACATATTTGATTTCACAGAATTACAGAGCATTTCTCTGGGGTTACAGATATTTTCCCCAAAGCTGGTTCCGAACATAACTGTGAAAGGAGAGTTCATATTTGAAGCCCTCCCTTTTCAGCATGGTTTAGTGATACATGATGCAGAGTAGATGATGGTGTCAGAGAACTGGGATTTAAATTTCATTAATGTCACTTGCTACCTTAGTGATATGGGAAAGACCTTAACTTAAAAAGGTCAAGGTCTCTTGCTGCGTCTGGGGGCATCTCCAGTCATCCTGATCTGTATCTCGCCACTGGACCCAGATGACTCTAGAGGAGAAAATGAGACTGGGAACTTTGCACAGCCTTCCCTCACTTAAATTCAATTCACTTATAAGTCATGGCATCACCTTCCTGATGTCATGGTCCTCTTCAAGAACAAGGACAAGCAAGAACCTTAGGCAAGTCACTTAACCAAGGCCTCGGTTTCTTCATCTGTAAAATGAGGAGTTTACATTGAATAACCTTTGAGGTTCCTTCCAACCCTAAGTTTATGATTCCTTCCTTTCTGAAGTTTCTTTTCCTTCTTTTGACAATTTCTGATCTCGCCCTACCCCCGTTTTGTATCTGACTGCCCAATGCCCTTCTCTTAGTTTACTGTTATTATTTATCCTAAGGTATTAGATGATAAAAATATACATGGATCTTAATAAAGGATCCTTCCCTCACTAATATCTTATCCTAGTGCTTTATTGTGTCATTGGAGGAATGAGGGTGGGGTAGAGATAATCTGTCGTTATTGAAAGGGATGCCAGCAAAACACAAGGTCCAGAAGATCTTTCCGTATCCTCGTTGGCAAGAGAGCATAGGCCTATTTCAGAGAGACTGATCACTTGAATGTTGGCCATTACATGATGAATTCTTTAGCTACCGCAATTCATGAAACCATCTAATAAGGTATGGAGGATTTGGTGCATGTACCAGTAGAGAGGGCACTTCTACACTGATGAAATCATAGATATTTTAAACTATTAAAGAAAAAGAAGGAATTCTTCAAGATAAAAGCCTTCTTTGCCAACAGGAACAGATCTCTAATGGTAGACTGTCTGTCATCATGATGAGAAATGGGGTAGATACTTTTGGTTATTTTTTCTCAGAATCCTTCAAATTTAAGCTATATAGGGAGTTGTATATTCCAGTGACTACTTTCTAGCTCAGATTACAATTGTTCTTCATCTATAGTCTTAGAGAATTGCCTGGGGGAACTGAGAGGTCTAGAGACTTGTCCAAGGTCACAAAGCTAATATGACAAAAGCAAGGAGACTTGAAGCTAAGTCTTTCTAATCCTAGACCTACTCTCTATCCACTATGTCTTTCTGCTTCTTATCCCCATTTTAACACTAGTCCTCTAAATTCAGGCAAGTAGAAGTTAAATAACTTGTCCAAAGTCACAGTATTGGTTAGTGGCAAAGCTATGAATGGAAACAAGGTATCAGCAGCCAATCTAGAGTTTTTCTTTAGGGTCAGCTGTAAGTTAACTTGTAAAGTCAAAGGATTTTGGATTCTGTGTCCTATTTCCCCTTCCGTTCTATCACTTTTTCTATCTTCACCCAGGGCCTGGATGTTTTCTTCCCTCAATATATAAACTCTTTGAGTACAGAGATTGGCTTTTGTATGTGTATCCCTAGCACATTGGAGGGCAGCTAGGCGGCACAATGGATAAAGTGCTGGGCCTGGAGTTGGTAAGACCTGAGTTCAAATATGATCTCAGACTAGCTGTGTGACCCTGGGCAAGATATTTCACTCTGCTTGCCTCAGTTTCCTCATCTGTCAAACGAGCTAGAGAAGGAAATTGCAAACCTCTTCAGTATCTCTGCCAAGAAAACTCCAAATAGGATCATGAAGAGTTAGACATGATGGAAATGACTGAACAACAACAAAAACACATAGTAGGAGCGGTTGTTGTCTTGACAGTTGAATGTTACCTCCAGACTGTTCAGGATTTCCTCTATGGTACCTCACAATCTTAGACAGGCCCCATGCTCTGGAGTTCTCCCTGACATCAAAACTTTTCTCATTGTCTTGATTGATATGATGGTCTGATGATAGTTGGTATGAATTCTTCAACCTAGTATCAAAGGCAAGATTCAAACCCAGGTCTTCCCATCTCCAAGTTCAGTGCTGGCATTCACTATTCAGTGCTACCTTCAGAGCCATCTGAACATTAGTGGAGAAACTTAGTTGTTCCCCATCAATACTCTGTTAAGGACAGCGTTGGCCTTAACAGCATCCATTGAGGCATATAGTTATGATAGCATGAACTAATGACCGATATGACTCTCCTAATGATGAATATCAGTGTGGCCACATCATTGTTATTTTTCATTTCTTTTATCATTGGACACAGAGTAGAAACAGTCATAGATCGAAGGGGAGAACATGCTACGAAGGATAGGACCAATTTCTAAAGACCTTAGAGTGTGTACCACATAAGCTCATGATTGGTTGCCTTTCACATTGTCATTGTTCTGCAGTTGTGTTATTTATGCTGGGGAGACACTGTGGTTCTCTGTTCTGTATTATTGCTTGTTGGCCTCTTTGGGTTTCTGTAGTGTGATTTGTATGTATTAGAGTGGGGTTGTTAATCCTGACTAGTTTTTCATGGCTACAAAAAATATTACTATAAAAGGCTCTCATGTTGCATATCTGCTTGTTCTTGGCCTGTGGGTTTTGGTTTTTTTTAAACTTCCACCCACCCTAAAGAAGAGGAGAAGATCTTGTTGAAAAAAAGATCTATTTAAAGAAACAGAAGGCAGGGTAAATCCATTCCAATTCAGAGAATCTATAAATATGGGCACATTGAAATACTTTATGTTGGTCAGCCTGTTTCCCAAGATTCATATGTTGAGAAGTTTTCATTCTATTCGAAATAATTTTTTAAAAAAGTAGGAGACTCTGAACAGAAATGTGCTAAGCTTCTGGAAGTCAGTGGAGCTCAAACATTTACCATAACATAATTGCTCACCAGCTCTGTTCTGTTCTAGTCCATGACTAAGACATTTGACAATGTCTTTTTGATAACTCTGGACCCACTCTCCTAGACTGAGTCTGGTTATGTCTCTCTCTTGGAATTCTAGAGTACCCCGAGAGCTGGGAGTGATTGTTATTTAATGCTAGAGACTCAATCCCCATTCTAATGTGTTTCCCCTACTATTAATCACAATTAAGTGGCTTGCAGTTCCAACCAATCAATTGATAAGCAAATATTAAGCACCTACTATTCGTCAGGCACTATACTAAGTGCTAGGGATACAAAATGAGGCAAAAGATAATTACTGTCTCCAAGAAACATACAATGTTCCATTTAACCAATTGGTATCAGGTAGTTTTCTACAAAGACTTTCTACAAAGACTCCAAAGACTTAGCAGGAAAATGCAAACATCTTCCTCCATTACTGGGAGGGCACAATCTTTACTATACTACCTGATCTCTGGGGAAAGTGGCCTTATACTTTTTCTCCATTGCCTTCACCCCTACCAAGTTCAGTTCCAAATACAACTCGACCAATGGATTGATGGATTCACATCTCTGCTACTGCCCAACAAGATCAAAAAAGTTGCTTAGGATTTTACTTCTCACTGCCTGGGTTCTGGTAAATTCCTTCAAAATCTCCAGTTCCCGGACTTCTATTGAATCACTCTTTTGACCTTCAGAGCTCAAGAGGTCATAGATATATCCAGCCTACTTCACCTAAAATCTGGAAAGAAGAGAAATAATAAAGACAGAAACAATAGAAGGGTCAAGTGTGCTCAGTTTTGTGACAGTTGTGAGTGAGAGAAGGTCTCAGGGTCTCCTTCCAAAGGCCCCCAGCAGCTGGTCTTCCTTCTCCAAAACTAAGGCAAAATAAGCTATAGCCGAGAATCTCAACCTGACTTTCTAGTGTCTTGAATGCGCCACAGTTCCAGCTTCACAGTCAATGAGAAAAGGCTTCCTTTTACCAGTTGTCTGAGGACTAGAAGTAGTTAATGCTTAATGCTTGAGTCTTCCCTCTGAGATTATCTCCTTTACCCTTGCTTGTACCTAGGTGTTCCCAAGTTGTCTCCCATTAGATTGTGAATTTCTTGAGGGCAGGGACTGTTTTTGCCTTTCTTTGTATTTCTGGTACTGGTGCATATAGTAGGCACTTCATAAATGACTAGATTTTCAGAATGTCTGTGCATGCTCTAAAGTCCAAGTGGGGATTGCATTATCCAATGCTTATAAGGATTGATGTTATTGGCCAGTCCCTTTTCCTGCTCCCATTACAATTAATTTGTGCGAGAGAATAGAAGAGCTAGCTAGCTGGGTATGTATGTATGAAGGTGGATAGGTAGCTAGACACAAATAGTTCGGTAGATAGATGATATATAATAGACAAGTAAGTAGGTATTGTTTGTTGATAGATAAGTAAGTAGGTAGATTATCGTTCATCCTTCCTGCTCAAAGAGGACCAACATGGCATCATGATGTCACGATCAATGTAGAGTGTGTCTGGCTGAGGCTGATCGTACCCACATGAGCTCAGAAGGCTCTACCACAGGTTTGGCACAAATAGCCCATGTGACCATTTGGGAGGGAGATATCTCTAAATCTTCCCATCAGTATATATATAGATAAGTAGATGATAAATAGAGGGATAAGTAGCTAGCTAGCTAGCTAGACAGATAAATAGGTGGGTAGGTAGATAGCTTAGATAGATAGATGATAGGTAAATAAATAAAGCATTTCTTAGCAATCTACTGTGTGCCAAGGACTGAGCTTCTTTGAGGGCAGGGGCTGTTTCTTGCCTTTCTTTGCTTCTATTGCTTGGCACACAGTGAGTGATTAATAAATGCTTGTTCACTGTGCTAAGCAAATCCTTGGGATGCAAATGAAATCATGCAAGACAATCTCCACCCATAAGCAGCTGAGGTTCCAGTGGAGGAAGACCATATCTAAAGACATGCTTAAAAGGGAGATGGAAGACAGTGTAGGTAGCACTCAAGGTTTGAGATTCCTTTTTGTTGTTCGCTCCTTTCAGTCGCTCCTGATTCTTTGTGACCCCATTTGGGTTTTCTTGGAAAAGACACTGGAGTGGTTTGCCATTTTCTTCTCCAGCTCATTTTACAGATGAATAAACTGAGGCAAACAGGGTGAAGTGACTTGCCCAGGGTCACACAGCTAATAAGTATCTTGAGGCAGATTTGAATGCATGGAGATGAGTCTTTCTGACTCCAGGTCCAGTGCTGTAGCCACTGTAGTTGAAATTCCTAGACATGATAATCTTTAGATTCCTTACGGTTTCTTTAACTACAGCCACAACAATTGTGCTTAAAACTCATGATGAGATGAGACTGGGGAAATCATAGGTGTGTTGAGAATAAGACACTCGAGCAGTCCCCACATACAGTACCTGTAGATAGTCATCTGCTTGCTGTTCTTCCTGGAGGGAAGGCCTTTGCAAAACTTTTCCTTTCGCAATTTATCAAAAGCTGATTATTGATGATGTTAATGCAGGCGGAAGAACAATCATCTTTCACCAAGGGACATGTGGAACTGAACACTTGAACGCTGGAATAGATCTTATTCCTGGGATTTTCTAGGGGCTTCATGCTGTAACTGAAACTATAGACTTTTTCACCCAGTGTAAAAATAGTTGGTGGGTATTAGAACATGGTGGCATAATGGAGTTGAGAAAGGAGTGAGCCGACTGTATACCCCCATGTGGGCTGGGGAAAAGTTGAACCTTATAGAGAGCCACTGTGGTGAGAGTAGTATGTCTTCTTGCACAAAAAAATAATAAAAATAGCTGGTACTACCTAGCATTCATTTGACACTTTAAGGTTTTCAAAACACTTTATATATGTTATCTTATTTGATCTTCACAACCCTGGGAGGTGGGTGCTATTATTATCCTTATTTTACAGATGAGGAAACTGAGGCACAGAGAAGTTAGGTAACTTGCTCAGGGTCACAAAACTAGTAAGTTTTTTTGGGAAGGATTCCAATTCAGATGTTCCTGTCTTTAAGTCTAGCTCTCTGTCATCATTTTGCCACTAAATTACTTCTAGCAAGGGGACTTTGCCAGGAATGGCTATGGACTTGCCAGCATGAGGAACACTGAGTCAAACAGAATAAGGTACAATTTAATGGGAATGAATGCAAAGTCTTACTCTTAGGATCAAAAAATCAATTTCACAAGCACAAGATGGTGTATGTGTGACTATGGCTAAACGGAAGTTTGTCTGAACAAGATCTGGGAATATTGATGGATTGCAAGCTATTTTAATAGGAGTCAGCAGTGTAAAATGTCAGCCAAGAAAGCTTAGGCTGCATTAATTGGAGAAGACCTTCCAGGAATAAGGAGGCAACAGTCCCTCTGTACTCTCTTCTGGCCAGACTACATTTAAGTGTCACATTTGATGAAGGACATTACCAAGCTGGAGGGAGTCCAGAGGAACATGACCAGAATGGTAAGAGGCCTTGAGTTTATCATATGAGGATCATTTGAGGGAACTTGGAATGTTTGGGTTGGGTAAGAGACATATAATAACTGTATTCTAGTATTTGAAGGATTCTCATTGGAAAGAAACATTCAATTTGTCCTATTTGGCCCAGGGGGCAGAGCATGAAAGCAGTGTTTGAAAGTCGCAAAGAGGCACATTTAAGTTTGAAGTAAAGAAAAAAAAATCCTAAAAGATGTAAAGGAAAAAAAACTACCTCCTGGGTAGCCCCTACCCCTGTGGCTCCTTCCTCCTGAGGAGTGGACAGTAGATAGTGGAGAGCTCCTCCCAGATCCTCCATTGAAGGTGGACACCTGGGGCAATCACTTCATCATTTTCCTCCTGGCCGACCAGGTACTTTCTGTTCCTTCCACCCTTCAGCTTCATATTATGTGTTGTCTTCATGCATTAGACTGTGAGTTCCTTGAGAGTAGAAACCGTCTTGCTTTTTTTGAATCCCTAGCTCTTAGCCCAGTTTCTGGCACATAGTAGGCACTCAATAAATGTTTACTAGCTAACAATTACAATTATCCAAACAAAGGTAGAATGGACTGCCTTGAGAAGATCTGGACTCCCTTAGGCAGAAGACCTTTAAGTGGAGGTCTGGACGATTATTTGCTAGAAATGTTGTATTGCTTCTGTATTAGTTCATCAGGTAGTTTTAGAAGTACCTTCCAATTCTGGAATTCAGTGACTCTGTGACATTTTCCATAAAGACAAGTAACTTTTTGCTCTGAGTCTCTTTGGTGACATCATGATCCTTCTGCATGGATCTTTATTTTAAGCATTCTTTGTAAGGCAAGGCTGAACTTCTCTGGGGCCTATAGTAGAGAAGCAGGGGGCTAGGATCTTACAAGTCTCATTGTTTCTGGCAGAGGGCAGTAAATATCACTAAAGACCTGTTGAGGTTGGGTGGGGGGTGGGAGAAAGGGACATAGTAATTGTGAAGAGAAGGCAAGAAGCTGTTTTGATGAAACCAGCAGAGATGATCCTGAGGCATGTGTATGGGGGATTTTCCCCAGACTTCTGTGCTAAGAGGTATGTGCTCAGTTTCTATCTTGCCTAGAGAGCTCTGGTGCTGGGTGAGTCATCTGTTTCTCTCTGTAGCTGATGATAAATGTTAGCATGGTGGCCCTCTGTCTTACCTTGTAGTGTACATGGTCGCCATTCTGTGTGCTAGAAGAAGCTCACAACCAAGAGCAAATTTTCATGGATGTTGCCTGGGTTTCTTTTTTTCAATTGAATCTCAGATTCAATTGGGCTTTGGGATAACCTCTTGGAAAATACTCAAGACTTTCAAATCTGGTTCAAAACCTCTTATTGTGAAGATATGAGGACTCTGGGTCCTGCTTTTGATGTGTGACTCAGGGCTAAGTGGCTTGTAACCTGACATGGTTAAGAGTCCCTCTATTGTATATGGAGCCATTAGAACTTATGACCATATCAAAGGCTGATGGCTGTATAAAAGGAAATGATCACCTCCTCAATTATTCTCTTCCTTTTCAGCTATAAATCATGTCACAGGCTGTTTGGAGTTTCTTGAGATGGAGTATGGGGAAAGGGCAGCATTATACTGGACTCTATATGGCCATAAGTCTATGGCTTCTAAAGCAGATATTCTGCTTAGGTAAGCTTGATTTTGGATTTGGGTTGCCTCTTTGGGTTTATTCTCCCCTGATTTTAGGTAAATGAGTATCTATCCTGAGATGGACATGTCGCAACCTCATGTATTAGAGAGGTCTGGAGTCCCTGGGCTCCATTGGGCTGGGACAAAATAGTGGGAAGGGGAGTCCCTGGCAACTACATTAGCCTTCTTGGAGAGGATGGATGGAATCAAACTGGCTCTTTTACCAGCAGAAATGTATGGGGAGTTGTTTAGAAAGTGAAGAGTTGTCTTGAAAGGTTAAGTACCTAATCAGTAGTCCTGCAAATTACTTTCTATTCTGATGAGGTTTAAATATTGGCCTCCTAGCAGATGAAAGCATTAACTTCATATATTTTAGGTTGTTAAATCCTGTTTTAAAACATTCTTTAATGCTGTTAAGACTTTTATATTTAGCATGGCTTTCATATCAGTTGAATCAGCTGCCCCATAACTGACTCATAGATTATATTGAATGCCTTTTTACTAACCGGTTATAAGGAAACCATAGATGTGAGATGTACCCTAAGCTGTAAGCAAACATGTCCCTGAGGCAAAGGGGTAGAGGGTTAGTGAGCTAAAGGTTATAAGAAAAGGAAGCCTTACCTTTCTTCCTAGAGGCTGGTGTCCTTCAGGACTGAATCACATCCAAACCACACGTTTGGGTAGAGGTCAAGGAGTGGCACCATGTCTAAACCACTGTGGGCCCAGCAGTGGTTCCTTAGTAGTGATTTCTAGCTGGGTAGAAAGGAAAAAAAATCAGCATTTATTAAGCACTTATCATATACCAGGCACTGTGCTAAGTGCTTTACAAATATTATCTTTTTTGATTCTCACAACAACCCTGGAAAGTAGGTGTTCTTTATTGTTCTTCAGTCATTAAGTCATGTTGACTTTGCATGATCCTGTGAGGTTTCCTTGGCAAAGATAATGGAATGGTTTACCATTTTCTTCTCTAGGGGACTAAGGCAAACAGAAGTAACTTGCACAAGGTCGCACATGTAGAAAGTATGTGAGACTGGAGTTGAACTCAGGTTTTTCTGATTCCAGACCCAGTGTTCTATTCACTGAGTCACCTAGCTGCCTAAGAAGACACTATTATTGCCCCAATATTGTACAAGTTGGGGAAATTGAGGAAAATAGAGTTTAAGTGACTTGCCCAGGGTCACACACTTAGTAAGTATCTGAGATCAGATTTGAACTCAGGTCTCCCTGGTTTGGGGCCCAGTACTCTATCTACTGTTCTACCCAGCTGATCAGAACAGGTAGAAAAGAAGGGGAGGACACTATGTGAGGTGAGTTGAGCCTAGCATTAAGTAGTCTCAAATCATTATTTCTTAGGATATTATTACACAGATTATTTTTCTTACGTGCCAGTTTCAAAACCTCCCTTTATTAACTAAACACTTGCGGCTTCATGACTCAGAGACCACAGATGGCAGCCTATGCACAGCTTGCGTGCTCTGAGGCAAAACATATTTTTGCACATGGACAGGAAGGAAACAGGAAACTCATTCATGCCCTTTACCAAAAAAAGGAAGAATGACCTCTAAGGATCCATCTGAAACTTAGATTCTATTAATTCAGTGATGCTAGGATTCTTCTCCACATCCTCCCAATTCTTCAAGGTTTGATAAGCTTATAGCCCATCTCTCTGGGGTTTTGCTACATGATGAGTTTTTGAAATCCTCAAGAATTTCTTCAGAGGTGAAAAGATGCTTAGCAATTTCTCTTTTCTTCTGATGTTTTTAGAATAATCATCAAATTATTGAACTTATTTCAATATTTTTTCCTTCATTTCCCCTCCATAATCAATCCTTTCCTTCTCCTTTTTCTCAAAAGAGCGGCTCCAAATGTCAGAAGATCAGTGGTTCTAAATAGGTATATCGTTGTTATTGACTTGTTTTTCAGTTGTGTTTGCCTTTTTGTGACCCCGTTTGGGGTTTTCTTGGCAGAGATACTGGAGTGGTTTGCCATTTCCTTCTCCGGTTCATTTTACATACGAGGAACTAAGGCAAACAGGATTAAGTGACTAGCCCAGGGTGACACAGTAATTATCTGAGACTGGATTAAACTCAGGTCCTCATGACTCATGACTATACACTATGCCACTTTTCCACCTAGATATATAAGCCTGGACAAATCACTTCCCCTCTCTGAGAACCAGTTTCTTGAGCTGAAAAATGGAAGCAGCTTTTTCATATTTGGACAGCTCCAATCATTAGGAATGGAGGAGTTAGTTCCCCATCATTAGGGGAACAGTTGAACAGGTTGTGGTAGATGAACATGATAGAATACTATTGTGCCGTAAGAAATGATGAAGAGGATTGACTAAGTGACCTCCAAAGTTTCCCCTATTCTGTAGCCCTGTTTGTTTAAAGTAAAAACAAGAGCCTTTAAGGAACTTATTTTGGTCACATATTTTTTACTGGTCTTCCTAAGAGGTTCAGGCAGGGAGAGAAACTGTACTCCAAATTGTCTGGTTGTCTGTAGTTACCCAGTGGCTACAGTTTCCCTGGTTCACCTTCCCTGCACAGCAGCCCCAGTGGGATCAATTTACCTCAGTACTACTCCGGTAAAGTAGTGCAGAATAAGCTTGAAAGGGCTGGGGGTGGGGAAGGGAATTTGAATGGACTGATTAATAATGGTAATTTATTTCTAATCCTGTAAGAGGAGGCATCCCTCTGTTGATTTTCCCTCCAAAATAAGTGAAATATGTGCTGGTAACATTGAGACAAATGGGTGATCCTTGTCTAGAGGGGCTGTTATTAAATTGCTCACTATTTTCACCTGAGAGTCCCTTGTTCTTCAAGAGTACCCCATGGTTGAGGAAGCCTCTTATAACCAGTCATACATCTGAAACAATCTAAGTCAGAGAATCATAGCATTTTAGAATTGACTGAGATCTCAGAGGTCATCCAGGCCAACCCATATCCGAAAAGGAATTCGCACTACAGCACCCCCAAGTAGAGTCACATGGCCTTTGATTGAAGGCTTCTAGGGAGGGGAACCCACTAAGGAGACCTGAAGTGGTCTTTCCATATTTGGACAGTTCTAATTGTTAGGAACTGAGGGGTCGTCCATCAGTTGGAGAATGGCTGAACAAGTTATAGTATGTGAATGTGATGGAACATTATTGTGCTATAAGAAATGATGAAGAGGATGTTTTCAGAAAAACCTGGGAAGACTTCCAGGAACTGATATAGAGTGAAGTGAGTAGAACCAGAAGGACAATTCATACAATAAAAGCTGTATCTATCTATATATCTCTAGATATCTACATGTATGTATATCTGTATGTACATATACATGTATATAAGACACATGTATACACACATACATGCAGTTGTTATGGTATGAATTATCCTCCTAGCTTCTCTCTCTGTCTCTCTCTCTCTCTGTCTCTCTCTCTCTCTCTGTCTCTCTCTCTCTGTCTCTCTCTCTCTGTCTCTCTCTCTCTCTGTCTCTCTCTGTCTCTCTCTGTCTCTCTGTCTCTCTCTCTGTCTCTCTCTCTCCTCTCTGTCTCTCTCTCTCTCTCTCTCTCTGTCTCTCTCTCTCTCCTCTCTGTCTTTCTCTCTCTCTCCCTCTCTCCTTCCCTCCTTCCCTCCCTGTCTCTCTCTCCATATAGTCACACACACACATTTTTATGTAGCCAATTCAGGAATTTGTTTTCCTTGACTACATATGTTTATAATAGGAATTTTGTTTTTCTCCCTTTCCCAAGGGGGGATGGGTAGAGGGGAAATGAGAACAAGATGGTGGATCTGAAAAAGAGATAAAATTGAATGAAAAATAAATTACTCTAATTGTTAGCAAGTTTTCCTTATATTAGACTGAAATTCACCATTTGTTCACTCTCACTCATGGCCCCTATTTTGAACCACCAAGGTTGAGAAGTTTAAAAAAACAACCATTTTTTTCTGAACTTAACAAACACCAAATAAAACTGGCATTTCTCCATATATAAGGACAGAAAAAAGGTTAGTTGGGACCAGACAGAACAAGTATGTTAGACTGTGAGCTCCTTGAGATCAGAGTGTTTATGTCTTTTTTTGAATCCCCAGTTCTTGGCATTGTGCCTAGCACATAATGGGCACTGAATAAGGGCTTGTTAACTGACTGATTGACTTGATAACTTTCCATATGATAGTTTTTCAAATACCTGAAGACTCCTCCACACAACCTGGTCTCGTGTACTAGGCCAGATGTTAGGAAACTTGTTTTATTCTTTTCCTCTGACATAATATACAGATTTTGGAGGACACTTCAACTTTTGAGTCAATAGATTGCTTGCCTTACCCTCAAAAAATACTGTTCTTTACCCCCTTTAGTCGTTTTGTAGAATAAGAGAGTTTTAGAATGGGAAGGGATCTGGGAAGCCAACTAGTTGAAGTACCAGCTAGTGCAGGAATCTTGTCTTTAAACATTTGAAGAGTTGTTATGGGGAAGAGTAATGCCTCTTTCCCATTTTATTGTGTCTGAGTCCAGTGAAGCCACTAGGAGAGTTTACAGGAAGGCATAAGGAAGAATCTCTTTACATTTAGCACTCTCCCCAAATGGAATATGTTTCCTCCTGGGGTAGTCACTGGAGGAATTCAAGCAGAGGCCAGCAGTAGCATGGCATAGTGCACACAGTGTTAGACTTGGCATCAGGAAGATGTGGATTGTAATTTTGCCTCAGATACCTACTAGCTATGTAATCATGGGCAAATTAATTTAACTTCCAGTTTCCCAATCTGTAAAATGGGACAATAACAACTATGTAACTTTATAGGATTGCTGTAAGGATTAAATGAAATAATATATGGAAAGGGCTTGAGAAATTTTAAAGCACAAATAAATGTCAATTATGATCAGGGGTATGATGGTAATTGTTTAACAACTGGCTCTCTGAAAAAAAAAGGTACACAGGAAATGCTTTAATCTGTATTATTCACATTTCCTTCATTACTTTCTTCAGTCTAGAGAGTCAACAAAATCCTAAGTCAAGTCTTGATTTATAGCATTTGCTGATTTTGGAGGCATAAATGCTCACACTCAAAAAATTAATGACTGGCTCTCCTGAGCTAGTATGAACTGCCTCCAGCACACACCTGGTTATTATTATTATTATTCACTAATCAGGAATTTAATAGGATTGAGAAATGAAAGGGACCTTAGAAATCACATTATCTGATCCTTTCATTTTATAGACCAGGAAAATTGAGAGATCCAAAGAAGGTAAGTTACTTGTCTAATATCAACAGGGTCAGCAGAAGAGTTAGGATTTGAACCCAGGTTCTCTGGTGCCATATTGTCCTTCCTTTAATGTCATATGGGTAAACAAGTAAGAGAAGTGGTCCTCTGTGTTTATATGTAGGTTTTTTTCTTTTAGGTGACTTAATTAGTACTTTGAATCAGCAACAAATTTGTAAAATTGGCACAGCTTGTTTTCATCATTCTTGACTTTTCCTTTTGGTTTCTTTCCTCCTTCTTAGGGAGAGCAGTGTGTCTTTTCAATGTTTCCCAAAACTCACGTGCCCAGGGTCTTCATGTACTCTCACCTTTCATCCTCATCAAAACCTAGGAGTAGATCTAAGAGTATGAACTCATTCACTCTTAGGTGAAAACAATGGGTCAAGCTCAAAGTATCTTCTCTCTTCCCTTTCTTATATTTTTACTTTAAAAGGGATTAATTCATTAGTAATTAGCTTAATTCATAGTAATCTATATCTATATCTATCTATCTATCTATATCTCACCTTATAATATCATTTACCCTGTAGTTGACTAGGGAGCTATTTTGTTGGAATAAGGGCTCTTTCCCAGTGCCCATGGAATCTTGGCTGGATATTTACTCTTATAGTTGTTTGGAATTTTAGAGGATTGGGGTACCTCTAGTTCCATGGCATCCCATAAGTCCTATAAAAGGAATATTGCCAATACATGATTCATAGCTCAATTCTACCTTTACTCCAAAACAGAATTTGTTGTGAATTAGGAGTTTTCTAGTAATTGCTATACAGCTAAGAAATGTTAACTAATTTATCTTTTATTTTTAGTTCCAAAATCTCTCCTTCTCTCTGCCCCCTACCTCATTCATTAAGAAGGCAAGAAATATGATACCCATTATACAGATGATGTCATGCAAAACATATTTCCACATTAGCCACGTTGCCAAAAAAAGCAAGAAAAATAAAGTGGAAAAAAATATGCTTCAATCTGAACTAAGAACTCATTAGCTCTTTCTGGAGGTGGATAACATTTTTTATCATGAGTCCTTTGGAATTGTCTTAGATCACTGTAGTGCTGAGAATAGCTAAGTCATTCACAGTTGATCATCATGCAATATTGTTCCTGATTCTGCTCATTGCACTCTGCTGTTACTGTGTACAATGTTCTTCTACTTCTGCTCATTTCATTTTGATCAGCTCTATAAGTCTTCCCAGTTAAGAAATTTCAAGCTATGCAAAGAATGGAAGATGGGTGAGCCTATTATGGCAGTGCTGTGTAGACTTGGGAACTCAATAGCAAAGACCCTTGTAATTTCTCTTGTTCTTAAAATGAAAAGAAAAAGACATTAAAATGAAAAAAAAATAGAAATTGACAAATGGAAATTGCTAATGTGAATAATGACTGTGTTTATGAGAAGTCAGAGACAGCTGCATGTATGAATTTTTTTATCTCAAGCTGAAGTTGGGTGCAGTGTGTGTGTGTGTAAAGCACCATATATAATGGTAGGGTGGGTCAGCATTTTGAGGAAACAAAGTAAACCCCCTTGACTTCCCTTTTACATGCTGTAGATCTCAGCATCCCCATTCCTTCTTTCATCCTCCAGTCTCTTGTCTGTCAATCAACTAGTCAACCTACAAGCATTTATTAGGTACTTCATTTGTGCCTGGCCCAGGGCTAATTGTTGGGTACACAAAGAAAAGGCAAAAATTTGCCCTCAAGAAGCTTACATTCAAATGGGGGAGACTACATAAATGTTAGAATGCTCCCTGAGGGCAGGTTTTTTTCCCATATACACACATACATACATATATACATACATGTGTGTATGTATATAAAGAAACATACAGAATAACCTTAGAGGGGAAGGCACTTGCATCTGAGAGGACCAGGAAAAGTGTTTTGCAGTAGGTGGAGTTCTTGCTGAGTCTTGAAGGAAGCCAAGGATTCTGAGAGTTGGGGGCTTGGAGGGAGAGCACTTCAGGTTCGAGGAGTGGCCAAAACAAAGACAAAAGATGGGAAGTGGAGTGTTTGTGGGAGAACAGCAAGTACACAAGTATGGTTAGACCATAGAATGTGTATAGGGGAAATACATAAGAATGCATAAGAAAGATACGAAAGGTTCAAATTGTGAAGAACTTTAAATACCAAAGAAGAAGAGCTCATATTTGTTCTAGAGGTAATAGTGAGCCATTGACATTTATCGAATATGGGGATAGCATGGTGAGACCCAAGCTTGAGGAAGAGCTAAAACTTTGGCATTTATATGGAGGATGGAATAGAGGGATGAGAGACTTGAGGCAGGGTGTCCAATGACAAGGCTGATGTCATAGTCTAGGCAAGAGGTGATGAGGACCTGGTCTAAGGTGGTGACCATGATAGTGGAGACAAGGAGATAGATGGGATATATATTGTGGAGAAAGAAATGACAAGATTTGGTAATTGATTAGATTTGTGGGATGAGTGAGAAATTATCCCTACCTTTAGATGGTGAGCTCCTTGAGGGCAGGGATTTTCTTTTTGCCATTCTATGGATCCTTAGTGTTTAGCACAGTGTCTGGCACATACTAGGCACTTATTAATATTTATTGACTGACTAATCCGGGTTTATTTTTCTTTTGTTGTCTTCAGGACTGGCAGATCAAAAGAAGAAGATTGACACTATCCACAGCCCCCATCCCCCAAAGTGTCTAGCACGGCTTTCTTAGGACCAGCTAGGAGGGACATTCTGAAGGAACAAGAGAGATTCTCCTCATTTTGATTAAGTATATTCCTTCCCTGGTGTCTAGAGATAGAAATTTCATAGTCACATCTTAGATAAGCACACCCCGCTCTTTTCTCACATGTAACTTAGACCCTAGAAATAGGCATCACTATGAACAGAATGATATCTAAGCATGCTTTGTATGTCTGTGTTGGTCTTTCCTTATGTATTTCAAAGCCTGGAAATTGTTTCTCATCAATATTTTTTATCTAGATTACTAAATTAATAGATTAGGGATTATGTAGATTTTAGCAAAACCTTTGATAAAGAATCTCATTCTACTCTTCTGGGGCAGAAAGAGAGATGTGGACTAGAAGTTAATCCAGTTAGAAAGATTCAGAACTGGTTGGATAGATAATTGTTGATGGTTCAAGGTCAAGTTGGCAGGAAGTCTCTAGTGGAATTCCCTAGGGGTCTCCACTTGGCTCTGCTCTGTTGAACATTTTCATCAGTGACTTGGCACACTCATCAAATTTTTAGATGACTCATAGGTGGGAGGAATAGTTAACACAATGGATGACAGTCATGATTCAAAGTGTCTCAAACATCAGACTGAATTGAATGCAACGAAATTCAACAAAGATAAATATCAAGTCAACATTTGGGTTCAAAAAATCAGCTCGAAAGTTGCTAGTTGGAGGAGGAATTTATCTGAAAAAGGTCTGAGGGTTTCACTGTACTCACTGAATTGAAAGGTGTGGTTTCCAGGAAAAAGAAGATAATAGCCCTATGGTGCTGTGTTAAATTCTAGATGCCACAGTTTAAATGGTTTAAAGAAGATCATTGATAATATGAAGGGTGTCTAGAGGATGGCAATCACTATAGTGAAGGGTCTTGAGTCTGCATCATATAAAGTTAAAGGTTAAAGGATCTGGGGGTATTTAACTGGAAAAGGAGAAGACGCAGGGAGAATATGATCCCTGTATTCACATATTTGAAGAGAAGTTATGTGGTGGAAGAATTACATTTATTTTTTCTTAGCACAGAGGAAGGGCAGAATCAGAAGCAATGAGTGGGAGTTGCCAAGAGGCACATTTAGGCTTGAAATCAGGAAAAAGTCCCTAAGGATTAGAGCTTTGCAAAAGTGGAATGAACTACCTTGAAAGGTGGTGAGTTCCTTTTCATTAGAAGTCATCAAGCAGAGGTTGAGCAATCAATCACTTCTTAAGTGTATTTAGCACGGAATCTTTTTAGGGTATGGGCTGCATAAGATGACCTCTGAGGTAATTTCCAGTGCTCACATTTTGTGATGATGTCTATAGTGGCAGAAAGCATTTCTTAAATGCCTTAAACGATATGTGGATTTTTTGCTGGGTACTTTGAAGAATACTGCTTCTGACTTGATCAGGCAGTGAGAAAGGAATACTTCTATAGTGAAGGTTTAGACTGATGTCCTCCATCATCTGGGTAATCAATAATACATGATCATTGACTGGATTGATCGTGCATTCTGAGAACCCTGGCTCTACAGACTGAGCAAAAAGGAGGAAGAAGACAGCATATTGAGCCAAATGGGATGTCTCAGAGTGGCAAAATGATATGATCTCAGCAGCTCTCCCATCTCTCCTGCTTTGAGAATAAGGCACTTTGTAGAGAGGAATTGCAGGGAAAAGTCAGAGGCAATGATGCACATTTGACCACACTAACAAAGCTTATAAGGTTTCACCTATCCAAGGAAGCCAGGTCTGCTTAAGCTGTAAATAAGACCTTCTCTCCTTTCCCTCTCTCAGCATATAGAAGGGTTGGGAGAAGCTAACAAGGCACCGTTTGATGACAAATAGTGCTCAGCTGATCTTCTTAGCAGCATCACCTTTCCAAATTGATACCAAATTTTGAGCTATGAAAAGAATGACAGAATCTGAAAGTGGGAAGGGCTCTCAGAGGCCATTTCATTGGTTCAACTCATACCTAAACAACAAAATTTTCCCCTTCTACTGTATTCTCTAACAAGTGATTATTCACTTGTTGCATGAATATTTAATGATGGGGGAAATGACTACTTCTGGAGATGGTCCATTTCTCTCATGGACAGTTTTAATGGTTAGAAAGTTTTTCTTTACATCAAGCTAAAATCAGCCTCTACAACTTCCATTTGTTGCTTCTAGTAAGAATACTCGTATACCTTCTCCACATGGCTGCCCTCCAAATTCTTGATGATACCTGACATGTTCTCCTTAAGCCTTCTCTTCTTCAAGCTAAATATTCCCATGTCCTTCTACTGATTCTCATGGAATCAGTTCCAATTGTCTTACTATTCTTGTCACCCTCCATGGATCCACTTCAGTTTGCCATAGTCCTTCCTAAAATATGGCATCCAGAAACACAAATAGTAATCTAGATATATTGTCTGACCAGGACAAGCTATTATAGTCTTTGTTTTGGACAA
>NW_027185876.1:21476023-21506023 GCF_028583685.1 Petaurus breviceps papuanus
ACTCAAGATCCCAATATAGCTTTTTATTGGCTGCCATGACACACTCTTGATTCATATCGAGCCTGTCACACACCAGAAATCCCATGTCTTTTTCATAGGAACCACTGTCTAACCTCATCTTGTACTTGCATAGTTGATTTTTGACCCTAAGAGTAGAACTTTACCTTTATTTCTATCAAATGATCCAACTTATCATTCTAGTGTTTTGGGTACTGACTATGTGAACCCTCCCTTCAACCCCTTTTAAAGCTATTCTTCCCTGTCTTATGTCATTTAGAAATATGATAAGCCTACTCTTTTCCAAGGGTGCTGTGATTCACTTTGAAGTTGGGTTGTCATTTGCTATGATTCTTTCATTGACTAAGGCTGACCTTTGAAATCCATTCCAGCTCTGAGATTCTGTGTCTACCAAAGTCAGAGCAATGAATGGAACAATCATAGAGTCACAGAATATTGGGGTTGGAGGGTACCTCAGAATCTACCTAGTCTCCCATGCTTCAAAAGGAATCTCCATTACAACACAGGTGACAAATGGAATCTAACCTTTGCTTAATCCACCTCCTTGAGGGGTTCCCCATTAACTCCTGAAGTGACGTGTTTTTACTTTTGGATACTGGATTCCACTTGAATTATTAAAAAGTTCTTCTTGATTTCAAGCCCAAAATATGCTGTTTTAAAACTTCTACCCACCCTTCCCATTCCTGCTGATCTGTCAATCTCTCCACTGTATGACAGCCCTTCAAAGAATGCTGTCATGTTCATCTACTTTTTTTCTTTTCCAGAGTATATATCCTCAATTCCTTCAAATGATTCTCTCAAGTCCACATGGGACTGGTTTCTGAATATTTTTTCTACTTTTTGTCACACATGCTAGAAGCTTATTGTCTTCCTGTTGAATTTTCTCTTCCCATTCCAAGCCCCAGGGATAGGGTGGTTATTTACAAAAGAGTGTCCAACATGGTTAGTGGGCAAAGCCCTGAACTGACAGACATTGAGTGATGAGTCTTCCATGGCTTCCCCAATTCTAAATCTCTAAGCCTCAATTTCTTCATCTGTAAAATGAGGGCAAAGTGTCCTCCAAGGTCTTCCAGGTCAAGTATTCTGTGGTTTTGGTGTTTTAAAGTTAAATTCTGAGATTATTGTTATTCTGGGTGTCCAGCTAACATTCTGTGAAAGGATTCTCTTTTTACTCCCCAGAGAAGTCTGAAAATGTTTTCTCAAGGAACTTTTATGTGAAATTCGGTGACATTTATGTAAGCTCTTATAGGTTTATGTCAAAACTGTATATTGGAAGGATAGAAAAAGATACAGAAAATGAAAAAAAAAAAACCCAACCAGACAAACGAATATTCAGGCTAGGACAGGACAAGGCAGGTCAAAGATGGTAGCAGTTTTATTTCAGATTTTTGCAGTTAAGTACCCTCTTAATAACCATCATTTACTACTTTTACCCCCCTCTCTGCTACCCTTTCTCATGTCCTGGTGCCTCCATCTTCTGTCCCATGCCAAAATTCTTCCTATAAATTCCAAGTCTGTGTATGTTTGACAAATTCATCCTATATTGCTGCTGGCGTTACTTGGTGGGGACACATCTTGCCACCTTATTAAGGGAACTTGGTGCCTGGCTGCTTGCCCACGTGCTGATTATTCCTGGGTGACCATATGCTATGTCAGTTATTTAGCAAGCTAGGTGTGGGCAGCCTGTAAATGAGTGACTTGAATTCTAAACTTGTTTAATTTTTACTTGCTAACTACTTCTTATCTGATAAACTGGGGAGGGGACCCTATAAGCACATGTGCTTGGTGCTCAGGCATGTGCCTATTATATAAATACTTCTGTGACTAGCAATTCATTAGTTGACACTTTTGGGGTACCATTATTCAACAGGTTCTGAGTACCTGCCCAATAGTTTAGAATTATTCAGCTTGCTTTTATCTGCCTAGAAGGGAAGTGGAGGCAGATTTCCTCGCTCCAATTTTGCCTGACCTTTCATTGTGGAATTTAAGTGGGAAAAAATGAGTATAGCAAAACAGAGACTACCTGGAAGTCTCCAAGGATAGATTATTATGATTAAGATGATGATTATTATAGATTATTATTATACACAAGAACAGTCATAGCCAGGAGTTTTACCCTTGGAAGTTCTACAGGGATTTCTGAGCATATTACCTTCTGCCCTGGGTCTCTTTTCTCACCTAGGCATCCTGGAATCCTTTCAAAGTTCAGTGCTGGTCAATTCCTACATGAAGTCAATCCTCCAAGTTGCTAGTGACCTTCCTTGCCAATGATTCTGTATTTCTTCTGTATACACTTTAAAACTGATTTACATGTATGCATATGTTTTCCTCAAGAAATTGTAAGCTCTGTGAGTGCAGGGATTTTGTTTCTGTCTCTGGATTCCCCAGAACCTAGGAGAGTGTCTAGCCTACAGGAATATTGTAAAAACCTGTTGAACTGAATCAAATTCTTCTAACAACAATGATGACAACAACCACCACTCTTCCAGAATTAGCTGAGCACTGAGTGTGTCCCTTTTTTCTCACAGAAATCTTTTTTTTAAGCATTAAAATTTAATTTAATTTAAAATTAAAAATTTATTTTCAACGTTTAAAAAACTTTTTTAGTTTCAAATTCTCTCCCTTACTTTCACCTATCTTGGATTCAGAAAGCAAGCAATATAATATCAATTATATATGTGAAATCATGCAAAATGTATTTCCATATTAATCATGTTACAAAAAACCCCAAGAAAAACAAAGTGAAAAAAATTATGCTTCAATTTGTACTCAGAGTTCATCAGTTTTGTTTCATCATAAATCCTCTGGAATTGTTTGAGATCATTGTATTGATCAGAGTAGCTAAGTACTTCACAGTTAATCATCACAATATTGGTGTCACTTTATATATACATATGTAAAATGATCTGATTTTGCTCACTTCACTCTGCATCAATTCATATAGGTGTTCCCAGGTTTTTCTGAAACCATTCTGCTCATTATTTCTAATAGCACAATAGTATTCCATCAGAATCATATACTACAATTTGTTTAGTCATGCCCCAACTGATGGGCATCCCCTCTATTTCCAACTCTTTGCCACCACAAAAAAAGCTGCTAAAAAGTTTTGTATGAATAGGCCCTTTCCTCTTTTTTTTTTCTCAGTCTCTTTGGGATACAGACCTAGTAATGGTATTTCTGGGTCAAAGGTTAAGCATAGTTATATAGTCCTTTGGACATGGGTCCAAACTGTTTTCCAGAATGGTTAGATCAGTTCACAACTCCACCAATAGTGCATTAGTATTCCAGCTTTTCATGGAAATCTTTCTAAAGTGGATCCTATAAGTCCCTGTCTTCTAAAACTTTTATGATGACTCAGAATCATAATTTTGACTATTTCAATCAATCAATCAATAAACATTTATTAAGAATCTACTGTATGCCAGACGGTGTACTAAGCATTACATTCTTTAATGCTATGCTTGGAGATAATGATGCCTTCACAGTAACCTGAAAAATCTAAGACTGTTTATCTTACAAATGGCCCCAGACTGGAGTGTCTTTGGAATCGCAGACTCTGCTCTTAGTTTTCCTTCTCTGCCGGCTATCGCTTTTTTCTATTTTTAGTTCATCTTTCTTTTACACTACGAGTAGATCAATTCCTATAGCCCTTTTATCCTATTTTCATTTGCTGCTTCCAATCTGCTGTAGGTTTCCAAGTAAGATAACCTTGTTAGAATTTTGTGTAAAGTAAGAGCAAAGAGGCTGTGAGTAAGGACTTGAGGGAATTTCTTATATGTAAAAAATCATGAGTGTTAGTGCATGGACTTTAGACTCTCTTAAAAATTTTGAAACTTACAAATCTTTTTTTTTTTTTTTGGTGGGAGGGGAGAGGAGGTAACTTTTCCCCTGACTCTTAGCTATAATATATATATAAAAGCAACTGGGGTTAAGTAACTTGCTCAAGCTTACATGGCCAGTTATTTCTGGGTGTGGTGCTAGTATCTGAGCCCGGATTTGATCCCCAGGTCATCCTGACACTGGAGTCAATACTCTTACTCGCTGTGCTACCTGGCCACCCCTTAGCTATATTCTTGATAGGCAAACTCATTAGATAGTGAGTTCTGGGTTGGTGAATCATTACCATTCCACTATCAGTATTTGAGGGACAGCTAGTCTGGTGTAGTAGATAGAGCACTGGGCCTGGAGTCAGGAAGACCTGAGTTCAAATTTGACCTCAGACTTACTAGCTATGTGACCCTGACTTACTAACTATTTTAACCTTGTTTGCCTTAGTTTCCTCATATGTAGTATGAACGGGAGAAGAAAATGGAAAACCATTCCAATATCTTTGCCAAGAAAACTCCAAATGGGGTCACAGAGAGTCAGACACAACTGAAAAACAGTTCAACAACAAATTGATATTTGTCTGTAACACAGTGGCGTTTTTAAACAAATGAATTTATTTAGTTTCAAAGATATCAACACAGATATCCAAACGTACTTTCCCAACTTGTGGTAGGCATAACCCCCCTCCACTCTGTACCATCTCAGTCACTGGGGAGGTGAAGAAGATTAGGTTCACAATTTAACCTAATTCCCTTAGAGCACAGCCCCAGCTCCAAGTCCAAACCCTACTGGGACTTGAATCCTAGGCACCCTGGCTTGTGGCACCTAGGCCTATAAGATCACCTGTATCTGAAACTGAGCATAAATGACAAAAAGCAGAAACAATTCTGGCTTGGGAGTCAAAGAGGGATAGCAGGGGAACAGCAGTCCCTTCTCCTTTCACCTGTCCAAGCTGGATACAGCTGCTGGAACATGGTGGAAAGAGAGCTTGGTCTCATCAGTTTTAAAGACAAGCAAACTAAGCATGCTTAAAAGCCAGGTTCCATGTCTATACTAAGTATAGCAAATTATAGAAATAGTTACCCAAGACATGGCATATTTTGAAAATATAAATGAATATGAAGAGTTTAAGTGCATTCATAAATGATGGATTCATAATGTGCTTTTGCAAAATACCATATCTCACTCAGCTTCCTTAAGATTGAACCAGGCCCCTTCCTCTAGACTCTACTGCATTGAAGGACAGATATCTTCAAGACAGCCTCTGAATATGTATAAGGACATGGAGGGAAAGAAGAAGAGAGAAAGCTTCAGGGGATGAGGAGAGAGGAGAGTAGATGGAGAAGAAACAAAGGAATGAGGAGAGAAGAAGGAGGTAGAGAAGAGAGAGAGCAGGGAGGAGAGGGGAGGAAGGTGGACGGTGTGTGGGAGGTTTTTGCATTTTTTAATGTGAAACAGGGACATATAGATGTTGATATTAATATCTCAAGTTAAATGTCATGGAGAATGGGCTCGCTTCACATGCATAAATGCATATATAAAATACTAGATTAAGATTCAGCAGTTATGGTTTCTAATCCTGTCCTACAGAGAACTGGATGAGAGACAACGATTCCCCACCCCCACCTGTCTGGGCCTCAGTTTCTGTAAAATGAAAGGGTTGACCTTAGTGATCTCTGAAGTCCTTTCTAATTATCTGGAAATAGCATATTCCATGGGTATCTGTAATCTCATCATTTATGGCATTCTCATTTTCCCTTTCCAAATGAGAGCTGAGGCATTTCCATCTGTGTTGGCTCCGGGCTGTTCTCTTAGAGCTAATTGTTCTCCCTGCAGGGACAGTGTCTTGCAGTGAGTGAAAGCTGATGTCACAGGGGCCAGAGCAGCTAGGATCAAGAATGAATGAGGCAGTGGTTACACTTTGCTTTATTAAAGTAATTATTCAGCCATGCTAAAATGGCTCATGAGGTTTCTATTTATTAAGGCTTTAATGCTCATTTGTTTTATTGACTTTGGGGAGAACTCATGCAGATTTAATTTCTTCCTTGGGAATGCTGCCTCCTGGTATTTTTCATTTTAAATTAAATAAAATTCCAAAAACAACAAGAAATTAGAATTTCCATATTATTCAAGGGGCAAAACTGATGCCTTCTTACAAAAAGTGCTTTGAAAGTCCCAATGACCTCTTGGTTTGACCAGGGTATTGGGTGAGAGTTCTATCATCTATATTCTCCTCTCCACTTGAAAGTATCTCCATCTCTGCAGTGACCCTAGAGTAAATCACAGAGTGACTGTGCTAGAAGAGATTAGAATAAACACATAGGCCAATCCCCTCATTTTATAGATAAGGAAACTGAGGCTAAGACTTAAAAAAACTTGCCCAAGGTCACATAGCAAGTTAGTGACAGAGCCTGGATCTCTGGGCTGAGTTAGAGTCAGTCAACAACCTTTGAGAGCTTACTATGGGTCAGGTATCATGATAAGCGCTTGAAATACAAGAAATGGCAAAAAAAAATTGCCTGTGATTTCTGCTTTGAAAACTGGAAAATGAAAAACAGAGCATGTCAGCATGGACAAATCTGGATGTCCTGGTGACTTTGAGGAGTGATAGATTTATTGGTCTTTCTTCTCTTTCACCTTCCTCTTCAAAGATGACCCCTTCCACCAGCCTGCCCATTGTAATAATTGAATACAGAGCCCATATTTATCCAGTACTCACACCCCAACAAGAAACTTCTCTAACCATTCCCTTCTAGATATTGTTTCTTCTCTTGATTGTTCCTTCCTCTAGCACTCAACAACCATGCCATTTTATTCTATACTGCCTCATACTATTATTTAACTTTTTATGTGTCATGACTCCTCAACCATATTTCAGTTGACTGCATTTTAGAATTCTTTGCATAGTAGGGACATGTGGCAGGGACCCAAGATCTCAATGCCAGAAGAAGGAACAGAGGAGTTATGAAGCGAAGACCTATGATGGTCAGGAGCAAACCTGGACCATGTTCCTCATGAATACTTAAAAAAATAATTAATTTATTTTTAGTTTTCAACATTTACTTCCATAAGATTTTGTGCTTTAAAATTTCTCCCCCTCCCTTTCTTCTTCCTCCTCAAGAAGGCATGCAGCCTGATATAGGCTCTACTTATACGTTCATATTAAACATATTTTTACATTACTCATGTTGTAAAGAAGGATTAGAACTAATGGGAGGAACCATGAGAAAGAAGAAACAAAAAGCAACAAAAGAAAAGGCGAGCAAAGAGTATGCTTCCATCTGCATTCAGACTCCCCAATTCTTTCTCTGGACATGGATAGCATTTTCCATCGTGAGTCTTTTGGAGTTGTCTTAGATTCTTGCATTGCCAGGAAGAGCTAAGTCTATCAAAGTCAGTCATTGCACAATGTGGCTGTAACTGTGTATAATGTTCTCCTGGTTCTGTTCTTCATCGATGCTTTGAGTCTGTGTGTTGCACAGGTCCAATGGAGGGTTCAACTCGGTAGCTTGTGTGGGCAGGAAGGCTAAATCCTAAGGTGGTCGGACAAGTCTGGTCTGATTATATAGACCCCTAGGAAAAAATAGGACCCTCCACAGGGGAAAGTTTTCTTGACCATCTATGAGCTTGAGTATTTTTGTTGTATTTACATACATTTGTTCAATGTTCTATGCCTTGTTAGATTGATATTTACATGAGAATTTAATAATCCTAGGAAAAAGTCAGAAATGACTCAAACTCTGATGTTCCCAGAGTTTCTTTGGGTAGGTGGGTGAACATGCCATAGAATTATTATTTAAAAAGCTTAAAGGTTAAACACATTCTGTGTAAGCCCAGAGCTTCATTAATGGACCGCAGAGTACATACGTTTCCTTGATAGCATATTGCTGTGCATAGAACATGAGTTCCCATGGGGAGTTGAGGTGGAAGCAGATCACAGGGATTGGACCAGATTTTGATTGGTGTAGAGGTCGGTGGTGGTGATATGCTCTTCCGATAAGTAGAGATCATTGTTTATCTTTTCCTTCTTGCTGAATTTTGCTCACTGTCTTGATGTAACTATTCTGTTGTGGGTATAGAAACGGGTAAGGTTGACGAGAAAATACAGTGAGAACATTCCCATACTTGAATACTAGGGTTATTAAGAATATGGAATGAGAATGTTGTAAAAGAAGCAGGAATCTATATGAGATAATACAAAGTACCATAGGAGAAAGTCTTGGAACCTGAGGAATTGGCCAATGGGACTCAATAGGATCAATTTTCCTGATAGATTATTATCATTATATATTATCATATAAATCATTAAATTGACCAATTATTACATTGGCCAAGAGCCATTGGCAACTGGTTGCAGAAGACTGTTCATGCTTCTAATCTATTCTATTTTCTCCCTTTCTACTTTCATCTAACATTAAAACACTGAGAAATATTGAGGATATATTAAATATAAGAACTATTGGAACTCTATACAGTGGTGGGAGACAGGTAGGTGATGCTGTAAATAGAGCACAGTATTTGGACACAATAAGACTTGAGTTCAAATCCTATCATAGCCATGAATTAGCTGTGCCAACTTAGGTCATGGCCTCTTTCAACCTCAGTTTCCCTATTAAGTGAAGATAATAAAAGCACCTACCTCATGAGGTTGTTATGAGGATTGTATGAGAAACTATATATAAAGTGTTTATTTAGCAAACCTTAGGGCACTTCATAAATGTCATTATTATTACAATGGCATGAATATAGGTATAATATATAATCAAATGTATAATGTATAATACAAAATCAACCAATCAGCAATCATTTATTTAGCCTTGACTATGTGCCATATTCTTCCAGGCACTGGGAGCAAATACAAAGAAAGAAACAATCCTTATTTACAAGGAGCTAACATTCTAACGGGGAATTTAGTCTCTCATCTGAGAACTAAGTGAATTCAATGCAATTACTTTAGTAATGCAATATTTCAGTTTCATGTAACTGCAGTTTATTTATTGTACTAAAAGAAGAGAAACTGAGATGGGGCAGGCATATGAGGTAGTTATTTAACAGCCATGTCTCTGAAAAAAAGTTACACAGAACACATTGAATTATTAATATTTTCTCTATTACTCTCTTCTGTCTAGACAATTAATAACAACAACAAATCAGCCCTTGTTTTGTAGTGTTTGCTGATTTCCAAAGTGCAGATTTGCTTACACTGAAAATTTTACAATTGGCTTTCCCTCAAGCTGACTTCAATACATCCCAGATCCCCTGGGTGGGGTCAAATTCAATTCAATTCAATTCAATTCAACAGACATTTATTAAATGCATAACATAGTATGCATATGATAGCATAGCACAGTATATCATAGCAAGACATAGAGACTGCTCAGTATAGTAGAGAGTTGACTGCAGAGTGAGAGGGTCCAGGGTTCAAGTCCTTCTGACACATCACAGTTGTGTGAGGTAGAGCAAGTCACTTTGCCTTTAAATGCTCCAGGAACTCTCTAAGACTATTAACTGCAGAGCAAGTGGCAATCTGTCTTTTTAGGAGGCATTTTCTCACTGGAAGTGCCCTTTACCGATGAAATCATAGATCTACTAACAAAACAAAACAAAACAGGCAAGATCAAGTCCTAGATACTGAGGAAAATGCAATAATGAATTCTGAATTTAGTAGAGAGTTAAAATAGGTACACAAGAGATAATGTATAATACAGATTCAATCACGATAAATAGATAGGGTCTGGCTCTCATTGATTGTCAAACCACAGCTCAGAGTAAATGCAAACAGCAATTATTTCTGTTTTGGCCGGAAACCCTGAGGGTCTTCCCCTCCCAGATTGATTTTTTTTTCTTTGGCTAGGTAAAATAGGTCATTCTCTGCTTCATTTCTTACCTAGCCTTAATCAAAGTACAACTGAAACTTGGGAAAGACCTTATCTTAAAAAGGTCAAGGTTTCCCACTGTATCTGGGGCCATCTCCAAGTCATCCTGATCTATGTCTAGTCACTGGACTCAGATGTCTCCAGAGGAGAGAGTGAGGCTGGTGACTTTGTACAGCCCTCCCTCACTTAAATCCAATTCATCTTCCTGATGTCATGGTCCTCTTTGAGATCAAAGGATAAACAACAAAAAGATAGATAGATAGATTGATTGATTGATAGATAGATATGTGAATGAGAGGGGAATGGGATGAAAGGCTCACCTTGGGGTCAGTAAGCTCTGGGTTCAAATCCACCCCTGACATGCACTAGCATTGTGGCCTGATTGGAGGGCAGGGGGATGGATCAATAAACTCCTCCCAAAGCCTTCCTTTATAGAGGGCAGAAATTGCACTTCTGGTTCACTCCCCTTTCCTCCTGCAGCTGTATTTGGCTTCAGATCTGTGGAACAAGAACTCAGATATTCTGATCCAATCCTTTCTCCCTTGAGGGATGTTGCTCTCCTCCAACCTCATCTCTGAAGCTTTAAAGGTCAAATTTCAGTATTATCCAGCAGTCAGATAAATTTTTGGGGGGTGTAAATTTTCTATTGCCCCTCAAAAACGAATAACTCATATTTATATAACAATTTAAGGTCTGCAAAATGCTTTTACTTTCATTAGGTCCTAATAATGACCCTGTGAGAGTGATGTGTCAGTTGCCTCCCCTTTACAAATGAGAACCCCAGCCATTAGAAGGTGATTTATCCAAGGTCACGCAGGTCAGATGTGTCTGTTGTGGGCAGCAAACCCAGGTCCTCCCGATTCAAAGCATAAAATTACATCCACTTAACAGACAGTCTTTTGAGACAATTGCTTAGTCTACCTATATGCAAAGACAGAGCCAAGGTGTCCTTCATATGTAAAGGGTTTACTGAAGGTAAAAGCTCCATTTTAGAGACTGGTCTAAAGATGTTTCTTATTCTCCTGTGCCCCACCCTACTCAATATTACTAGTGTCCTGAGACACCCTGTGAAGTACTTTGTAAACCTTACCACGCTATGTGGATGTTTTTAAAATGATTTCCATGTATTTCCTCATGTTACAGTGGTGACATACCTGCTGGCGGTGAGTTTTAGTTCCTGAGGTCAGCTTTAAAAGATATGAATATTCTAGGGGCAGCTAAATGAAGGAGCTAACAGAGCACGGTCTGGAATCTGGAAGATCTGAGTTCAAATCTGACCCCTGGCTATGCGACACTGGGCAAATCACTTAATCCAGTTTGCCTCAGTTTCCTCATCTGTAAAATGAGTGGAGAAGGAAGTGGCAAAACACTCCAGTATCTTTGCTGAGAAATCCCCAACTGGGATCATGGAGAATTGGACACGACTGAAATGATCGAACAACAACAAGACCAAAATGAGTATTCTAGATGCTTCTCCTGGGCTTCTCCCTCCTGAAGCTAACTAACCTGATCATTACACTCACAAGCAATGTGGAGGTGCTCAAGCATGCTGGGCTCTGCTTGGGGACGCTGTGCTAATTGGCTCCCTGGAAATCACTTTTACTGATGGTGTAGTCCATGGGTATACTTTTAAATAGAGCTCTCAGCATTGTGGGCCGGGCTGCTTGGCTTTAAAAAATTAATAAAAGAAATGATCACCACGGTTGGAATTTAGCGTTCACTTGACCCTCCTAATTTCAGCATTTTAGAAATAATGACTTGATTCTTTCTTTTGAGTTTGGCTTCTATACAGCATTGCCAGAAAGTGCTTCTCTGATTTGACAAAAGCCCTTTGAAAAGAAAATCAGAAGGGTTTCTTGGCTATCCAGCTTCCCCACATGAGTAAGAAAATGAAGCAGAAATGGTCAGATCTCAGATGAGTTACTTTCACCAGATGCATCAAAATTTGGGAGAAGGGATGGACAAAAAGCATTTGGGGCTTGGCAAAATCCCCAATGATTGAAAATCGACTCGAGAAATGATGGCCTTCACTAAGTGCAATCTGGCAAAGAGGGGCATCTTAGGAAGAGAAAAGTGTCCTTAGCCTCTGCCCTGGAGATAGAATGAATGCCAAAAGGTTGGAGCCTTTCCTGAGTAATACCCTCCTTCATGCTTTATATATTTGTATGGTTTCATATTGTCCCTGGGTAAGAATGTGGTTGCAACGAACTCAGAGGGGAAACTACACTTGCTGAATCCTTTTCAGGGCTGCTCATCTATCTCTGGTGTCATCTACCTGCCATTCAGCTCTCACCTGTGGCTCCAAGAGGCTGTAACATGCACAGTGGCCACTCCAGTAAACTGTCTCAGCAGGCAGGCTAAACCACACACTACTACTGCTACATTGAGAATCACAGAACTTTAACCCTTTAAAGGTCTGGGTGGTACTTTATCTTTATTGCTTAAATAATCACTCTTCTCTGTCACAGAGGAGCTGTTTGGATATGCTGCTGTTAACCATCAGCCTCAGTCATCCATTCAGATCAGAGGTAAGTTGGTAGAGAAAGGCCTCGGATGTCAATGTGGATTTAGGCCAATAGGCCATGAGGAGTCAGTCTATGTCCTTAAGCAGGGGAATGACCTGAAGAAAATGGCACTTCAGATAATTAGTCTGTAGGTTTTAGGGGAAGACAGGAGCAGGGAGTTCAAATACAGCCTCAGAGTGTGTGTGACCCCAGGCAAGCCACTTAACCTCTGTTTGCCTTCATCCCCTGGAGAAGAAAATGGCAAATCACTCCAGTATCTTTGCCAAGAAAACCCCATGAACGGTATTGGAACATTATGGTCCACAGCCATGAAGAGTTGGACGTGACTGAATGACTGAATGACAGCAAGGAGCAGGGAGATTCTGAACTCACTGAGGCCGGCTAGGTGGATGTTTTCATAAACCAGTCATGAAATGGTAGAAGTGTGGAAACAGAGAGGAAGGACTGAGCCCAAGAGGTATTTCCATGAGCTTCTGGTCCTGGTCAGTTCTCTTGAGGTGCTGATACTCTCTCTTGTTCTCTGGCCTTGACTAAAGTATCATTCTTGGTCGCTTCCTAGCTTGTAAAAAGCAGATACCATTACTCTCCCCATTTATGCTTTTCTGACTGTAGGCTCTTTTGTAAGGAAGGCTACAAGATGACTAAGTAAGTTACAAGGTGACTAAAACTTAAGACTAGCTCTCATTTCTCTTTCAACTGCTCTCCAGCTTTGGAATCACTTTGGTTAAATCCATGCCTGGTGACTCCAGTCTGACCAAGTGGCTAAGGCCTATCTTATAGAAAATGGGGTGGGTGGGGGTTGGAAAGGAAGAGAGGGAGGCATCATGGTGAGATAACTGGGAAAGTCCATGGAGAATTGATTACCAGCAGTTCATGGTATTGTGAACCCCTATCAGACCTGGATGACCCAGGGGAGGATTCCAGATAGGTAGAGATGGAGATGGTGGCTAGAAAGCAATAAGGAGGCCACCTCTGATCAAGATAAGAAAACACTACTTCCCAGCCATCTCCTCACCTTCCAAATCCCAAACTAGGGTCCTATGACAACTGTGACAATTCACATTTATGAAATACACTAGGGTTTCCAAAGCACCATTTGAGGTTGGTTATATTCCTCCCCAATTATACAGATTCAGAAACTGAGTCCTAGAGAGGGAGAAAGATTTGTTGATGGTCAAAGAACTATTAAAACATGAAACTATGGTTTAAAGCCACAACTCCCAACCCTAAGTCCAGCAAATGGAGGCATATGCCATCCTTCAGAGTGATAACAGCTCTTGGAGATCATACTGCCCAATGATTGGCTATCATGACTTCATCACCAAGTTCCTTGCTTAGTAGATCCCACAGTTATGAATGATGCTGCATCAGCTGCTTGGAAATTTTATAGAAATAGATGCTGCCATATTTTCCAGTTTCTCTTTTTTGGCTTGCTTCCAAAATCACAGAGGGAGAGGTCACAGTGAAAACACCATAGAAACACATTTTTGATAGACTTTCTTGTGCCTCAAAAAAGAGTTACTCTTAGTGAAAGTTCAACTGAAGCACTGTCTTCATCCAGACTGGTTGCCCAATGACCATTCGCTCAGCACCTTCCTTGCCCTGGCCTCAGAAGCTGACATCGCAGGCCTTTCCATTTTCCTCTTGGCCACTTTTTTTTGGGTGCTATTCAGAAGTCTTTGTTTATATTAACATGAATGATCTCTTCCTGAGTGACTGGTCTCAGTATTGTTTAGGGCAGTTGTTGGAAACACTTTGTAGGATTTTAGTTGGCAGCTGCCTCTTATCAGACTCCTGTATTCCATCTGCCCAGTGATTTAGGTTCCAGAGAATTGTCAGATATGAAAAGTAATCATGCCACAGATGGGAAGCAGTTGGCAGGTCAAATTCTGCTGGACCTAATTTTGTTGGACTTACATTAGGGGCTTATGTTAATGTTAAAACTCTGGCGGTTTTAGGCTTTTTAATTTCCCTAGCAAAGACTATTATCTAGTTTCTACTTGTCCATTTGTACTTTGCTCAATGTTGATCACAAATAAATCCTTAACTTACTTAAAAATACACCAGGAAGGTCATTGTGATTCCATGGGTCCCAATGTACTCTGCAGCCCCAAGAGGCACCATTCTTTATTTACTTCCAGCACTTGGCTCACTGGAGCTTTCATTTTTATTTTTTTGCTGCTTCTTCTCCTCTTCTCTGAGGAGGGGTTTACTCTCCTTATGCCTTTATCTGCTCATGTTTCTCCTTTGCTCAGAAATCTTCATGGGCTCTCATGTTTTTCTAACATGCAGAGCTTTCCATAATTTGATGCCACTTTACCTTATTTCATAGTACTTTCATACATTCGCTATATAATCAGAAGCTTTATGCTTTAACAGAATTGTGGATTTACTTGTTTTTTTTTTTGAGCCATGTTGTTGACCAAAAATGAAAAATGTTGTGGAACATTTTCAGATGTTCCTAATGTTTTCTTCTCTATACCCAGCACAGTAATAACTCATACACATATAACCTTTAAAATACATTATCCCATTTTAAACAGCTCCATAATGAAGGTACTATAGGTATTATTATCTCTATTTCACAGATAGGAATAATAGCTATGTCAGGCACTATGCAAAGCACTTTACAATTATTATCTTATCTGATTCTCACAACAATCCTAGGAGATTAGTGCAATTATTATTCCCATTTTACAGATGAGGAAATGGAGGCAAATAGAGGTTAAGTAATGTGCCCAGGGTAACATAGCTAGTAAGTGTTTGAAGCTGGATTTGAACTCAGGTTTTCCTAAGTCCTACACTCTAGAATGCTGAAGAAACTGAGACTAATAGACATTAAGTGATTTGCCCATTGTCACACAACAAAGTTTTTCCTGGGATCTGATTGGTCCTGGTAGCTTCCTGGTCGCCTAAAGGCATAAAAATCCCACCCATGTGAAACTGGGCCCCCCCAAATTGGTGGATGTACAGAGATCATTTGTGCCACTGTATTCTTTGCCCCTCCCCCCCATCATTATTTCTAGCTACCACTGTATCCTTTCTGCTTGTCCTGATTGTGTTAGGGCTAAGTAAAGCTTTTCTGTTCTTAACTATGCAATAACTTAACAATGTTTCATTTTTCCCCCAAATTGCACATAAGCTAACAGGGTGCTGGCAACAGGCCTATCCTATCCCTAACATCCTGCCACGAGGTCTAACACTCTCACTATTGTAGCATGTTGCCTCAAAATTTCTCAGGTAAGGGAAATAATGTGTTCCACTGGAAACTTCCTGTTGGAGAAAAGCTTTTAATAGCATCAAGTGTGCCAAATCATTGGCTCCCCCCTTTTTTTGCACACTTAAACATCAGGAATAATATTTGAGGAATCACAGATGGTAGCTACTTCATAAATACGCATCCTGTACTATTCTAATCTATGACCTTCCATGGATCCTCCTATAACTCTTATACCCTATGTATTAGAAGTCTTGCTTTAGCTTATTTTCTCCCTTCCTTTCCATCTCCCTCCCTTCCCCTCTTCTCCCCTCTCCTCCCCTTCTGAAACTATCCTCCTTGTCATTTCTTATAGCGCAATAGTATTCCATCACAATCATATATCACAGCTTGGTCAGCCATTCCCCAATTGATGGACTTTCCAATGTGCTAAATTTAAGCACATGCCTCCTTCTTCTTAAGTTTGATGGTCATGGTCTGATGAAATTCTTCTTTTCCTTTTTTGGCTACAAGGCAAGAAAGAGCTATCTCTTTTTAACTCCCCTGTTATTTCCTTTGATGTATTTCAGGACTCTGCTTCCTCTACCTGGAAATCTTAGGGTGTGGATCCTAAAAACACATTCTCTCTCCTTCTCTTTCCCTGGCCCCTATCTTCCCTCTCCCACTCTCTTCTTTCTTTCCCTCCATGTTGGATGAACTACCTCAAGCAAAATTTCTCTAGACTGATGGTAGCAATTGGCTTTGTCTTTGTTGGCAATGTGATCACCTCTATCAATTATTCTAGGCGTATGTATAGATTTCAAGCAAACTCTGAACTTGGATGGGAAAAAAAATTATTAAAGGAAAAAAAACTTTTTTAAAAAATTGACCTTTGTTTTTTTTTGTAATCCTATTTCAATTTATACTTTAAAAATACTATTTTGAGAAGTCATCAGACTGCCATAGGGGACCCTGGAACCATGGACCATGGTGAGCTCTGGATTTATATCTCTAGACCACATTTTAAGGTTTCCCTGATACTGACACCACTTTCAACCCTCAAGCCTAGCTTTCCACAACTTGACTCTCAACATGACAAATCTCCTTCAGCCTCATGAAAACTCCTGAAGGGAGGATAATTTTTATTTTCATCTTTGTTCGCTTAGCACCCAGCACGGTGCCTGGCATCCTGTAACTGAATAAATCCTTGTTGAATTGACACTGAAGATCTACCCTGGTTCTTATCCTTCCTTCAGTGTTTAGTTTCCTGTCCCCAGCTCCTTGTTCCTTGACTCAGCTGAGATGACAGGAAGCCTGAGGCCCAACTCTCTCCTCTCTCTTCTGACTCCACTGACTCCTCTTCTCTCAGGCTTTTTGTGGCATGTGGCTTATGTCCTCTTCTTTCTTTCCCAAGGGAATTCTCCCCTGAAATCAATGAAGACGAAAGGAGAGCAAACACACTTTAAATAAAGAGTGAACATTAAAAGAACATTTTCCTCATACATAGAGGTAGGCTCTGGAACTCTAGTGGAAGTAAAAGTAGACGTGTGTGTATGTGTGTGTGTTTGTGTGTGTGTGTTTGTGTGTGTGTGTATCCCCTTAATGGCGTAGTCCCACTTAATATAATTTTTTAAGTAACTTCTTTTCCTCAGTAAAGAATCTGAATGCAATCTCTTCCCCACTCCCAGAACACCAATTCATAGTCTTATTCTCTCTGTCTCTCTCTTTGTCTCTCTCTGTCTCTCTCTCTGTCTCTATCTCTGTCTCTCTCTGTCTCTGTCTCTCTGTGTCTCTGTGTCTCTCTGTCTCTCTCTCTCTCTCTCTCTGTCTCTCTTTCTCTCTGTCTCTCTTTCTCCCTCCCTCCCTCCTGCTACACACACACACATACAGGGACTCTATACACATGATCTTATTTGATCATTACAACAATCTGGTGAAGGAGAAAGCACCCCATCCCAATGAGATCTCATTCCCCGATTTTGCCTTGTAAGCACTTTACACTGCCTTGCCTAGTGTCCTCATGTTGTCTCCTCCATTAAACTGTGAATTTCTCGAGAGCAGGACTATTTTTTGCTTCTCTTTGCATCACTAGCACTAGGCATAGTGGCACACGGTGGGCACTTAATACGCATTTATTCATTTGACTATCTCCATACCCAAAGTGGAGACATAGAGCCTGGTAGATGTGGTGATGTAAGGACCTAGGATGAGAGACCCAGAGAAAAGGAGTGCAAAACCTTGCCTGGAAGAACACAGTGAGATAGTCTGAGTGTGTGATCGGTTATGAAGGACATTGACAAACAGCAGTGAATGCAGAGAAGGGCATGGGTTTTGTTAGAAGATTGGAGAACTGCCATTTAAGGACACATTGTGGGAACCTGGGACAAGACCCTGGAGAAGAGATGGAAAGAGGACATGGTTCTCAGCGTTTGGGTATTTGAAAGGTTGTTATGAGGAAGATGAGTGAATCTTGTTCTTCTTGGCACTGAAGGGCAGAATTAAATGTAAACACTGGAAATAGAAAAGGGGCAGATGGAAGGTGGACACTTTCTAGCAGTTAGACAGAAATGGGGTGTTACCTTGAGAGGTTTGCCTTTACTGGCAGCTTTTGAGTAACGCTGGATAGTGGTATACTAAGGATGTAGAATGATTCCTGTTCAGGTACAAGTGAACTAAATGAATACTAATATCTCTTCCCCTTTGGAAATTCAGGGATTAAAAACACTGAATGGAGATGCTGAGTTTTGGGCAGAGTTAGGAAGAACTTTAGGGCTTATAGAAGCAAGATGAAACAAAACAGAATAAAACTTTAGGTTAAAAAACCAGGAAGGAGCTTGAGACCAGAGGTAGCTCAGATATGTAAGTACTTAGAAGCAGGGAATCCCATGTACTTCTGGGGACAGAGGCTAAGGAAGCCACCAAATTAGGGTTTGGGCATTTGTGAGGAGAGCTGTTTGGGGATGGTTAGGTGGATCAAAGACCTAGACAGAAATAATTTTATTTCTTTAAAGACCCAAAGAGTTATGATAGAGCCCTTTAGTTTGAACTGTGGAATAAAATTGGAGCCATATGTGAATTTGTATGTGGCAGATTTGAGTAGTCTGAGGCTATGAACTTGTTACCTGGAATTTGCTTAATTAGACTGAACTCTACTCTGAAGGGCCAGCACACTGCACATTAAATAGCTGACTGGGCGTATTGTATTGGAGGGAACAAAGCAGATGTCCATGAGTGGGACTAATCTTATGAACCCTAGAGAAGAGAGGGCTGTTATGCAGCCTAATAGAAAGATTAGATTTATTCCACTTGTTCTTTGAAGACAATGGGTGGAAATGACAGAGAATGACTTCAGCTAGTTAGTTATAAAAGAAAACTTCCTAACAATTAGAGCCATCCAAGAGTGAAATGGGATGCCTCTGGGAGGTACTGGATTCCTTATGTTCAGAGAGCTTGAAGTCAGTGTGCTAGACTGTAAACTCCTTTAGGGCAGGGACTGTCTTTTGACTCTTTTTGTATCCTTAGTGTTTAGTACAGTGCCTGGTACATACATAGTAAATGCTTTAAAATGTTGGCTAGTTGATTGATAGATTTGTGATATTGTAGAAAGGATTTCTGATCAAGGATAAGTTGGACTAAAATAGCTATTGTCAAAGTGTGGTTTGTGAACTCCTGGGGGTCTCTAAGATCATTTTAGTGGGTCCTCGAGGTCAAATTATTTTAATAATAATACTAAGATGTTATTTGCCCAATAAAATATTTCTCCCTTTTTAACTATATATTTGTATTGAGGTCAAATTTTCCTTATATGCTTCAACTAAAACAACATATTGCAACAGACTGATGCGGAAGCAGAGATGAGAATCCAATTATCTTCTGTTAAGCCAGATGTTAAAGAGATTTGGAAAAACATGTAAAATAATATGATTCTTCTTACTAATTTTTTTGGTTTTGGAAAATATTGTTATTTGTCATAAAATATCATATTAACATGTAATGGGTTTCTTATTTTAAATGAATAAACATCTTAAACATTTGCAAGTTTTAATTTCTAATACGGTAAGTGATAGTAGATATAACTAGAGGTGTGTTGGCAAATGTTTAATAACTATCTCTCTAGGAACCCCCCCCCAACATACCCATGACACATAATATATATCATTAATATTTTCTCCATCATTTTCTTAAGTCTGGAAAATCAACAAAATGATAAATCGAGTCCTGATTTTCGGTGTCTGTTTATTTCTGAGATGTAAATGCTCACACTGAAAATTTAATAATCAGTTTGGGTTGTTTCTAGCACACTACTGGATATAACCACATAAACAAAACCATTTTGGTGTCCTCATTAATTTCTGAGAGTATGTAAGGGTCCCAAGACTAAAAAATTTGAGAACCACTGTACTAGAATGATCTCTGAATGGACTTCCCACATTCAGATTCTGGATGCATCTGGGATCATTTTTTTGGTCCTCTGGGTTGTAATAGGACATATTTTCTCAAGAGTTGCTAAAAACCCATCCAAGAAGCATTCTTTTGTTTTGGATCATATTGGGTTAAAACACTTTTCTTTGGATTAGATGATATCCCTGACCGATTCTAAATCTTATGAAATATTTATGAATATGTACCTCCTGTGTGCCTACCATGTGCTAAATCCCTCTTCTTTAGTTATGAAGCCTTCAGAATAATTTATTGAGAGTAAGGTTCTTTACCTAGCAAGGCCTATAATTATTTCAATTTAAAGGACCATGTAGGGATAGAGCACTGGGCTTGGAATGAGGAAGACTCATCTTCCTGAATTCAAATCTGACTTCAGACACTTATTAACTTCCCTGAACAAGTCACTTAGCCCTCTTTGCCTTGGTTCCTCAAATATAAAATGAGTTGGAAAAGGAAATAGCAAAATCATTCCAATATTTTTGCAAGAAAACCCCAAAATACGCACAGAGTATTAGAAATGATTGAAAAACAATAACCATGTAACATTACTTAAAAAAGTTTATTATTCTAAAATAACAGTGAAAATAAAAATAATGAAATTTTTATTTGCATATAAAACTGATCATAGATGAGGATGCAATTAAAAACTAATTATCCAACAAAAATGGGATTATAAATTGAGAGCTAGATACAACTTTAGATATTATTCTACTCCCACCATTTTGTAGAGGAGAAAACTTAAGCCCAGACTGGGGAAGTAGAGTGTCTTTCTCAGAGTCACAGAGGAACAAAGAAGCAAAATCAGCATTTGAACTCAAGCCCTCTGACTTCAGACCAATGCTCCTCCCACCATACCCCACAAAGCCTCTCCCTGTATCCCATAGCACACCACTTCTCCTCTTCTTACCTGGGAAAAAAAGAAGCTTTGTCCTTTTTACTATGCTGGAGGAAATTGAGATCATCATCCCAAATAGGATTTATTTTGCTTTTCCTTTTGAGGAGCAATGCTACAGTTCTTTGAGACATGTAGTGATAAACTGCTTAAAAGGGGTCTTTCTGAAACTAGCAATAAGTACAAAAAGATCCTGTGTGAACTATGAGTGATAACGCTACCAGCAACACTGAGAAGGAGGTGAATCTTGCTGGAAGGCTTTTATTTCTCTCCTGCAGAATCCATTTGCATATGGTAGACCTTTAAATGAAAATGCTTTATGTGGCATCTTACTTAGTATGGATGAAAACTTTTACTGCACAGCCAGTTTGTGTCTCACTAAAATAATTCATTGACAAATATGCACCTTGAGAACTCTTCAGAGGACGAAGTTATACATGTGGTATCTTTCTTTTTTTGAGGGCAAAGTTATTGATAGGATCATCAAATGCCATAGCTCAATATTTAGCACATTCTGGACACACAGAGACTTAGTCCAGGACGTGTTGCTGGTGGTCGTCTTGTTGTTATTCACTTGTGATCTTTATTTTTTTAGCCTCAAAAGGGCCACCTTTAAGCATTTTGCTGCTATGGTTCTCAAAAAGAGTTGCAGTATTGCTCCTACGATGGAAAGGCCAGATGAATCCTTTTGGGATGGTGATCTGATAACAGATCTTGGTCACATCAGTTTCTTTTATAGTTTGCCTGATGTGGGCATGAGCATAGAATGCTCTAAGCAATTTCATTCCTGACCACTCAGGCTTTCATCCACACCAATAGGAGAATCTTTCATCAGCAGCTTTCAACCCTTGCACAGCCATTTTTTTTGAGGCAACAAAATCATCCAATGATGGTAAGATTCAATGCTTCCGGATACTACTGTTTTTTTTTTTCCTTTGTGTTGGGTTCAAGCATGTCTTTTTGAGGAATGATGGGCTTCCCTTGAAGCCTGTTTCTGAGGGAGAGCCATTAGGGCGCTGCCATTGGTGGACAGGTGATCTGATCACCTGTGCATTACTGTCTAAGACTGCCCACATGGTTAATTAGCAAAGAGGTGGGATAGGAGGCTCTGAGGAGATGATCCAAGAAGGGGTGGGATCCTTACATGTAATATAATCCTGGAATCCTAAACACAAAATTGTTGTATCAGGGGTCCTCAGCTAGGATCTAAGTGAAGGGATTGTCCTCAGCTAGGATCTAAGTGAAGGGACTCTCATCAATATTTTCAACATTTAGATTTCTCTGAGGAAGTGAGTGATTTCTAAAGCACGAACAGTAGGTCTCCCTGGCTCTTCTAGGGCAGGGATTCTTAACTGTTCCCATATTTAGGGGTATGCTGTAAATGTTTAACAACTGACTTACTTTAATAAAATGTATGTAGGACATGCTTTTAAGTAGCTCCTTATAGGGCAGGGAGAGGGAAGGAAAAAAAAAGAAATTTACATAGCTTAATTATATATTCAAAAGGAATAGCAAATTGTATATGATTTGCAGTTTCATGAGTAATCATTTTAAAAATTATATAAAATATAATTTTTATTTTTATAAAATTTATAATTATATAAAATATATTTAATATATTTTATAATAGATAATTTATTATATATAATTCATATAATAAAAATAAATTTATTTATTTACAATTATATAAAATATAAAAAATAAAAATATATTTATATATAAATTATATATGAAATGTTTGGTTTATTACATAAATTAAAAATAAAATAAATAAAAAATTAAACTGCATTATTAACATTTTCTCCATCACTTTTTCAAGTCTAGGCAATCAAGAAAATAAAAAAAAAGTCAAGACCTGATTTATAGCATTTGACAGTTTCTGAGTTGTAAACGCATGTGCTGAAAATTTAACAATTGACTCTTAGAACCTGGTATGAGTCAGCTCAGGCATTCCACAGCTTATACTCCTGGGTTTTCAGTAAATCTACCCATACCCATTATTTAATGTGAAAGGAAATAAATTCTAGAATTTACCATGCATAATGCAATAAGAACTAAAGTAATTTTTCAAGAAAAATATTTGATTCATAAAAACATTTTATAGTGTCATAAATTTGTTAAATCATACTGGAAGGGACCTTAGAAATCATTAACTTCAACTCCCTGATTTTACATATGAGGAAACTGAGGCCCAGAAAGATTAAATTGCCCTGATAGTATCTACTAGAGGATTTGAACCCAGGTCTTCCTGATACCACAACCCAAAGCACCATCCTCTACATCTTACTGCCTCTCTGGTTTGTCAGAGTACAATCAAATTCAATATCGAGATCACTGATTCTTTTTTTTGGGGGGGGGGGAATTGGGGTTAAGTGACTTACCAAGGGTCACACAGATAGCAAGTGTCTGAGGTCAGATTTGAACACAGGTCCTCCTGACTCCAGTGTTGCTTCTCTGTCTTCTGTGCTACCTAGTTGCCCTGAGACCATTGATTCTTCATGTCAATTAATGGTTTTTATTCTTAGTAAAGCTTTGGAAAGATATTCCCAATTTTTTCCAGTGTTTTCACTTATTTCTTCCTTTGAATTTAACTGAGAACAAGACTGAGAATCCTGATTCATAGAAATAAGTGGTTATAAGCAATTGAAGACTTGTGAGTTCACTTAGCATGAATGGGATATACTTTTCTAAAGATACACCAAATATTTGATAACTTCATTGAGTAGAAATTAATCCAGAGCTTCAGGTATCAATCAGCCTACCTCTTACTTGGTTGTTGTAACTGATTATTTTTTCTAGCTTAAATTAATAAGAATATGCTTTCATATTCAAATCCTTGCCCCTCCTCATCCGCACTGTATTCCCTCTAATACACATTTTTTTTTGCTAGTACTATTATTTTTGGAATAGTTTTAAAGAAATGATTGAAAAGAGTCAGAGACATCAATGGCTTTTGAGTCCCCTTTCCACTCCCTATGCTCCTAAGTAATGCAAAACTCGTGCAAAGTAATTTCTGGGAGCAGGGAAGGTCACTGGTCTTATAAAAAGAGGCAATTTATTAACAATGGGGCAGGGGATCTGGGGGCACAGTAGATGGGGAAAGTCAGGGCAGGGATACTGGAAGGATGGGGCCAACATAGATGGGGAGGAGGGAGCAGGAGTGGTGCTCGAAGTTTATGCCCAGCCAGCCTTCAATAGAGAATCACAGGGATGCTGAAAGCAGCTATAGGACAGCCTTTATAGTAGCAAGGATAAAATTGATTCGATTAGTAGTCCCCAAGAAAGAGTTGGGAAGGGAGAGGAAGGGTGTGTCCTTGGCAGTGGGCTAGGTTATTTTTTTAAATTTATTTTGTTTTTAATTTGTAGAATAAAATAAACATTCCCATAATATAGTATAATAAAAAAGATATTTACACTTGAAACTAAACATCTATTATGTACTACTTGCTAATCCTTTTAAATATATAATAAAGTTATCATGTAAATTTTTTCCTTTTTACTCTCCCTCCTATCCCACCTTAGATATGGCCACCATTAGATACGAATAGGTATATATACACACACACATATATGTATAGAATATTTATATTACAGATAAGGAAATTGAGGCACACACAGAGACATATTTGTAAAAATTATTCTATGCATCTGTTTAGATTCCAGTGCTTATTTCTTTCCAGAATCTGGTTATAGAGGCATGTTGGAGGTACTCACCTTCAGCCAGCTTGGCTCTCCTTACGACTCACTCCAACACTAAATAGATTATTCCTCTCCCTGTTCCCATTCCCCCCAGAGGTGGGGAGGGTCATTACATGATCACATTGCCACTTGCTCCCTGGCCCTGGAATGCTGAGTAATTTCTTCATTGTACTCTCTCTTTTCTTCCAGAATCATGCATTAAGAGATATTTAACACGTACTGGGGGCCAGTACCTCTGAGAAGGACCAAGGACCAAATCTCTTTAGAATCCTTTGTATTCCATTAACAGGAATCTTCTCTTCTTGTTCAAGATCACATAGGTAGGAAGTAGCAGAGGGAGAATCACAGGATGATGAGATCCTGTATGTAGAGTTAAAAGGACTTCAAAGATCATTTATTCCAAGCCCCTCATAACTATAAGTGAGGAAATAGTCCCAGAGAATTCAAGTCATTTGCTCAAGGTGACAGTCAGGATTTAAATTCAGGTCTTTTCACTGTGCCTAGATGAGCAGGGATTTGAATTCAGATCCTTTGATTCTAAATCCTTTGGATTTCCCACAGTTCCATGGTGTTTCTATGTGAAGTTTGACATTTGGTAATTAAATTTTTTTGGTATTTTGAAGGCAGGTAGGTGGTGCAGTGCATAGAGCACTGAACTCGGAATCAGGAAAACCTGAGTTCGAATTCAACATCAGACACTTGATGGCCATATGATCCTGAGTAATCACTTAACCTCTGTCTGCCTCAGTTTCCCCATTTGTAAAATGGGGTAATGATAACACCTGCCTTCCAGAGTTGTTGTGAGGGGAAAAATGAGCTAATATTTGTACAACATTTTATACATCTTAAGGTATTACATAAATGTTAGTTATTGTTGCTTTGGGGTTTCTTGTAATCTGCGGCCTTTAGCTGTTGATAACTTAGTTTGGGGGAAATTCCAGTCACTGTTTGCATCCAATTGTTATAGGAGAAATAGTGGATTATATTCTGCTGCCAGACTGCCCTCAGTCAGGGACTGCAAATAAGGTCTGGAATTATTTTTAGAAACAAGGCTGTAAAACATATTGCTGAGCTGTGCCAGGAAAATGTATTTTAAAAAGACAGGGAAGGACGCATATGGGAAATGCAATGAGCATAAAAATGAATTGCAGGCAACCAAATCATCATGCAAATGGTTCAGAGCTAGACACTGCAGAGTCTTTCATGCTGACAGGTCCCAAGGCAGCAAGCCTGTGGCGCCTTTATGAGGAATGGCTTCAGCCCTCCTGGGGGAGGAACCAGGCAGCTGCTATCTGCCACAGAGCATTGCTTTTCTGTGGGAAAATCAAGAAAGCATAGAAAAACATGACCCAAAGGTAGAATGTTTTAGGACAATAATGAGATCTGGACTGGACATTGAGGATGGTTGGGGAAGAGAGGAAGCAGAGTGGAATAGCATTTGACTGAGAGCTCCTTGAGGGCATGAACTGTCTTTTGCCTCTTTTTGTATTCCTAGCACTTACTCTAGTGCCTGGCACACAGTAGGAGCTTAATAAATGTTTACTGATTAATTGATTAGAAAGTCACTTATCACAGATCTGCATGGCATGAAGTACAGAGACTAGGCTTGTAACTTATTATAAGGAATCCAGGTTACACAGTAGAGAGAGTACCGGACAGGGAGTCAGGAAGACCTGGGTTTGAATCCTTTGTCAAACACCTCACCTCAATTCAATTTATGTGCAAGTCAAGACGTCACCTTGTGATGTTATTGGTCCTCTTTGAAAATGAAGGATGAGGGGCGGCCAGGTGGCTCAGCGAGTAAGAGCACCGGCCCCAGTGTTGGGATGACCTGGGGATCAAATCCGGGCTCAGATACTCAGCACCATATCCAGAAATAACTGGCCGTGTAACCTTCAGCAAGGTATAACCCTGTGTATAGCGCGGACAGTTTCCTTTGCAAAATGAGGAGAGTAGCATCTGCCTCCCAGGGTTGTTGTGAGGATCAAATGCTTTGCAAACCTTATGGTGCTACATAAATTCTAGTAATGATGATGATGACGATGATGATGGTGACGAGGACTTGGAATCAGGAGGGTGACCTGGCTTTGAATCTTACCTCAGACACTTGCTGTATATGACCCTGGGCATCTATCCTCTCTAAACCCCAATTTACTCATCTGTAAAATAGATAATAAAAAAGATAATAGCAAATGACTGCTAAGGTTGTTGTGAGGACCAAAGGATATAACATATATAAAATGCTTTGCATATTTCCAAGTGGTTAGATAAAGGTGAGCTATTGTTCCATCCAGGATTTTGGACTTTCCATTCACCAACAGTTCAGTGTGTTCCCTGAGACTATATTAAGGGCTGGTCTACCACTCAGTTGGAATACAGCTGTATTGGCAAGCCCCAAAGGTAATATCTAAATTTCATAGTTCAGATAGAGCGAGGCAACCTGGGGGGTAATAGAATGTATACTGGCCTTTAAGTTAGAAATCACAGCTTTGTTGATCATTCCTTATGTGAATATTTGAGAGTATGGGGTAGGGGGTGAAGGGATGAAGCAATTGCCGTGTCCTGTCCATGGAATAGCATAGCATGGTGGAAAGATCACTGACTCTGAAGTCAGAGGACTTGGGTTTGAATCATACCTCTATGACCTTGGGGAAGGGAAGGGAATTGGGGGAATGAGCATATATATATATATATATATATATGTTTTATATTATATATGCATGTGTATTATATATGTACATGTCCATTATGTACCAGGCTATATGTAAAATGCTTTACAAATATCATTTGATCCCCATGACAACCTTGAGAGATAGGAACTTAGGAAACTGACGCAGATAGAAATTCAATGACTTATCCAGGTTCACACAGCTAGTAAGTGACAAGTCTAATTAGAACTCAGGTCCTCCTGTCTCCACACCTCTGCTCTATCCATTGTGTTTAGATCCAACATCATCCCATTTGTATTGTCTGTTCCCCCATGACTGAAACGTGTTCCTTCCTTATTTCTACCTTTTCCCTAGATTTTTTGTTAAAGCTCAGCTTGAGCCTCCCTTTGCATCAAGCTTTTTCTCACCCCCCCCCCAGCTTTAAGTACCTTCCTCTTTCTTCCTTTACTTGAATTGATTTTTTCATATATTTTACAACTTCTGTTTTATTTACATGTTGTTACTCCAGATGGAATAAAAATGCCTTGAGGGCAGGGATGGTTTCACTTTTGCCTTTGTATCCCTAGAACAGTGCCTGGCATATGGAAGCTTAATAAATAATTGATCCCAGCTCTCCTTTCTACCTGTGTGATGACCTTGAACACGTTATTTATTTTCTCTGGGTTTCAGTTTGCTCATCTGTAAAATAAAATGCCTTTCAACTCTAAATTTATAATCCTCTGCTTTCTACACATGACACTCCCGTGTCAACTATGCATGTAGATGCCTTTGGCTTCCACTTTGTTCCAAACCAAATGTAATAATGGAGTGGCCTTTCTGTACCTTCATCCCACTGATTGGGAATTTAATGAGTTCTTTGATCCTTAGGTAACTTTGATGGTCCTGCATGCATGACACCAGCCTGTAGGCAGGAATCATTGAGTAACCTGGGCTTGAAATGGGACAAGATTACCACAGCTGGTTTTTTTCAGTAAGCTGAGAACAAAAAACTTTTACTGTCTATTGTCTCTTCAACTACTTTCATCTAAGGGAGGGGTTCATGGGCACAGAGAAAGCTTTTAATTAATAAATAAAGATGCACTATTTATTTTGTCTTTATTTACATGCCAGGAACTGGGTTGCATATATTATAGGGAATATTAGATCAAGATGAGAAATGCTCATTGCCTGCAAGGGGTTTACAATCTTCATGGAAGCCAAGATTGGGACACACCAGATGGTGAGAGAGGAAGACAAAGTAGTGGTATGGTGTTGACTGTAATTCAGTTCAGACAAATAGAGAAGTTGGAGAATGGATTAATCCAAGAAAGCTAATGAAATCAAAGGCTGAGTTAAGAGATGCGCAGTGTTTAGGACTAGAAAGGTGATGGTCCTCTTGACCTGCTCAGAACACCTGTGGACTATTTGATCAGTTTTGGGTACCACATTTTAGGGAAGACATTGATGAGCTGGAGAATGTCCAGAGGATGGCAACAGGGATGGTCGAGGATTTTGAGGTCATCCCACATGAGGATCCACTGAAAGAAATGGGAGATGTTCAATCTGGAGGATATAATATTTGGGAGAGGAGAGTGGATACATGATAATTGTCCAAGTATTGAAGGGCTGTCATGTGGAAGAGTGATGAGCTGTTTTGTTTGGCTCTGGAGGGAAGAATTAGGACCTGTAGGTCAAAGCTACAAACAGGAAAATCTAAGCTCAATGTAAACAAGAACTTTGAGACAATGAGAGTTAGCTGAGAATGGAAAGGCTTGCTTTGGGAGCTTGCTTTATTTTAAGGCCTTTAAGCAAATGCTGGATGACCACTTGTTGGGTTTGTTGTAGAGTGCAATTAGTAGAGTTTGGACTTATGGCCACTGAGATCTCTTCTAGCACTAAATTCTGTGATACTGTCCTTCCTTCTCTCCTCTCTTTCTTTCTCTTCTTCTTTCTTCCCTCTCTCCCTTCCTCCCTTCCTTCCTCCCTCCCTCCCTTCCTCCCTCCTTCCCTTCCTTCCTTCCTTCCTTCCTTCCTTCCTTCCTTCCTTCCTTCCTTCCTTCCTTCCTTCTTCCTTCCTTCTTTCCTTCCCTCCCTCCCAAAATGGTCTGATTCAGGGTAAAGTCTGATCTCTGTTCCCCTTGGTCTGATCAATAGACCTTTAGACTTGCCCCATTTGGAATTCCAAATAGATTAATATTAGACTAACTCAGTAAAATAGGGATAATAATGTTTACAATACTTGTAGTATCTACCTCATAGGACTGTTGTAAGACTCAGAGGACACAATGTATGTAAACTATTTTAATGTTAAGCTTTGCTCCTAGTTTTTGCCTCTGTAGCAACCCAGAACATCTGTTCCTTCATAGCACAGTGCAGAGAGAGCTAGATTTGTAGTTCAAAGACCTGGGTTCAAATCTCATCTGGAGAGCCTTTTATCCATATGACCTTGGAGACATCACAGCCTCTCTGGGCATTAGTTTCCACATCTATAAAATGAAAATCTTGGATGAGATGACTTTTTGGATCCCTTTCAGCACTAAATAAGATCCTATGATCTTCCTCACCACAGTTCTTCAAATATGGGAGGAGATATTTTTCCATAGTTGCTTTCTCTAGGATTGTTACTCTTATTTCACTCTGTAGGTCCTTTATTATATAAAATGGTTCAGAGTTCCTGCACTAGCCTATTGACCCCCACTGGCTGTATTCTGTCTAATTCGCCTGTCTCCCATCCTGTCCCTAAATGGGATACTCAGAGTTGATCCCAATGTTTTAGATGTGGTGTGATGTACTCTGATTTCCTGATATCAGTATACTTTGATTAACGAAGCTAAAGTTTGTCTCAAGCTTTTTGGGAGCCAAGCCACAATATTGGCTC
>NW_027185876.1:21507785-21509545 GCF_028583685.1 Petaurus breviceps papuanus
ACCCATTACAGAAAGACACTCAGTTGACTATAGTAACTTTCTGACCCAGAAATGGGAAAATTTCCATCTCATACCCCAGTTCCCTCTTGGCTCTATTGATCTTCCCCCTTCTTATCCTGATGTGGGCAGACATCAATCTCTCTTGCAAGGCTTCAATCTGTTCATCTTACCTTGGTCCCTTTATATAACGCTGGGATGAAGATGGGTCTAATGATAAGAAGATATTGCTGGTCTCAGAGACCTGAGTGGGCCTTGAGAACTGCCACAGGATTCTACAGTCACTGTTAGGATGTTTGAATGCTTCTTTCCAGAATACAGTCCTTATGTACCTGAATCCTTCCAAAGAGGGTAGAGACATTCAGACGAGCAGCTATGCCCCAGAACCTTCCAGATCACAGGGTCAAAATTGCAAGTTGCCTTCATAGGATCTAAGAATTTCAGTTAGAAGGTACTTTTAAGCTTATTTAGTCTGGGGGGGAGGTCTGTGAACTTGGATGGGAAAATTGCATATTTATTTTCACTAACTTCTACCTGAAATTTAGCATTTCCATCAATTATAAATTTAACAAAAAATGTCATTCTGAAAAGGGTTCATAGGCTTCATCAGACTGCCAAGGAGTTCATGGCACATAAAGGTTAAGAACTGATCTAGTCCAATTACTCCTCTTGCAGAGGGGGGAAACTGAGACCCAGAGGGTGAAGAGATTTGCCCAAGGTTATATAAGTCGAGATGAACCCAGTTCTCCGACTTCAAATCTGGTACTCTTTACAATGTACTGTGGTTGGTTCTAAATTCTAGGAGGAACCAATGTATCCTGTTCTGAATTAGGGACCCGAAAGGGCTCTATGATCACTTCAGCTCCTAGGTCTAGAGCAGGCCTTGGAGGATAGTTGTGGGCTTATCAGACTTGTGCCAGCTCTCTGACTTCAAGGGCCTCAGGCCCTGCAGACATTCCAGGGTTTATGGGGCAAGTTGGGAGCCCCTGTACTCTCTACATCATTGAGCAGGAAATGGTGTAAAAAGTGTTCTGGACCATACTGCCACTGTTATTTGGGCAGAAGAAGGGGAGCAGAAGGAAAGAAGAGTGTTTGGCATGTATCTGGCTGTGATTAATGGTCTCCTTATTTATATTTCTACAGAATAGAATGAGATTCACCCTGTCATTAGGAAGGAGATGACTCTCAATAGTCAGTCAGGTCTAGTCCTCATAATGATGGTAATAACCTATATTCATATAATGCTTTATGGTTTACAAAAGCACTTTCCTTACAAGAACCTTATGAGGTATGTAGTGCAAACATTGTTTTCACGCAGGCTGGCCTTCATTCCCCTCCTGATTTCTTGTTTCTTGCATATAGAATTCCATGCAATTCCTCTGTTCCTCTCTCATCCTGGAACTTCCTTCAGCTCCTGGGGCCTCCTCTTCTGGAACAGTCAATCATCCCTGTGGCCTTCTCAACCTGGAATATCCTTCTGTAAGGCCCATCCCCTTCTCCAATTGGTAAATTCCTCCTGGGGCCTACATTTATGGAGGTGCCCAGGTAAGCCTTCATGCCTTTCCTGGTCCTTTTGTCCTTGAGGGCTGGGCTATCTTTCCTTTTGCTCATATTTGTGCCTTAAGTGTTTAGCATACTGTTTGGCATATAGTAATTGCTTAATAAATGTTTCCTTCCTTCCTTCCTTCCTTCCTTCCTTCCTTCCTTCCTTCCTTCCTTCCTTCCTTCCTTCCTTCCTTCCTTCCTTCCTTCCTTCCTTCCTT
>NW_027185876.1:21509555-21548577 GCF_028583685.1 Petaurus breviceps papuanus
CTTCCTTCCTTCCTTCCTTCCTTCCTTCCTTCCTTCCTTCCTTCCTTTCTCCTTTCCATCCTACTTTAGATTAGGATAAGAGGTTATGCTACTTAGCTACATCTATATGTCCAATAAATGGTAGGTCCAATGTTTAAATCTATATCTCCCTAGTAATGCTAATTTAAAGTTCTTTCTACATTGCCTTACAGGGTCTATATGCTCAGAACTAGTCACATTTCTAAGATGCCTATGACTGGAAAAGGACTAGTTAGATCATCTCTTACCTGCCTCCATATAGGACCTTATCTGTGATTCATCTTAGAAAGCCAAACCAGAAGGTAGGGTGGGATGGTGAAAAACTCACTAGATTTGGCATCAGGTGGCTTGGGTTCAGATCCTGACTCTGTTACTCCCCATGTCACTTGTTTCCTCATCAGTAAAACTAATCCGTTACCCTCCTGCACCTGGGCCTTAGGCACCAAGTGTCATGGTTGCCTGGACCAGTAGAACTAACAGCATTTGAGACCCTGAGTGTATTTATGGCTCCCTGGCTTCAGAAGGCTGGAGAGGAGGCATGAAACCAGCTTTGGAGAATATGGTTGGCTCCTTGTTGCCACAGTAACCACACAGAGAAGGACTTCACAGAAAATTACAGGGTGTACACAGTGACAGAGTCAAGCAATTTTCTCTTTTCTTTTCAAATTTTCTTTTCCTAACAAGCAGTACCGCCCATGATAACAAATGGGGGCAGCAGCTTGGGATGTGTCAAAGGACTGGGCTGTGTCAGAGAAGGGTTTTTATCCTCATGCTAGCATGTGTTTATAGGCTCATCACAGGAGGGAGCAAAAACATCCAGAGCCACGTGGTCTGGTCTTGGCCCCATTCCTCACTAGCAAGTCCCTTGCGTGTTCTAAGGCTCAGTTTCATGCTAGCTGCCAAAAGTGTGCCTGGAACATAGTAGGTGCTTGATAAATGTATATTGACTGACTGATTGACTGTCGAATGGACTTGGAGTTAGGAAAATCTGGGTTCCAATTCTACCTTTTTATCTACTAGATGCATGACCATGGGCAGGTCACTTGAATACTATGAGCCTCAGTTTTTCATCTGTGAAATGGGGCCAATCATATCTGTAGAATCTATTGCATGAGGCTATTGTGAGGTTTAAATGAGGCAGTATATGGGAAACACTCTCTAAATTCCGTTTCTTCATTTATGCCAAGGGAACCTACTTCACAGCCAAGATGGCTGTGAAGATGGTCTGTTGAAAGAATGCATGTGAAAAGGCTTCAGAAAGTACAAAGAAAGATTTAAATGTAATGGCTTTTCTTGTCATTAAGAACATTTTTGGCCACAGTTAGAGAGGAGCTCTTTCCAGAGTCTTATGGGAGAGCCTGACATTACTCAGGCTCATTGGCAGAGTGAGTCAATAAAAACCTCCTGGACCTGAAGTCAGTGGAGACTCAGGTCCATAACCTATCACTTCCCCTTTCAGAGATTCCAGAGGTGTCCAAATCTTTGCACCAATGGAACCCCACCCTTACATAGGGAAAACAGAGTCAAAGTTAAAAGTACTTGTCCTGTCTAACTGTAAGAGCTATTGTGGGAAAAGTGCTTTGTAAAAAGAAGGAAATATGTCATTATTATGATTATATGTCACCCTACAGTGGCCAGGACCAATATGAACCCAATGAACATTAACTCTCTTTCTCTCCTTCACTCTTGATACCAGAGACCTGTGGGAAGTTTCCACCTTCTGCCATTTCCTAGTCCACCAAGTGTCCCAATGTTAAACTGGGTTCAAATTCTAGTTCCCTAATTAACTTTGCACAAACAATGACCTTCCTAGTGCTGGTTTTCTCAACTTTTAAATGAGAATAATATGTAACTGACTTACCTCACTGGGCTGTAGTTAGGATCAAATTGCATAATGATGGATTCAAACATGCTTGAAAAGTTAAAAATGAAGCACACATAGAACGTGTCCTCCTTCTGTCTCCAAAGGTTAACTTTAATGGACTCTTTAGCATTCCAGACCCCTTTTTTCCAGCTCTTTAATGGATGTTTCTTCTTGGGTGTTCTTTTGTTATTTCAAACTTAACATTCTTAAAACAGAACTCCTCCCCCCTTCTAACCAAACCACCTTTCCTTCCTGACATCCCTGTGTCTTCCAGACATCATTATTCTGTTCTCCCAGGCTACAAACTTTAACGTCAGATTGATGCCCAATAGGTCTATATGTACATCTGTTTTGTGGGTATCTGCTTCTCACCTCTAAGTGCCAGGAGATCCCTCTTTGTGTGATTTCCCTCTATTAAAATGCAAGTTCCTTGAGGCCAGGGATCATCTGGCTTTTGTATTTAATAATAACAACACCTGGCATTTCTATAGCCTCAAGGTTTCTGAAGCATTTAATTTTATCCATAGGACACTGGGAGGTAATCCCATTTACTAAAGAGGAAACAGGCAGACAGAGGTTAAGTAACTTGCTCAGGGTTCACACAGCTCCTCAGTGTTGGAGGTCAAGTTTGAACGCAGTCTTCTTGAGGCCAGGCCCAGTGCTCTATCCACTTAGCTGTCCTTTTTTTGGATTCATAGCAAGCCTTAACAAATGCTGTTCATTCATTCATTGGACGATTCTCATCCCCTGTAGGAGCTCAATAAATACTTCAGGGAAGACTTGCCTGGGATTATGGAACTAGAAAGTGCCAGTGCAGGACTGTTCTAAGGCAGACCTTTCCTGACTCTGAGTCTGGTTATTTTCCCCATGACGTGATTGCTGTTTGTAGTTCAGTGATGTCCAATTTGGAGTTTTCTTGGTAAAAGTACTGGAGTAGTTTGCCATTTCCTTCTCCAGCTCATTTTACAGCTGAGGAAACGGAGGCAAACAGGGTTAAATGACCTGCCCAGGGTCACACAGCTTGTAAGTGTCTGAGGCTGGATTTGAATTCAGGAAGATACCTAATTCCATGCCTGGCCTCTGTCCACTGTGCCACCACTCTGCCCTACCATGATGTGATGCCCCATGTTAAATCTTGGACTTTTCCTAGTAAACCAAATTGGGAAGAGAGAAAGAATTACTGGCAGAACTTCCTTCCCTATAAATCTCTAAAAATGGGGCAAAGCCTCATCTTTTGTGGATTTCAGAGCTGGCATTACCGCTTCCTAGCTGATTGATACCTCTCAGTGTAGCACCGCTTGCAATGGTGCTTAATATGAGTCGGCTGTTTCAATGACTTCTAATCTGCAGGATATAAAGCTACACTCCTCAGCCAAGAAATTCAAAGCCTTCCCCAGCCTAGCCCCCAAGTTGATCTAGTTCTGGAGCTTGAAGGAATTTCAGAAGGTATAAAGGTCAATCCCCTCATTTGGCAGATGAAGAAACTGGGCATAATTAAATGACTTGTCCAAAGTCACACAGTTAGTAGATTTCTGAGGGAGGATTCACACTATGGTCTTCTCAACTCAAAGTCCTCTACTATATCCATTGAGCCTTTAGGTAGTTGACTTGGTCAAGGTAACATAGATATTCGATTAGACAGCCTGTAAAATATCTTCCAGTTCTAAATCTGTAATCCCTGGTCCACAAAGTGGCTTTGAACCCAGGTCCCTCCATCTCAAAATCAATTTTTTTCTGATGTCCAATATTGCCTCTTGACATAGAAGTGGAGGAGAGAGCATTCCAGGGAACCTATAATGTGTGAGCAAAGGCACAGGAGAACAGACGAGGTATGGTTATGAGTAGAGGAGAATGGCCGAAAAGTGGCTTCAAGGTGAAAAGTGTGGAGAAGCAGCAGGATATGGAAGATCTGCTATCACTCCTTCAAGGCCCCGCTCAAATTATGAACCCTCTGTATTTCTGGGAAAGGGTAGGGTACTTCTCCCTCCCTCCCTCCCCCTCTCACTTTTACTGTGTGTGCTGGTCATACTTAGTAGTTCCTTAAGGACTGCCTTGTGTCTTCTGACTGCATCCCCCAAGGGCCCTACCATGGTGCCACTCATTCAGTAGACAATGAGTGAATGCCTGAATGAACCAGGGTCTCCTTCAGAAAACCAAAGTGCAATGTCAAAATTAAGACAGTACAAGTCACAGACCAGGAAGGGACTTTAAATATTATCTGGTCCAATGCCTTCGTTTTGCAGATTGAAAAACTTGAGAGGGGTAGTTGACATGTCCGAGGTTACTTGCTAGTCAGGGGGCAAAAACAGGATTAAAGCTAGCCAGGTGTCCTTCACCAAGGCAGCATCTTCCCATCATGCTTTCTTTTCTTTGGTTGCTTTAGGAGAGGGCTAGGCTCCCTGATCTCTCTCAGACTGAGTTAAAAATGGTTATCCTCATTTGTTTTTTAATTGGGACTAAGGGCAGATTCTCCCTTGTAGAACTCTGCAACTTGAGGGCAGAACATGAAGAAGGCTAGTGCATTATACCTTGCTGGGGCTTTTCTAAGCTGCCTTTTCCCACTCTCATTTCCTACTTGGGCTGTTGCAGTCTTGCCAATAATGTCTTGTTGGCTCACCCTGGAAGAACACCCACTTAGTCTTTCCAGTTATGCAGAATGCTGACTTCATTCTTTTAATTCCCACAGTTGCCCTGGTGTGACTGTGAGATAGTTACCAACCTTTGTTAGATTTTTTTTTTGGGTTAACAAGCTTACTTTAATCAGTCAAACATATATCGTTTACCTCGTTCAGGGGAAAGAGGTCAGCACCCCGAACTTCAAAGTATACAGGCAGAAGTATCAAGACAGAAACAGATCAAGTAGACAGCTTTCCAAACTGTCCAACCATTACATCCATTCCAAATCAACATCTGGGTTTCAACATCTGAATTTTTCAAAGCCGGGGGGGCTCTGGACAATGGCTTCCCAGAATCCATATCAAATCACAGAACACTTCTCAAAGTGAGCCCCCTAGTTACCAACCTTTGTTTACCATTTTCCAGGCTTTTGCAGCAGGGAAGTAAAGGGGTGGGGACACTCAGAGGTAACACTTTTCTATGGAGATATGCCCTGACCCTCCCTTGCTTTTGATCTGGTTATGACCTGGGAAAGAACTTAGCTTAAAAAGGCCAAGGTCTCCCACTGCTTCTAGGGCCATTGAAAGCCATCTTGACTTATGTCTTACCACTGGATTCTGATGACTACGGAGAGAGTGAGGCTGATGACTTTGCACAGCCCTGCCTCACTTAAATCCAATTCACTTGCAAGGCAAGACATCACCCTCCTGACGTCATTGGTCCTCACTGAGAACAAAGAATGAACAACAACAATCTCTTGTCGAGTATGTTTTGGGAAGCATGGAGTCCCCTGGGGTTCCAGCCCCTCTCCCCTTCTTTCAATGATGAAAAGACAAAACCATCAGTTTTTGGCATTTCTGTTATGTTCTACTCACTGTTCCCCTTATATACCCAGAAATTTTTCAGCCTATATGCCTTTGTTCATCCTCTGTTCACTCTGCCTGGAATCTCCTCCCTCTATATCTATCTCCTCTGGGCTTCAGTTTCACCATCTGTAAAATCAGGAAATAAGGGGATTGGCTTAGATGATCCTTAAAGACTGTTTTAACTTTAATGTATGGTTCATATGGGCATCATAAGCCTTAGGCTAAGTCAAGTCAAAAAGCATTTATTAAACATCTACTATGTACCAGCAAAAAATAAAAATAAAAGCAAAAAAAAAGTTGGGAGCTCTCGAGGAGTTCAGAATCTAATACAGTAGACAATATGCAAACCAATATATATAAATAAGGCATTTGGAGATAATCAACAGAGGAAAGGCTCTCACCTTAGAATTAGCAAATTATGTTATTAAGAAATTCACATTAAAATTTTCAGTTGAATTTCCTTAACTTTTAAATACACTGGAACCCCTTTTGTATGACTAGGGCAGGGAAACAGGACTAAAACAAGTGACAAAAAAGGGCCTTTGATCATTCCAGGTATGAGTCTAGGGGAAGTGTGGTACAGCAGAGTAAGTCAACAGTATGTTGATCAGCAAGACTTGGGTTCAAATCTGGGCTCAGATGCTGTATGACCCTGAGTCATACACTCAATCCTGAGTTTCCATTTACTCATCATTTCCAGTTGCATCCACAACATGCCTTCTGCTCCCTAAATGTCATCCTTTTCTCCTTCCAGCTAGAACCTTAGGGTTTGACCTGAGGTCCCTTGGCTTGATAGGTGATTTTTTGCCTTAAATTGCCCTGGGCCCAGGTTTTTACACTATTTTTCTGCTGACTCCTCCCTGTGATGCAGCCTGCCCCCCCCCCCCTCACCCTTTCCATCATCCCTTGATGTGTTGTCTTTTCCCACTATAATGTAAACTCTTTGAAGGTGAGGACTTGTTTGAATTATCCCCAGTGCCTGGTACATAGTAAGTGCTTAATAAATTCTTTCTCTTTCTTTTTTCCTTCCTCCCTCCTTCTTTCCTTCTCTCCCTCCCTCTCTTCCCCCTCCTTCTCCCACACTCTTTCCTTCCCTCCCCCTCTCTCTCCCTCCCTCCCTCTTCCTTTCTTCTTCTTTCCCTCTCTTTCTCCCTCTCCCTCCCACCCTCCCTCTTCCTCCCTCCTCTCCTCTTTCTCCACCCACATGACAATACTTGTCCTATATACCTCACAGATTGTTGTGAGCATTAAATGAGATCGAATGTTTGTACAAGTCCTTTGCAAACTTTAAGATGCTCCCCAGATACCAGTTGTTATTGTTTGTATAATAGAATACTTTCATACAGAAATTGATGTTAACAGCAAAGTGCCTCAAGGCTGGATGTGAGAGTCTTTGCCTGGGGTTGGAGCACCATGTTGGAAGATCCCTGTTCAGGATTATCAGCTCTGGCTTTTGGGGGTCTCAATGTGATTGGCCAGGGCTTCAGACACTGACTGTTTGCTCTCCTGAGCTTAATTCCAGCCACTCAAAGAATTGTCAAGGCAGTTATCAGTATCATTGTCAAGTCACTCCTACAGTTTACTCAGGGTGAGATGTCTGCCTAGAAGCACATTTTTATATTGTCACATTAGGCAAAATGGACCCTGGTTTCCCTGACATTTGTCTGGATGGGTCATTCACTTGCCTGTCTGCAGAAAGACGGACACACACAGACACACAGACACACAGACACACACACACACACACACACACACACTCTACCCTGCTCAGTACCAGCTGCCTTTACTAATGGACCTTCCAAATTACCTGGCAAAGGGAAGGTTCTGCCGCCTCAGCACATGGCAGGCCTCACAAACAGTGAGTAATGGAGTGTCCCTCCGAGGAGTCCACAGTCCCCTTGCCAAACGTGCATGCCAAGTCACACCTACAGAGAATCTGTTACCTCTGCTTGTTCATCAGAAGCAAATCAGATTAACCCTGAAGGGAGGTGTTGCTGGGGGAAAGGCAGCTTCACAGCCTGGCTGGGGCACCTTTTGCCCCTCAGACATGGTGGGGTGTGACATAGGGCCTTCACTGAAAGCTGGTGGATTTTTGCTTGGCTTTAGAACTCCAGAGCTCTATTGTTTACCAGGATGGATCCATAAGGGAAGAGTCGTCTTTGCCCCCACAAACTGCAGGGGTAATGGAAGGCAACAGAATGTAATTATGTGATCTGGAAGATGACCAGGAGAAGAGGGCTGATATCATCTTTTCTTTGGTGTAGAAGTACGGACTCCTTCAGACTAAGTCCCATGGATAGGATCTGTAAAAGTCATAAATAAACTATATTCTGCTGTTTATGAAATAAACTGAGAATGGTGATACCACTGCCCCATGCCCGGCAATCAGAGCACACATTTACATAGCACTTGATGACTAGACAGGGCCATGAAGTCAATATTACAAGAAGCATGACCTTCATTTTTGAGTAAGAAACTTGAGTCTTAGGTGACGTGACTGACCCAAGGTCACACAGCCAAGAGTTCTCAGAGTTTGACCTCAAACACCGCCCTTTGAACTCTTCCTGTTCTATATCATTGCCTAGTGGTCCCTCTCTCCTCCCCCCAGATCCTTCGTAAGTTATAGAGCCTTTCACCTGGGTCTGCATTTCTGTACTGGCTTCCTCTGGGGTTTTCTATTTTTCTCTGTGTGAGGTATTCACCCCCTCCTCTGTTTCATCAGAAGCTTACTGCCAGGACCTCTCCCTGCCCCCAAATGATTTCAGGAGCTCACCTTCTTTTCTGACCTCCTGGTTCCAAAACTTTTCCCTCACCCTCAACACACACACACACACATATACACACTTACTGCTAGGTTACAGAATGTAGCTGGAAGGAAAATGATTCCCTTTTGTTTCCTCTGCTCAGCAGAATTCAAATTCCAAAATTAATGCGGCTGTGGCTCACAGTATTACTGGGAATGGGGCTGCTGTCTGTGAAGGAAGAAGGCCTAGCCCCAGCTGGATGCAGAAATCAGCATCTACTCATTTTATCCAGTCTGCTGAGCTTCCTAAACTTGCTGGGCTCAGCATTAGGATGGACCATTAGACAGATGCCAGAAATCCTTCAGGTTCCCCTCTCCTCTCTTCTGACAGATGAGGAAACCGAAGCCTGAAAAGTAAATGATTTGCCTATGATCACATGGGCAGCTAGGCAGTGCAGTGGGTAGAATGCCGGACCAGGAGTCAGAAAGACTCATCTTCCTGGGTTCAAATCTGGCCTCAGACACTTACAAGCTGTGTGACCTTGGGCAAGTCACTTAACCCTGCTTCCTTCAGTTTCCTCATTTGTAAAATGAGCTGGGGAAGGAAATGGCAAACCACTCCAGTATCTTTGCCAAGAAAATCTTAAATGGGGTCATGAGGAGTCAGACACGACTGGACAACAGCACCTAAGTAGTAATAGAGAGAAATTGAATCCAAGGTCATAGATTTGGAGAAGACCTTAGAAGCCATTTGTCATGACTTCCATGCCCCCATTTTGCAGAGGAAGAAACTGAGGCCCACGGAGTAGAAATGATGTGCCCAGGGTCACATGGGAACCTAGCCACCAGAGGCAATATTCAAACCCAGTTTGCTCCCACACCAAACTTCCTCTCTAATATCCAAGCTGGATGGGATGCCCCAAACCACTGTGGGAGACACAGTGATGGAAGTCCTTGAGAGTCCAAGTGAGAAGGAATCTATATACAAGTTCAATAGTCACAGCCTCAGAAATCCATGCTGGAAACAGTAAGGGAAAGCAAGCCCTGGGCAATGGGAGGCACGTAAGGGTTAAGACAGACTTTTCTGTGCTAGAGGTGGAAGGCTGACTCAGACCACGCTGGGGAAGCAGTGCCAGCTTCCTCACTGCACTAGGAGGGTTGTCTTCTTTAGGAGTCAAGCAGGATAGAAAAATTCCGCAGTAGCTGACAAATTTCCAAGAAAACCATATTTCTGCTCATAGTGAATTTCAGCAGGTGGCGCTATTTGCCCTGGAAAAAACCCCCAATTCATCCCCAGAACCAACAACAAAATCCACCCAAGAAGTGTCTGGTCTCAGGAACAGGGAATTAATAACTCCTTCTTCGCTTCCCATAGCAGGCACCTTGGAAGGCAGCATGAGGTTTGCAGATGTCCGAAGGGACAGGGATAAAAGACCCTCAGTCATTCAGTATGGACTTGTTTCTTCCCCTCTTGCTCAGGGCAGATCAGAGAGGAAGAATCCAGCCACTACTCATTACCCTCTCCTCTGCCCTTGAATTTGTAGGGAAAAATCATGACTCTGGGAATATGTGGGTGGAACTTGGGATGTATTAAGCTCACAATGTCCCTTGGAGTTCTTTACTGTGACATTTAAGGTGGTAGCCTCTCTAAAGCCTTCCCCACCATGTTCCATGTACCTAATGTTCTATATGAGACAGGCAGTGTTCTGGGACACATCATTTAGAGGAGCTAAGTATTAGTAGAGAAATATTATTTCTCCTTAAGTAGCATATGCTCTCAGTAGTATCAGCACATCTAAAATTGGGTTTGCTTTGGAACGGGGAGGGATTTAACTCCCACTTCTACCATTAACTTATAGTATATCCTTGGGCAAATAATTTCACCTCTGTGGGCCTGCTTTCTTGTCTACAGAGTGAAACTGTTTGTTGGTCTTTAACATCTGTTCCAGCTCAGATAGTTTATAATTCTTATTTAGAAGGGACCTAGAAAGCTGATGCTGTTTAATGTAACCCATTCACAAGGGGAAATAATCAAATAATGAAAGCATCCTACAGAGAAGGTGCAAGGCCATGCTTCTGAGGTCCATCAGGGTACTGAAGTGTTTTTGCCAGTGTCTTGGTGACATAGGAGCTTGGTTAAGTAGGTAAAAAGTCATTGCTGTCTCTTGTCTCCTGTCCAAGCTCATAGCCACTGGCTCCCACTGTGGGTTCAAAGCCTTTATAAGAAAAGACCAGGTTCCAATAGACTTCAAAATTTTCTTTGCTTTTGGAAGTTACAGGGAAGGAAATGAGGATGATTGAAAGATAAGGTGAGGGAAAAAGAAAAACCCAGGGGAAAATCGACTTTCCTTTTTCCTTCACTTGTCCCTGTTTCTGAAACACGAAGACACTTTCCATTTTTGAGGTTCCTTTTCCTGAGCTTACATCAACAAATCCTCTAATACCCTTTAAGAAGGAGGCTTATGTAAAAGGCTCAGTGGGTACTCTGCAGCCCATTTCCCAGGTCCATCCAGACATACGTAAAACTGTACTAGGGAGCCTGAAAGGAGCTCTCAAAGTATTTCATTTGCTTTGACATGCAGGCAGATTGCTTTAACCCTGCAGGATTGCGCATCCCTCCCTGGGTGATAGCTGCTTTGGGCAGGGACGTGCCTAGCTGCCTTAATTTCATGCCTCCACAGTGGGGACCAGACAGGGTTGATGCAGAGAGACAGCAGAGACAGCTGTGCCAAGGGCTCCTTTGACTGTGAATGCCTAAAACTTCAGCGAGGCTTTTGGGGAAGAAGCTGCACTCAGAGGCAAATGCCCACAAAGCCTCAGGTTGGCCACCACAGCCCAAGGTGAGTGTGATGGTTCTGCTATGTCAGGAGATGCAGAAACTGAGACGGATAGACCCATGCTGCTTACTGCAAGGTCACTGACTACACACTGCACCAGACTGGTTCCTTTTACTTGGAGAGCGAGAGAATATCTAGCAAGCAACTCTCTTCTCTCTGCTTTTAAAGCGATGCATTGAGTAACCCTGGAGACAGCAAAGAATGAAAGTGTGGCTCTGAAGGGGATATTTTGGAGACAGCAGAATGAACTAGCCTTCAGAGGAATCCTGTGGGGTCTTGTCAGTCACTGGGGAAGAAGCAGTATTAGTCAGTGGAAAGTAGCCCGGATTTGGAGTCAGAGGGTCTGGGCTCAAATATCTGCTCTCCATTGACTGTCCTGTATGACTTTGAACAAGTCACTTGATGTCTCTGGCCCTCAGTCATCTTCTTTGTTAAGATTAAAGGCTTGGGCTGGATGACTTTTAATGTCTCTTCCAGATCTAGATGGCAGATGATTACTTCTGTAACTCCTGAATAATAAATACCTTACTTTGTACAATGCATTGCAAAGTGTTCCTCTCCCTTAGCCAATATCTCTGTTGGCCTTTACTATAAACATTTTTAATCATCATTTTATAGAAGAGGAAACTGGGGCCCAGATAATGTCAGCTCCTTGGGGAAAGGTCCTGTTTTCACTTTTAATTTTTATCCTCAGTCTTTAGCACAGTGCCTGGTATACAGTAAGTGCTTAATAAATGCTTGTTGATTGATTGTTGATCAGAATGAAGTGATTTATCCAATATATACAGATCACAAGTAGACTTGAAGCTGGGTCTTCTAATTTCAATCTCATCTTTGCACACCATTGAAGTGCTCTCATCAATCAATACTCTCCTCCACATACTTTGCAATCCAGAGACATCTGCCTTTTTGCTCTTCCTGGAATGATTCTCCATCTCCTGGTGCCTCCCTGTTCTTGGAACACTCTCCCTCCTCACCTCTGCCTCTGAACTTCCCTGGCAACCTCCAAAGCTCATGTCCAACCCCGTCTGCAAGAAGTCTTTCTTGGTCCCTCCCACTGCTAGTGCTTTCCCTCTGTAATGTCATTGTTCAGTCATTTCAGTCATCAGGTCCAGCTCTTCATGACCCCATTGGGGGTTTTCTTGGCAAAGATACTGGAGTGTTTTGCCATTTCGTTCTCCAGCTCATTTTACAGATGAAATTGAAGTCAACAGGGTTAAGTGTTGTTTGGGGTCACACAGCTAGTAAGTGCCTGAGGTCAGAATTGAACTCAGGAAGATGTCTTCCTGACTCCAAGTTTAACATTCTATCCACTGTGCCATCTAGTTATCCCTTTCTTTGTGATGATCTTCCATCTACTCTCTTGTCCATCTACTATCTGAAATGACTTCCATCTATTCTCTCCTATATCCTGTATGCACATAATTATTTGCAAGTTGTCACAGCATAAAGAATGTTAGCCTCTTGAGGGCAGGGGCCATGTATCCCCATTGCTTATCCCAGTGCCTGGCACATAAGTCCTAAATAATGCTTTTTGACCAACAGACTGACACTAGGCACAGGGTCATACATAGGCACAATTGTGCCTGGGGCAAATTCATTTAAGGGGGATGTGGGTATTGTGGACAGTCTAATTACAGGTGAAATTATAGCAGGAAAGGAGCATCTTGTTCCAGAGAGAATATAACTCTTTCCTTGGGGTCCCTTGCCTTAGAATCCCTTTCCTGGGTCTTGTTTTCCCTCCTCTCCAGAGGAAGCAATGGTGCCATGGGGGAGGGGGGTAGCAATTTATAATATTCAGGTGGTGCAAGCTATCAGAGGACCAGAGACAAGGGATGAATGGTAGTTCCCCTGAGGAGGGAGGATCTTTCACACAGTGATGAAGCATTCCAAATCCCTGTGAGGAAGAGAAGCCCCCAGGACAATGGTGCCTGGGACAAAGTCCTGGTCATCTGGTCGTGACCTCTGAATAGAAATGTACTGAGTATTAACCTCATTGTTTGACTGCATGAAATATGTGAAAAGTCAAAGGCAAAGTCTCTGTTCCTTAGGAGTCTATAATATCCTTGGAGAGATAAAATTTATAGATATGAAACTATCAATAAATTCAAAACATTTATTAAGTACTTCCTATGTACTGGACACTGTGCTTGACACTAGGGAATGAAACAGTCCTTGTCCTCATGGGGTTTTTATTCTATTGGGGGAGGCAACATGTTCATATATAAGTATATACAAAATAATTTTCTTTTGTGGGGTTGTGGAAGGCACTACTGGCAAAGAGAGATAAAGAAAGGCTTCATGTAGAGGATAGAGCTGGGGTCAATATTTGAATATTTCTAGAGATTATAAGAGGCAGAGGTGAGGAGAGAATACAGCTGAAGAATTCTTTCAAACTATATGTAATAAAAAGTTCAAAATCAGGTATACAAATCTGACAACCATTCTCCCCTCCATTTGTATATGGATTGAAACTCCCTCTGTTTTTGGGGTCACAGTAATTAAAATACGACTGGTTTGTAGATGTACTAATGTTTATACATGAGACAGTGAGATCTGGAAATATCCTGAAATCTGGTGGTCATACAGGACCCTGGAAGATTTTATATTGGATCCATAGGTGGGATTAAGGCAGTTTAATCATCCAAGTCTTCTTACTCCAAACTCCATATCTTTCCTGCCATATCATGTTCCTCTTAATCCCCAAGTATTTACTAAGGAACTACCTGTATGACTTTGAACCAGTCACTTAACCTCCCTGGCCCTCAGTTTCCTCATCTGCAAAATGACAAGGTTGAACTTGATGGCTTTTAAGGTCTTTACTTGCTATAGATCTATGATCTTATCCTACTACTATGGGCTTGCCTAGTTGCTACTGATGTGGCCTGGTGAGTTCTCCTGAGTTGCCAATTTGATTTCAGGCTTGCTTATGCCTTACAGGGCTCCTAAAAGCTGTCTTAGTCCCATGGACTAAAGACCATGACTATTATCTCTTGCCATGATGCTTAGGGTCACAGTGACTGAATCAGCATGTTATTCTACATCCTTGTTTTGCCCAACTCAGTTCAGCAATCATTTATTAACTTTGCATTGACAGGCATTAATTGCCATGTAATATGTTATATTGCAATTACAAGGTTGAAAAAAGACACATTTCTTACATATGGAGTTTATGAACAAATTCTTAACCTTCAAGAACTGGAACTGATGATTCTGAGACTATGTGTGAATAAGAGTGATGGACTTGAAGTGGGCAACACCTGAGTTAAAATTCCATTTCAGGTGTTTACTAGCTATGTGACCCTGAGCAAGTCACCTAACCTCTATCTGCCTCAGAGTCCGCATTTGTAAATGGGGATAATAATAAAAATAATGATAATAAACTACCTTCTAGAGTTAATGTGAAGATCAAACAAGATGATATTTATAAAGTACTTAGCATGGTGCCTGGGACATAGTAGGCACTTAATGCTTCCTTCCTTCCTTCCTTCCTTCCTTCCTTCCTTCCTTCCTTCCTTCCTTCCTTCCTTCCTTCCTTCCTTCCTTCCTTCCTTTCTTCCTTCCCTCCTTCCCTCCTTCCCTCCTTCCTTCCTTCCTTCCTTCCTTCCTTCCTTCCTTCCTTCCTTCCTTCCTTCCTTCCTTCCTTCCTTCCTCCCTTCCTTCCCCCCTTCCTTTTTATGTAATTAGATTTGATCCTAACTTCTTAAGATCTTTCCAAATTCCAAGGGGTTATATTCCCAAACCTTGTCTTGCATCATCTGCAAATTTTATGAGCATGAGACCTCCTGGCCTTGTCACTAACTTTCTGGACTTTAAAATCTTGCCTTCTCTACTGCTGTCTTACCCTGGAACTTCCTTCAGCTCTTAGGGTCATCTGGTCTTGGAACAGCCTAGCACACCTCCCATCTGCTCACCCTGGAATATTCATCTGCAAGGTCTGCCCCCTTCTCCCAGTGGAGAGTTCTTCCTGAAGTTTCCATTTTGTGGAAGGGTCCATGTCAGCCTGACTTCATTTTGTTGCTGGTCCTTTCCCTGATTTTTGGGACTTTAGAATCCTGCCCCTTTTTTAGTACTTCCTTCCTCCCAATTTCTGCCTCTTCTTTTAGCTTCCTTTTGGATGATGTCTTCCTCATTACAAAGTAAACCTCTTGAGGGCAGAGAATTTTTTTTTTTTTGCTTTTATTTATAATCCTAGCACTTAGCATGTTGCTGAAGTAAGTAAGCACTTACTGTGTTTTTATTTCCTTCTTTCCTTAATTATCAAAGTTCAAGCACAGATCCCTAGAGCACTTTACTGGAGACCTCCTTCTTAGTTGGCCTCAAATCCCTTATTACTACTCTTTGCATCTAGCAATCTAAACAAATTCAAATAAGCGTAATTGGACTATTGTCTCCACACAGCCCACATCTCTCTCTTTAACAAGAAGAGCATACCACAATTTCTAGGACATTTTGCTAAAATCTAGGCAAGCTTTGTATACAGGCTTCCCTCAATCTACCCATCTAATAACCGTATCTACAAAGAAAATGAAATTAGTCTCTCATAGGCTGTTTGATGAAGCCATGATATCTCTTTACAATCACCACTTCCTTTACTAATGTTCTCTAACCATCTATTGAATGATACATTCTAGGTTTTTTGGGTTAAAGAATCAGAGTCAGTGTTACTAATCTAGAGTTTGCATACTGCATTCTTTTCTCTTTTTGTAAAGGTGAAATACTTGCTTTTCTCCAATACTGTAGCATAATTCCTTTTCCTTCAGATTATTGACAATGGCTCAGTAATCACATCTGTTAGTTTTTTTCAGGAGGCACTTCATCTGAAATTGGTGACTTGAATTCATAAAGGCCTCCTAGTGTGTATATTACTGTCTCTTTACCTATCCTATGCATCAGCTTCCTATTAACTATCTCTCCCCCTTCCATTCAAAAGTCATTCAACTTGAAAGTGAAAATATGAAAAATAAGTCGATCATTTCATCATCATTTAACATTCATTGTCCCTTCTATCCTAAGCAGTGGTCATAAGCCTTTTTTAATCTTCCTCTTTTATTCGGTTTAGTTTTCTTTTTTTAAAAGATAATAATAGCAAAGCCAGTCTTTGTTAATTCTTTTTTTTTTTTTTGCCTTTTGGAGGGCAATTGGGGTTAAGTAACTTGCCCAAGGTTACATGGCTAGTATTTTTGTGTGGGTATTAAGTGTCTCAGGCCGGAACCGAAGTTGGGTCCTCCTGACTCCAGGACCAGTGCTTTACTTACTGCACCACCTAGCCGTCTAGTCTTTGTTAACTTTAAGCCAGGGGTTCTTAACCTTTTTTTTGTTTGTTTGTTCTGAACGCCCTCTGGTAGTCTGATGTGTCTATGGACTCCCTTTTTTTAAAAAAAAAAATCCTAATTGTTGGAAATGTTAGTTTCATTTGGAGGTTAGTGAAAATAAAGATGCATAACCCCTCCCTCCCCCCCCATCTACCTTATGAAAACTAACAGATATGAGCTGTTAAGGAAAAGGAGGGAAGATTTTGGATGAGATACATTCCATACTCTTTATGAGCCCTTGGAATCTTTGGAATCTTACTTATTCTCTAGCTGCATTAACACTCTCAGAAACCTCTGCCCCAGAGCCCCCCTCTCCTCACTGGTGACTCCCCCCATGATCTCTATTTTAGGAAGGATCCCAGCCACATTCTACCTCACTGATACTTGGACTTTCTTCTGAATCTTCCTCCTTCATTTTCTCCTTAGAACAGGCAATAATTTTATGGCAGCCCTGGTTTTGTTTGTGTGCTTATAGTGATATTATGCTGACTCAGAATGTCTGACCTTGATTAGATAAAACCAGATTACACTATTTTTCCTAGCTAAGTGCTTGATTTCATGCCACACATACTTTTTGTTGCTTTCTTTTATTGTGCTTTTAATTCTGTGGTTTTAAAGATTAGAAATTATTCCAAGGAAATATGAATGTGCTCTTAAAGAGCACACTTCACTGACTGTTAGAAGTATTGTAGCAGCTGTTGATATGGAGCATTTCAAGCTTCATTTGAGCCTGTAATGAAGTAGGATTAATTAGTCTTATAGAAACATAATGAAAATGTAATAAAAAATGAAGAACAATACCAATAACTAACAAACTTCTGCCTCAAAAAATCTGATTAAACCTCAGAAAATAAACAATGATCATCAATGGGACATGGAGTCTAGAGATATTGTCATTATACTGTACAATGCAGTACAGGCTTCTTGAAGATAGAAGAAGAGAGAGAATACCAGTAAAAAATTACTATAAAGATTTTTCATGTGTGAAATAATGCAAAAATATTACTGAATATTGGAAAAAGTTAAATTTTAAAAATGAAATTTGCTTTTTCAATCAGGCTATGGCAAAACTGCTGTTGGAAGGCATCTAAGTTTACTCGTAATATTCGTATATCTCCATTGGATTGTAAACTATCCACACACCCCATGCCCCCCACCCCCCAACTCCTATCTTTCAAATGTTTTGTCCCCATTGATATAATAAATCTGAGAAACATATTGATATACTCCAAATTTCAATGAAATACCATAACACGATCTTGCACCATACCAAAAATCATTAAAGATTAAGAAGTTTATCCTAGAGATGGAGATAAACATACGTGAGTGACCACGACCTTCCCTGATTTAATTCCTATTGAAAACCTATGGCCTATGATCAAGACTAGGCTTGGAAAAATGGATCATTTGTCAAAGGTACACTTACTATCCAATATGAAACAAGTGTGCATTCATAATGAGCTAGAGAATATATGTCAAACCTTGTGAATTCAGTGCTATATCATGTGAAACAAGTGACTGAAGCAAAAGTAGGAAATATTGCATAATAAAAGCTTTTTTTAAAGTAGTAAAAAGTTGGTAAAGTATATTTAATTATTTTGCTTTGTTCGGCTAATGTGCACCCTGCTATGATACATTGCCTTGTGAGAGAAATTATTATTTTACTAGTATATTAATAACTAATTATTAAATCAGGATCCAGGCTTTTCTCCTTTGTTTCCCCATTAAGGCCAAGCCCTAATAAAAAATCAGTCTCTGAAGGACAGACTGTTTGATGAGATTGTTCTAGTCTTCAAAGGAACATGCCCTTCAATTTTGGGATCCCATCCAACTAGGAAACCTAATTTCTGTTTAGAGTATAAACAGAATCCAGTCTAGTCAAGTTTTAACCAAGGGGAAATGATCTACTTTCCTTGTACCCCTCCATTAGAGTTTAGGGTGACCCAACTGAAGAAGGAGAAAACCAACCAGAGTGGTCTGGATGAGATGGATTCCCCTGTCCAGAGTGCTGGAGGCAACTGAGTCACATTATCACCAGGAGGAACTGAAGATTTCTAGCCCATTAAATGTCCACCAATCAGAATTGATTTTCATTTGTTGGGGCATTCCATTTCAAAAAATATTTAAGGCTTTCAGACTCTCTGTGTTTTTATCTTTGGTTCCCGAGGAAAACCATTGACCATCAACTTACTGATTGCTGACCAACCTAATTAATAAATTGATTATTAGTTACCTAAAAACTCTGTCTCTTGGGTTGTTCATTCATCACACTTTTGAGGCAACCTATTTTATTTTTTGAAATATTTAATGGTTAAGGAGAACTAATGCAGTGTAGTGGCTAGAGGCCTGGTTTTGGAGTTTGGGTTTGGAGTTTGGGAACTCCTGGGTTCTGATCCTGCCACTGACACATGCTATCTGTGTGACAATGGACAAAAAATACATGCTCTCAGTATCCCCTCTTATGTTCATGGGTAAAGCATTATTCTTGATCGGAGTTTGGAAAGGGACCTCTGAGGTCTGGAAAGGGACTATCTGTGTAACTTTGGGCAAATCTCTTTTCCCTTCATTACCCCAGGCAAATAATCCTTAGAACCATAAATTACATACAGGAGTTGCTGTCTTATCTGTGTTTTTCTATGACTTTATGACAGTGTACTTCTTCTGCATGTGGAATGAGGACAGAGGGACAGGCACACCCCTCTGTAAGTTGTGTCAGAATGTCATAATATTTACTAAAATGGTGAAAACACCACACATCTCTCTTTTCCATATCTCTCATATATCCATTCATTCCCTGGAGGATTATGCCACTGAGGCTCTTTGAATTTTCACAACACCTCATATCAGGAGGCAAGATGCATTCATTTGGATAATGGAAGCATCAATTGACTTTGGAGAAAAAAACAAATCAGGATTTCCTTTGTCATTGTACCAAAATATATCCTGGGACAATGTACCAGAACTCTGAGCTAGGTTTTCAATTTCAAGATGGATAATTTAAAATGTCACTAGAAAGGCAAATAGAATTGAATTAAACTTCAACTTTTATATACCTATGGAATAATTATGGAATTCTGAGAATCTGTACAGAAAAATAAATGGCCCAAAGGTTGCCATAGACATCAAGGTCAGTCAATCAACAAGCATTTTATTAGTGCTTACCAGGCACTGTGCTAAGTACTGGGGTTACAAAGAAATGCAAATACATAGTCGCTGTCATCTATGAGCTCAAATTCATGTGAGGGAGAGGAAGAAAAGAAACTATGAAAACAAGCATAGGAAATCAAATTTGGGAACTCGGGAAGGCCTTCAGAAGGTTAGATTTGAGTTGAATGTTGAAGGAAGCCAAAGAAACATTGCATTCTATCTTGTATCATCAAAGCTTTTTGTGTCTATGGCATGCTCAGCAGTGCGCTAATAAATATTTAACAAGCAGATTTTCAAAAAAAAGATAGCTACACACACACTTTTACATTTAATCTGCATTAACATTTTCTTAAGCTTAGACAAGTGAGAAAACAAAATCAAACCTTAATTTGTATCATTTGCTGATTTTTGAGGTATAAATGTTAACACTGAAAATTTAGCAATCAGTTCAATGGAACTAAGAAGGTTCTTGGGCACCCTTCCAACATCTCTCTTACCTGTGTTTTTCTGAGGACAGTGTCTGTAATTTTTCTTTTGGGCATTCCTCCCCTACCCCCCAATGACTAGTATACTGTTTTGTTTTGTTTTTGGTCAGTATCTTAGATTTTTTTAAATTCACATAGGGAGTTCTTGACATTAAACTCCCCTCCACCAATGTAGGTCAGTAACTCTTCTATTTGATTTATAGTCTTAAAGTTATTTGCCTGGGGTAATGAGAGGGAAGTTATTTTCACAACATCACAAAGATAATATGTGTCAGAGGTAAAATCTGAACTCAGATCTTGATTGACTCTATGAACACTATACCAAAATGCCTCTTTATGTACTGTCTACCATTGATTTTGCTTTTATTTTGAATCTGAACCAAAGATTTCATCAATGTAGGGAGAATCTTAGGGAGCTAACCTCTTATAGCAATGCAGATGAGTGTTTATTCTGCAGTTTTCAGTCTTAGAAAGTTTTCTGGAGGCACCGAGAAGTCAATTGACTTACCCACGGTCACACATTTGGTTTGTGTGAGAGGTAAGACTTGAACCCAGGTCTTTTTGACCTAAGGTTATCTCTCTGTCCATTCCACCATGGTGATCAATAAAAGTTTGTTGAATTGAATTTGGAAGTGACATAATAGGGTTTTTAGTACTCAGGTTTGTCCCTGAGAACTTGGAGCAATGAGACTGTGTTGAAGCCATTCATTTGAGTTGTTAGATAGAATTACTGACACTGATTCTAATAATGGAGTTTCCACTAACCAATGGGGTTATGCTGGGCAAATGGTTGCTAGTTTTGTGTCCAATGACTCCTATTTCAGAATCCTCCCCCCCCCCCCATTTGGTTGGCCTAATCCCACCAATAGACTAATGTCCAGCATTTTAAAAGGGTAGTTCTTGCTAGGAAGTGATAAGTGATGGAGGGATTGGATCCGATTGTGTTGCTGGTATGCTATGTAATGCAATAGATTCAGTGATTATTGGGAATAAAAAGCAAAGTTCTAAAATAGCTACCTAAAGACATCTGGAGGCTGAGAGGATGGAAGACTCATCTTCCCGAGATCAAATCTGGTCTCCAATGCTTGCTAGCTGTGTGACCCTGGGCAAGTCACTTCACCCTGTTTGCCTCAGTTCCTCATATGTAAAATGAGATGAAGTAGGAAATGGCAAACCACTTCAGTATCTTTGCCAAGCAAATCCCAAATGGGGTCACAAAGAGTCAGACATAACTGAAATGACTAAACGATGACAAAATGGATAATACTCTTTCTTTCTCTCTCTCTCTCTTTTTTTTTTTTTGCTTTTTGGAGGGCAATTGGGGTTAAGTGACTTGCCCAAGGTCATATGGCTAGTTTTTGTGTTAAGTGTCTGAGGTTAGATTTGAACTCAGGTCCTCTTGACTCCAGAGCCGGTGCTCTATTCACTAAGCCACCTAGCCACCCCCAATAATACTCTTTCTTGCTCCTCTGAAACAGTTTCACTTTTGTCTTTGTACTCCTAGCATTTAGCACAGTGCTTGGCTCCTAGTAAATGTTTAATTAATTCTTGATTGTCCCCTCAGGGAGCAAATGTCACCTCCTTCTCCTAGTCTGATGGCACCTAAGCTTGGATTGACTTTCCTCTCTACCTCTCCCCTTCTTCCTCAATAGTTTTTGCCCTACGTGATAAATTTCTATAAATTTCTATCCCTAGAACTTAGGACAGTGCCCAACACACAGTAAGCACTTTATAGGTATTTATTGATTGATTGAGAACAGTACTGTATACCCAGGCCCTGGGTCTTTGCTCCTCCTTGGGATTTTGTTTTTATCTTAGGTTCTAGGCAGCTTTGTCTTTCATCCTCCCAGGAGAAGAGATAAGTGATTCAGGGTTAGAGACAGTGGTTAGGGGGAAGGGGTGAAAAGTGAAACAGGGATGGATCTCAATCTAAGCCTTTGGAGGAATATTGCCTTTGTAGTCTGGATGATGAGTTGATGAACCCTACAAAGCCAATTAACTTTCCTTGTCATTTATATCTCATTCATGTCCTCTTGCTAGATGGCATCGCCTATGTAAGCCTGTGTATACTACACTTAATTGCATTTATACCTGCCATTATGGATGCTATTGAATCACTAGGCCAAGTGTTTTTGTTTGTCCTTGACCTCCTAAGAGAGCTAACTTTCTAATCGGGGAGAAAACATGCAAAGGAGTCCTGGAAAATGGGGAGGCAGGATACCTGACAGGGGACAAGGTGTGAAGATGGTCAGGAAATATGGAAGCCTGGACCCAGATGAAATAAAGCAAAAGCTCATCCATCAGAGCTGGGGGACACAGGGATAGAGTCTAAAATTCTGGTATAGAGGAGGTAGAGATGGTAGTCTGAGTAGAGGAAGCACTGTGAAGAAATGACTAGAAAGTATACATATCTTTTCTTTATTTTTCAAATATGCTGGGAGAAATAGAAAGTGGAAGTGTTTGGAGTGATGAGAGTGAGAGAATACAGTAGAGTAGAAAAGTGTATTCTAGGGGTAGAAGAACCAGACCTGGTCCATCCCATTTCCAGGAACCTTACTGTACTCTGGGGTTGCCTTTTCTCATCTTATCTGCTTATACTTTCCCAGCCACCTAGAAACCTGGGGCTTCTCTATTTCCAAACCTTCTCTGTCTTCTGGAACTTGATTACTCTGTGCTCAATTTCCTTAGGAGCCATTAAAAAGTAAGCTCTTTGAGAGTAGACACTGCTTCAGTCTTTAGATTTAGCACAGTGTCTGACCCACAAAGAGAGGCTTAATAAATAGTTGGTGATGGATTGACTGTATTAACAGTTTTCATGAATACAAAAGAGCTATAGTAGATAACCATTATCTATCACCCCTAATATCATCCCTTCTTTCTCTTCTAATCAATAAGTGCAATTTTCCTGTGACTTTCTGGAGAGAAGGCTTCACCTTTGTTGTCTGAGCCAGGACAGGAGGGTGATGTTGTTTGGTTAGAATTTAGGTTCAAATATTGGAGGGTGAGGCCTAGAGGAGCAAAGATAGGACCTATATGCATGTTCAAGGAATTCTAGAATCATTGAGTTTAAAGGGACTTTAGAGGGCACCTAGTTCAACTCCCCCTCCCCCCTTACTATGCAGGAATTCTTTTTACAATACCCTTGGGAGACGATCCAGCCATTACTTGAATGCCATGAGTGAGTGACAAGATGCTCACCATTGAGCTGAAAATCTCTAATAGCAATATGTCGATTCTAATTCTGTCTTCTGGAACCATCTATTCAAACTCAGTCTAGTCTTTCTTCCAGATCAACCCTTCATATATTTGAAGACAGAGAGTGTGTTGTCTCTCTTCCCCCTTGTCTTTGCTCTTTTGGGCTGTGCCTCCCTATTTTTTTTCCCTGTTACTGAAACTTCAGGAGAAGACAGACTGCAGAAAAGAGAAAGGCAGAAAGGAAGGTAACACAACAAAAGCCTGCAATGACTTCAGTCTTAATAAACATTAGCCCCTCTCCCCTATGCCCCAGGGCTTTTCCTCTAAACTTACCTTTCATTGACACTTGTACGTATTTTGTATGTTTATAATTACTTGCATGTTATCTCCCCTGTTAGAATGTGAGCTCCTTGAGAGCAGGGTCTGTGTTTTGGTCTTTATGTATCCAGTGCTTAGCACCCTGTCAGGAAAATAGTAAGAGCTTAATAAATGCCTATTGACTGACTGCTTGATAAGAAAGATAAAGATGATGATCATTTTCAACTGAGAACTGCTTTTTCCTCTCTGTGAAGCTGTCATTGGTCTGGATCTAGCTGGTCTCCAGCTGGTCTGGAGCAGGAGGAAAAAATTGACCCTGATTGGTATCCAAAAACAAGTCAACATGTATGTGAAGAAGTGGAATTGTTTGTTGTTCAGATTTCTGAACAGATGGATGGAAGACAATGGTATTATCTGGCACAAAGCCCAGCAAATTTCAACAGCAGCCATCCGGCCCGATAGCTATTACCAGGGCCACTCTTGAGTGCATTTGGCAGTACCCTACCTTGTCTATTTTCCTTTAAGGAAGTTGCAGTTGCCTTTATTGGGTTAACTTGAACAACCTCTTACTTATGCTCACATTTCTCAATAAATTAATGAGGAAATCCCTTACAGATTTGGCTCGGTTTGGAGATGGAAAGAACCAGATAATTAGTTGAAAGGGGAGGTCACTAAATCTCTAGGAATGTTGAGGTTGATGATATAGTTTAGTGGAATGAATAGCAGATTGGGGCTTTGAAGACCAAAGTTCCAGCTCTGCTTTTTATAGCTTGTAGAACCTTAGGCAAATCTCTGAATCACAGAATTCCATGGTTGGAAAGGACCTCAGAGACCATCTAGTCCAAAATATACCTGAAAAACTAGTGGGTATTCAGCCTTTTGCTTGAATAACCAATGAGAAAGAATGAACTACTTCTTAAGGCAGCTGTGTTACACTTGTGGACAGCATGGATTGTTGGGAAGATTTTTCTTACCTTAAGCCTTCATCTGCCTCTTTGCAAGCTCCACCATTGCTTCTGGTTCTGTCCTCTGGACCAAACAAAACAAATCCAGTCCTTCTTCCACATGACAACCATTCAGGTATTTGAAGATAACTACCTTGCCCATTTAGAGCCTTCTCTGCTCTAGGTTGAACAGCCCAACCAATTTCCATAGGGTCTGATTGAGACCTTTCAACTTTTTGGATGACCTTCAGGAGATATGCTTCAATTTACTAATGTTCTTGCTATACTGATATTTCCCATACAGAAAACAACATTTTGAAATAGTTTGAGAAGGACACGGAATAGCTGTATTGTCACCTCCTTATTACCAAAACCTACACCTCTTTTAAGTGAGTTCAAGATCACAGCATTTTTTTGTCTATCATGACACGTTGTAAATTAAAATTGAGGTAGCAACCTATTGAAACTCCCAGATCATTTTTATTTTATTTTTTTGGAGGGCAATTGGGTTTAAGTAACTTGCCCAAGGTCACACGACTAGTCTTTTTGTTTTTTGTGGGTGTTAAGTGTCTGAGGCCGGATCCAAACTCAGGTCCTCCTGACTCCAGGGCCAGCACTCTACTCACTGTACCACCTAGCCGCCTCCCCCCCCCCGATATTTTTTAGACAAACTATTTTCTAGGCGCACCTTCACCATTTTGGGAAGTCAATTTTTTTGAATACAAGTGTTTGACTTTATATGAATCACTATTAAATTCCATCATATTTGATTCACCAATGTCCTAGCATCAGAGACATCAAGCTTGAGGCAAGTGGCTAGCAAAACTCCCGAGTGCAGCCCAACCAGATTAAAACATAATTAGGAAATGTTTAACGAAATAAAAATACAACACGACATGGATAATGTTAACTTGTGGTTGTCTAGGTCAATCTATGGCCTTCAGGGATCCATTTCTACTTGAGTTTGACACCACTTTCCAACTTCATCAATGTCTTTTCAGATCCTGACTTTGTAATCCACTATTCATCATCTGCAAATTTGATAGGCATGATATCTCTGCTTTTTTCTAAGTCATTAAGAAAAAAGTTAAACACACAGAAACAAGTAAAGATCCCTGGAACACTCCACTGGACACTTTCTTTGAAGGTGAGGACTACTCTTTAAGTCTGGTCACTCAACAAAACCTTAGTTCATCTAATTGATTATTATCTAGCCAACATTCTTCTATAATTTCTTTAAGAGTAGCATGAAATACTTTATCCAATAAAGTACTTTGTCACAATCCATGCATTCCTAACAAGTATTGTTTTGTTAAAGGAATGATTCTAGATACTAAGGATGCAAAAACAAAGATGAAATACTCCATGCCCTAAAGAATATACCATTTTAAGATCTGGTGGAATCCTAATGATGAACTCAATGATTTTAGAAAAACATGGAAAGAATTGCACAAAATAAAGAGGAGCAAACTGAGCAGAACCAGGAGAACATTGCATACAGTAACAGTAGTGTCGTTTTAAGAATGACTTTGAGTGACTAAGTTATTTTGTCTATCATAAATACCCAAATTAACTATAAAGGACATATGAAGAAAGATTCTATCTGCATTCAGAGAAAAAACTGATAAATAGAAGAATGTATGGAATAACTTTACATATATGTATATGTGGGTATGCATAAGCAATACACACATGTGTATGTATGTATAAATACATATATACCTATGTATAATATATGTGCGCTTATATATCTATAGCTATATACCTATTTGTGTTTAATGGTAGCCATCTCTAGGGCAGGAATGGGGAGGGAAAAAAGGAAAAAAAGAAATTTACAAGATAATTTTGTTGTATATTTGAAAGGGCTAGCAGGTTGTACATAGTAGATTTGTAGTTTCATGTACATCGCCTTTTTCAACAATTTTATTGTTATGTAAATGCTTGTTTTATTCCATAAATTAAAAATAAAAAAGAGAATATAACATTTTATCGAGGGTAGGGGAAGAAATATATGCATAGAAAAGCTAATACAAAATATATAAGAAGTAAATATTGGATACGTTTTTTGGGGGTGGTGGGACAATGAAGACTCTAACAACTAGAGAGAGGCTCAGGAAAAGCCTGTATAGAAAAGAGGTCATTTTTGACTGGAACCTTGCATGAAGCTAGGATTACTAAGAGGAAGTAAATAGAGTACATTATAAGAAAGAGATAAAATGTCACATGTTAAGGCACAGTAAAGACTGCAGGACAGTGTGGCTAAAGTTGTCTGGGATAGAGAGGTGGGACATTAATATGCAATTAGATGGAAAAGATAAGTTGGAACCAGATTGCCAATAGCTTTAAATGCTAGAGGAGTTTGTATTTTATTTATATTTTAAGAAATAGAGAGTTACTGAAACTTCTTGAGTCAGGGAGTTCCATAGTCAGAAAAGTGCTTTAGGAATAGAATTTTGGCAGTTTCTTTGAAGAGGAAGTATTAAATAAAGGAGAGCCTGGAAGCCAAGGAGACCAATCAGGAGGAAATTGAAATAGTCTCTATATTAGAAGTGATGAGTACCTGAATTAGAGTGGTGACTGGATGAGTAGAGAGAAGGGGATTAATGCAAAAGATGTAGAATCCACAAGGTTTGGCAACTGAATTGATTGGGGTGGGTTGGGGTAGGAGAGAAAATCAAGAATGACTCTGAAAATTTGAATCCAGGTGACCAATGTTAGCAGGAATAGCAGAGTGAGAGAGAAGGGTGGATCTCAGGAAACAAATGTATTTAGTACACGTTTAGCTTGAGATGCCTATGGAACATTCAGATGGAAATGTTCAAGAGAAAGAGGCTGATGGAGGACAGGAACTTAGGACACAGAATAAAATCAGTGTTCCCTTCATCTACCACTTTAGCAAGCCTGTCAAAAAAGAAAATAAAGTCATTATGGCATAATCTGTCCTTGAAGTCATGCTGACTCGATGGCCATTTTTTTTTGTTTAAAAGTTAATTATCCCCACTTTTGCTAAGACATTCAGAAATTTTACTGAGAAAATCTGGACAATAATTGTCAAAAGTCTCACTTGATCTCTTTGGGTCCTCAATTTCTTCACGTGCAAAGCAAGGACCGGATGATCTTGTTCTAAATTTCTGTAACTTTGTGACCATAATGCAAAAAGATTGTTACTAAGGGAGAATGTGGTGACTGACCGGACAGGATATGATCTGGTTCAGTATTCAAATAAACCTGTTCTTGGAACTTATGCACGGACTTTTATTTAGTACAGGAAGTTGTGCTGTGGTTTCACATGAAACTAAGATTGAATAGAATAAAGCATTTTAATAGTTAGATGGTGTTCAATATGAGTACAGATAAGGGTTTGGGGGGGGAGATAATATAAATAGTATGGCATAGGAAGCCTCAAGGAAGAGACTTTTTGAGAAAGTGACTACATGGCTATTGGTAGCTTGTATTTTGTCCCTTGAAAACTGTCTGTTCATATTCTTTGACAATTGATCAATTAGGAAATGACTCATATTCTTATACATTTTTACATCTTGATATACATGTCTATTGATTTCTATATCTTGATGCATATCCTTATATATCTTGGAAATGAAATATTTATCAGAGAAATTTTTTGCAAAGATTCCTTACTCCCCAAGCTAACCATTTCCCTTCTAATTTTAAGCTACATGGCTTTTATTTGCAAGAAACTTTCACATTTTATATAATTAAAATTGTCCATTTGATCTTCTGTAATTCTTTTTATCCCTTCTTGGGTCGTGAAATTGAAAAAAAAGATAAAAATGTAGTATAGTATATAGCCTATATCAGATTATTTGCCATCTTGGGAAGGGGAGGGAGGGAGAGGAAAACGAATTAGGAACTCAAAATCTTATAAAACTGAATGTTGAAAACTAAACAAACAAACAAATGAATAAACAATAGTATGAAGACAAACCTTCCAAAATGGAATTTAGGAGCAATGAGGAGAAGGAGGTCACTCAATGAAGTTCTTTTGGTCTGTAGAAGGAATTTGCTTTTGAGTTAATCAATCAACAAACATTTATTAATCCCTGGGCACTGTGCTAGGCACAAACAGCCAGCCTTGATTCTCTCTCCTATCCTGACCCACTGAGCAGGCATTTAAAGCCCTTCACAAACTGGCATCACTTACTTTTCTAGTCTGGCATGAGATTCCCTCTCCTGCACATGAGAGTCCTGCTCTACTGGCCTTACTGCTCCCCACATGCCACATTCCATCTCCCATTCTTGTGGCTCTGCACTGGCCATCCCCCATTCCTAGAACTCACTCACCCCTCCTCTCTGCACTCTCTCCATGAAGCCTTTCTTGCTTTGATTCTCCCCTGCTGTTAGTGCTTCCCCTTCCGCTCCTCCAGTTTACCTTGTATATGCTTTGTTTGTATATTCTTACATATGTATACATGGTCTCCCCAGCTCAGCTGTGAGCTTCTTAAAAATAGACATTTTCCATCTCTATGCCTTTGAGGTAGCTGTGCCTGCCTCCTGGAATGCTCTTCCCTTCCCACCTCAGTATCTTAGAATGCCTGACTTCCTTTAAGCCTGAGCTCAAATAGTACCTTCTGCAGGGTCTAGTGCAGGTTCTAGTGCCTTCTCTAAGGTTATATTGTGTGGGCTCTGTAGATTTCTGGTGTGTACACACACACACATATGATTTCATATACACATGATTCCACACACACGTTTTTAAATAAACACACATGTATGTGAACATACACAAATGATTTTTATATATACACATGATTTCACACACATATTTAAATAAACACACACATGTATACACACATACATGTATACACATACATGGTCATGTTTGACTGGAACCTTGAATGAAGACTATATGTGTGCATAAATTCATATATATGCATATACACATGGAATCATGTGCATGTATGTGTATGTATGTATGTCTCCCCCATTAGAGAGTAATCTTGAGAGCAGGCAGGATCTATTTTCACTTTTTTGGGGGGGGTGGGATATCTCTTGCATTTAGCACAGTGCCTGGCACATGGTGCATTCTAAATAAATAAAAAAAAAACTGATTATTGTATATCAGTGTATATATAGTGTTTGGTACTACTCTTATCGTTGTAATAAATTCTTTGTTTTGTTTAAAGAAAAGTAAAATTTAATGGACAAGAGGTCAATAGTTATAATTTACCATAGGAATTTTAACTGAAAAAAAATTCCTCTTTTTATAGGATATTTCCATATAAACTATGGTCTGGAGAAATAGTAAACCTTTTACCACCTATTGGCAGAAAATAAAGATAATTTCTTGGTTCCTTACTATGTATGAATATGCTCAATTTATCATACCTTTAATATGCTGTGTACATTTTGTATTCCCTCAGTTCAATATAAGTTCCATGACTATAGGGACTATTTAATTTTTGTCCATGCTCTAGAGCCTTGCACTGAGTCTTAAAAACAGTAAGTGTTGAGCAAATGTTGGTTGGATTGAGTTGAATATAAACTATTGTGTTAGGACTACATGGCCATTAAACTGGCAGCACCATTTACCCTGTGGCAGCTTATCCTCATTGCAGGCAGTACAATTAGGAAGAAATGGGTAGTCTATTATTAGTCCTGCTAATTTTACACACCCAAACCTAGATGCTGCTTTGACAAAAATGTTCTTTCATTATATCATCTGTGTGTCTTCTGTTCTAATTTTCTTAAAGTGATCTCTTGTCTTTCCCATTCTATTGTTTTCTTTTATTCCTTTGCATTGTTGATTTAAGAAAACCTCATCCCTCCTTGTTACTCTCTGGAATTCTGCATTTAGTTGGTATATCTCTCCCTTTCTCCTTTACCTTTGGTTTTCCTTCCTTCCTTAGCTATTTGTAAAGTCTCAGGAGATAGCCATTTAGCTTTCTTGTGATCCTTTTTTCCTTGGAATGTCTTTTGTTGCTGTTTCCTATACAATATTTCAAACCTCCGTCTATAGTTCTTCAGATACTCTATCTACCAGATCTAATTCCTTAAATCTATTAGTCACCTCTATTTCATATTTATAAGGAATGTTATTTAAGTAATAACTATACAGTCTGATGATTTCCCTACTTTCTTCAATTTAAGCCCAAATTTTGTAATAAGAAGTTGAAGATTTGAGCCACAGTCAGCTCTAGGTCTTGTTTTCTAACTGTATAAAGCTTCTCTATGTTTGGCTGCCAATTATATAACCAGTCTGATTTTGATATTGACCATCTGGTGACATCTATGTATAAAGTAATTTTCTGGGTTATGGAAAAAGAGTCTATTATGACCAATGAATTATCTTGACAAAATTCTATTAATCTTTGCCTTGTCTCGTTTTGTATTCCAAGGCCAAACTTGCCTATTATTCCAGTTATCTTTTGATTTCCCATTTTAGAATTTGATGAATGTGACATCTTTTTCAGTGTTATTTTTAGATGATTTTGTAGGTCTTTCTAGAACTGATCAACTCTGGTTTCTTTGGCATCAGTGGTTGGAGCACAGAATTGTTTTACTGTGATGTTGAATGGTTTGCTTTGCATTCAAACAGATATTTTCCCGTCATTTTGGAGATTATGCCCTAATACTGATTTTCTCACCCTTGTATTGACTGTGGGGGCTACTCCATTTCTTCTCAGGGATTCTTGCCTGCAGTGATATATATAATAACTACGTGGATTAAATTCACCCATTCCTATCAGTTTTAGTCTACAGACACTTAAGATGTCAATGTTTAATCTTTCCATCTCCTGTTTGACCATATCCAATTTATCTTTGCTTGTGGATCTTACATTTCAGGTTCCTATGCACTAAAACAGTGCTCTTTTTTCTTTCTTTCTTTTAATATATATTTTTAAAATTTTTCCTAATTACATAAAAAATTAAATTTTTTCTAATTTTAAGTTCCAAATTCTTTCCTTCTCTCCCCCTCACCTTGTTCAAAAGCCAAGCAATTTGACATAGGTTATACATGTGTAGTCATGCAAAACACATTTCCATGTAAGTAATAATGTGAAAGAAAAAAAACTCCAAGAAAAGTAAAGAAAAGGTGTCTTTGATCTGCATTCAGGCTCTATTAGTTCTTTCTCTTGAGATAGAAAATACCTTTTATCACAAGTCCTTCAGAATTGTCTTGGATCATGGTACTCCTGAGAATAGCTAAGTTATTCACAGTAGATCATCATGCAATATTGCTTTACTGTGTACAACATTCTCCTGGTTCTGCTCATTTCACTTTGCATCAGTTAATGTAAGTCTTTCCAGGTAAAACAGTGCTCTTGTGATTATTGTTCAGTCATTTTTCAATTGTGTCTGACTCTTCATGACCCCATTTGGGATTTTCTCAGCAAAGATACTGGAGTGGTTTTCCATTTCCTTCTCCAGCTCATTTTACAGATGAGTAAACTGAGGCAAACAGGGTTAAGTGACTTGAGAGATAACTCTCCTTAACTAAGAGGAAGTTCTAGATTTCACTCAAGGGAAACTTACTTCCAGCTGTCATAGGGACCCGATGAAGACTACCAGCTACTCTCATGTCATCTCAGAGTCTTTTCCTTCCACAACCTGAAGTGGAGTTAGCCTTTTTCATCTTCTCCCTCTGAAATGGAAGCCAAAAATGCCCAAAACAGCTCAAAGTTTGAAGAAGTCTTGAAGCCTGAAGAAAGTTGAGCTCTTTCATTCTCATCAACTTTACTTCATTCAGGACAGGGCATTCATCTCTACCAAGGAAGAGAGAAGTATTATACCAATGGGTTTTGAGACACAGAATTACATGTATAACACTGAACAAAAATAAGTTTACTCAACAATAGCATGGAAAGACTATTCAGTAAGAATATAACATTGCTTCAGTTAGGCACAGCACCCCTCGCTTCTGAATTGGCCATGGTAGATGGCATGCTTGGGCAGAAAAGCATGTCAAGCCTAAGGAGTGCCCAACTCTTCATAACCTGGAGTTCATATGTATGCCACCAGAATGCTTCAATGACTGGAGACTTAATGGCCTGGACCATCTATGTCTCAAGGATGGTTTCAATAATTATAGTAATATTTATTGTTCATGGGCAGATAAAGCCAATATAATTTAAAAAAAACTGACAATTTTATCTAACGAATCTATTTATTGCCATCCCAATTAAATTACTAAAAAATTATCTGAGTTCGAAAAAATAACAAAGTTCATTTGGAAGAATAAAAAGTCAGGAATTTCAAAGAAACTAGGGGAAAAAAGATGTAAAGGAAGGAAATTCAGTAGATCATACCTTAAATTATATTATAAGATGAGAGCATTGTTAAAGTATATAGTGGATAATTTTGATCATTTTAAAAATTTCTTGTATAAACAAAACCAATGTAGTCAAGAATAGAAGGAATGCGGAAAATTGGGAGAAAACTTTCATAGACAATCTCTCAGGTAGGATGTGTTTATGTTGGGATACTGCTGTGGTATAGGAAATGATGAGCTGGTTGATTTAGAAAAACATGGAAAGAACTGGACATATGAAGGAAGATGCTATCCAGCTGCAGAGAAAGAGTTGACAAGTAGAAATAAGCATAGTACAGTCTGACATATATCTGTATGTTTGTAGACATCTATGTGTATATATCTATACAAATCTGCATTTACCTGTAGCTTTCTTTAGGGTGGGAAGGGAGAGAAAGGGAAAAAAAATAAAGTAAAAAGTACACAGCAGAGAACAGAAGAAAAACTAGAAAGAAGCACAGAAAAGCTGGGTAGCTTTGAAAACAACATATAGTATTTATTATATAGGTGTTCTTGAAATGGAAATTTATTGTTTTATATCGAATCCTCTCTTTTGTTCTTCTGTGTACATGGGAATCTTTTTTTTTCTTGTTTTGTATTTAAGTTTAAAATGAATGAAAAATTTACCAAAAAAAGAGAATGATTTCATTGTCTTTTAAGAGAAAAAAACCTGCTTGGTTTATGTGAAGTAGATGTTTCTCCTACCAAAGACCTGTTAAAATGAAAATCTGGGAAGAAGCATCACATAAAGCTTTATCTATCATTTTTACCTTAGTGTGAATAGATTTCTCAGTTCCTTTTGAAAAAGCAGATTTTGAAAGTGAGGAAGGAGGTATGGCATTAAACCACTTAGGTGCCTGAGGTAGACCACGAAGAAAGGTCTCACTAAGGTGAGCCCACAGAAGGGAACGTTTGAAAGACAAAGGAAAAATGTTCTCATTTCACCATTTTGCAAATGGTCAACCCCAGCTGTAAGATTAACTGTAGTCTCAGAATCTTTCTAGGTAATACAGGGAAAGAATGGCCTGTGACTTATCTCCCCAGGAAATACACCCAATGACCTGGCATCATGGAAATTTGCCTTGACCAGCTATATATCAGTAACAACTCAATCTGGCTGTAAAGGGTAAGGGCATTGATTCAGTTGCCAACCCTCTGGAGTTGTTTGCAGATAATGAAATCTCCCAGTTTGACAGAGAGACATATCAACCCCATTTCCCAATTTAGATCTTCTAGGTGGAAGAAGATGAAAGTGTGATGCCTTCCCCAGCTGTGGTGCAAGTTGCAATAGAGATTTCCTGAACCCTCTTTTCTGTCCTGCCTGGGGTTGAAAGAATAATATGTTCTGAAAATAAAAGCAAGTGGAATAAATCCAATCTCTTCCATTGGCCAAGAAGCAAAGTCTGCAAAAACATAAGACATCATCTTTCCTAGCAGGAAGAGTCTTCCAATATATGATATACTGAATTGGGCTATTAATTGTGGTCACACCCAAGTAATGTACTCATGCTCCTGGCTGGAATTATTTCCTATTGTGTTCTATCTTCAAGATTAGAGAGTGGGAAAGGATGTCTGGAGGCTATCTAGTCTAGGCTCTGGCCCCCAGATAAGGCAATGAGGATAGTAAGGGTTGGAGAAAGAGGACATTGAGAAGGCATCGTTTTATAACATTAGATCAGTGGTCGCTCTTCAGAATGGAACTTGCCTTTCCTTTAAAAGAGGCCATTGGGTATCTACAAAAATCAAAAGGATAAGGTATTTTTCATGCTTAAAGACTATTATGTCTGCTGAACATGTAGTAAATCATGGAAGAGGAAGGAGCTTTCCTATGGAAATTCTGGGCTAGAGGACCTCGGAAGATTCTTGGCTTTGGAAAATCAATCAACAGGCATTTATTAAATGCCTACTATGTACTGGGCATTGTGCTAGACTCTAAGGATACAGAGACTAAAGTGAAATAATCCTTCCCCTCAAGGAGCTTCCACCATTAACACTGAGCAATAGATAATTTATCTAAGTGTTTTATTGATTCTGCAGAGCTCTGGTGAGAAACTATGAGGAATAAGTTAATATGTAAATAAAAAAAACCAACTTGCCTCGGTATATTAATAAATTCCTTTTGTCTTACTTCCTGGATTTCTACCAGTTGGGGTCAGGTTAGGTTTCCTTCTTCCCCCTCTCCCCTCCAGGAAATCAGGGTTAAGTGACTTGCTCTGGATCATACAACTAGTAAGTGTCTGAGGATGCATTTGAACTCAAATCGTCCTGATCCCAGGGCTAGTGCCCTACCCATTGTGCCACCTAGCTGTCCCTAGTTTTCTTTTAACAGGAACATAATGCAATACTATTGTACTGCAAGAAAGAAGGAATTTTATTAAGTGCCTATTGTGAACCAGGCACTACGCAAAGTACTTTACAAATAATACCTCTTGTGATCATTATGATTATGCTATCTTTATCCTCTATGTGCTATCATTAGCCTCATTTTACAGTTGAAGAAATTGAGGTATACAGTAGTTAAGTTACTTGCCCTGGGTCACAGAGTTAGTATTTGAGGTCAAATTTGGACTTAGGTTTTCCTGATTCCAGGCCCAATGCTCTATGTACTGTGAAGCTACCTAGCTGCCAGAGACAGTTTTAGAGAACCTTGGGAAGAATTGTGTGAACTGAGGTAAGGTGAAGTGAGCAGAACACTTTATACTACAATGTCAGTTTTGTAGAAATGAACAATTTTGAAAGACTTAAGAACTTTCCATGCAATGACCAACAATGATTTCAGAGGATTGATGATACTTGCCACCTCCTTGACAGAGAGATGATGGAATTATGCAGAATAAGACACGTTTTTGGATGTGCCCAATGTGGGAATTTGTTTTGCTTGTCTGTGCTTATTTGCTACAAGAGTTCTATATTTCTTTTTTTCCTCCTCTGTGTGTGTGTGTGTGTGTGAGTGTGTGTGTGTGTGTAGGAATAAAGGAGAGAGGAGGAGTGTATGAAAGAAAAATAAATGAGAATTAAAAAAACAGTTTCTAAAAAAAGAGAGGTGCTATCAATTGGTCTAGGTTTTTGTAACTACTTGGGGTGGATGGAGACATGTATTGATACTAATATCATTCTTATATAGGTGTCCTATTGACTGAGAGATATTTAGTTCAGGTAATCTCTGGAACAGGTAATTCTTTGTCTCTAGACCATCTTTTTCTACATTTGTGAAAGTTAGAAGTAAAAGTGGTTCATAAAGAGCCAACTTAAAAAATTCCTGCGGAATGTAGAACTTAGAGAACATACCTTAAAGTATTTTTTAATATTACAAACTTGACAAATAGCACATATAAATATTTCCTTTGTGCAAAGAAGAACAGTAAAAGGTCATTTATAATATTATGAATCTCTATTATGTACAGTTTGTTTTTAAAGAATGTTAAATTTAACTCAGTAATTCCAAAACTGCTGGGCTTGACTGTGTTCCCTTATGAATTTCCTTATTTATTTTGTGTATTTGTAAAAAAAGTTTTAATTTAAAGTCATTGACAATTTTCCTCTTTTTCTTTTTTCTTGGGGGGAGGTTAGGGAGCCCGCTTAGTACCCTTTTTTTTTCTTTTTCGGAGGGGGAAAGGCAGGGCAATTGGGGTTACGTGATTTGCCCAAGGTCACATGGCTAGTAAGTATTAAATGTCTGAAGCTAAATTTGAACTCAGATCCTTCTAACTCCAGGGTCAGTGCTCTATTCACTGCACCACATAGCCACCCCCTCTAACTATCTTTTACCCCCCAAAACTCCTCCCCCCTCAAAAATCCCTCTTAAAAGAAATAAGTATACTTAAGCAAATGAGCTTATTGTCTGTGTCTGGAAGTGATGGAGTTTAAAATGTTGGGGTTTAGAATGTTGAGATTTATGGGTGCTCCGGACCCCCAAATACCAACACGCTGGATCCTACCCAAATGAATTCGACCCAAGTTTTCTTTTAGCTAAAGAAAAGCAAAGGTTATTAAAAAGATTCACTAAGTATTTGACACTTGAATTGGCAAATGGGCTAGATTGAATCTGAGCACCTTCATGAAGGCAAGGTGGGTCTTATATACAGAAAGACTGTGGGAGGGATCTAGGGAATGGTCTAGTAGTCTAGGGTGATGGGAGGAGGGGTCTAGGGAGGATCTTGATAGGACTGGGGTGACTAGACGTCAGATTCCTGGAACCAAGAACATGGGATTTTGATGGGATCAAGGGTAGGAAGCAGCCAGAGGCAATCTGGAGATAACAGACAAAGGAGGACTAGGCTAGATTAAGGGTTCCAGGGGGTTCCCAGAGCTTATACCTCATCATTAGTGTCTCATTTCTAGTTTATCACCTTTGTGCAAAGAAGTAGGAAACATTAACACAAAAGAGAGGCAAAGCATAAGCATTAAGGGGAATCTGGAAATGGCTCTTACTGAAGGCTGGACCTTAAGTGAGACTTGAAGGAACTCAGGCAAACCAAGAGGTAGAGATGAGGAGGCAGGACTAGGATTGACTATTTTTCAACCATGCATTGCCAGGCAAAAACCCTGATCTCTTGTCATCCTGTGACTCCTGTCTATGTTTAGTCTCCTCCCATTAGAAAGTTAACTCCTTGAGGGAGAGATTGTCCTGCTAGCTTGCGTTTGCTTCCTCAGTGCTTAGCATATAACCTGGAACATAGTAAATCCCCAACAAATAAAAAAAAAAACTAACAAACTAACAAACGAATGAAGGAACAAATAAAATGAACAAATAAATAAATAATCCCAGTTTTACTTCCAATTAACTAGAAATACACAGTTGCCATTTGGCTGTTTTCTCATCTGTGAAATGAAATAATATATTGACCTTTTCCAGAGGGGTTTGGTGGGAGTTGATTATTAAAAGGCACTTCCTTTTATATGCAGAAGAGAAGCAATCAAAGTCTGTCTGCAACATTAGCAAGAAAACAGTGGGCCAGATTATTTTTCTTATTGAGAGAAAGCTCTCAATATTCATGGTTTAACACTAGAGAACATTCATTTTTGACAGTTTCTATTTACCAGACTACTGGCATGTAGACAGTTTTGAATGCTTTAATTTGTATAATTCCTACTCATTATAATGGAAAGAAGAAAAAAAAATGTGAGGTTAATGATCGGGTATTCAGCTACCTATATGGCATTTTCTTTACTGGAACAGGATTAATGGACCTGTTTACAAATTATGTCTTTTCCACCTTCTTCCCAAACTTTAAGCATCATTTCTAAGTTTGGATGTGTACATTCATACCTTAATGAATTGACTAATACATACTCTAATACATTAATGTTAATGACAGATAAATAAATATAAATGTCACAGTCTTGTTTTCCCTTTTCACATTTTAAAATTCATACACAGCGCTTCCCCCAAAGAGCTCAGAGTAATGAAAAAGGCTAACTTTATCTTGTTATTTGCATATTAATATCCGTATGCTATATCCCACATAGATGATTTATTGGTAACACCAGATATTAAATTGCTTGTTCTTCCTTACTTTGAATGAAACTCAGAATTGCAGGGAACAAACTTTTATAGCTGGGTGGAAGCCAGAATCATCTTTCTTCCCTAGCCACCAACTTACAAGGACCCTGTCTGACCTCAAGCAAATCATTTTGCTTTGGAGAACCTGAGTTTCTGCCTTTGTGAAATGAGGGCAACAGTTTGTTCATCCTCCTTCTCTCCTAGGGGCTGCTGTTAATGAAAAGAGCTGTTTGTACTTTGCCTGCTGCAGCAGGATTGCTGTATTAGAGGAAATAAATCATGCAACCTTTAGAATGAAAAGCCCCGCAAATACCAATATGCAGATTATTTTTTAAGAAAGCATTACTGTTTTATTTTCTAGAGTTCAAAGAAACCTTAAAAAGAATCTAGTGCAAGTCCCCTTATTTACAGGTATCAGGAAGCTGAGGTCCAGAGAGAAATAAAGTGCCTGGCTTAAATGACCCAGTAATGTATGGCAGAATCAGAATCCAAGTTCAAATATTTCAGTTCCAATCAATCACTTTCCACTATTCTATGTGATCTACTTCATTTTTTAAAAACAAAAAAAGTAATGTCTTGTTATTCTGAATTTGACAAACACCAGCAAACATGAATTATTTTCATATAGAAAGAAGAAGAGAAACAAGAAGAGTAAATGTGAAATAATGAATCTAATGATTTATGGCTTAACTGACTCCTGGCATACAGATGATTTGGAATGCTTTAATTTATATACAATTCCTACTTTTGTTATGATGGAGAGAAGAAAAAAAAGTAAGGTTTAGTACTGAGTATTGAGCTACCTCTATGGCAGGTGTTTCTTTTCAAAATATAAGCTCAGTTCACTCCTTTAGTTCCAAAGTTCCCTTCCCTTCCCTTCCCTTCCCTTCCCTTCCCTCCCC
>NW_027185876.1:21548977-21699303 GCF_028583685.1 Petaurus breviceps papuanus
CCCTCCCCTCCCCTCCCCTCCCCTCCCTTATCATTACTCCTCTTTTCTCCCTTATTTCTACAACAACAAAAGTTACATCGCAACAAATCTCCCTTTGAACTGGTTAGCATAGTAAAGCAAAATAAATTCATATATTGCCTTTCCCTTAAAATGTCCTTCCATGTCTAACATCCATCAACTTTGTCAAGGGGTGGGGAGCAGGAGACTGCCCATAACTGTGGAGATGAGTGGTGACCTAGAAGACATTTGGAAGAAGTGAGGTAATATATAGAGAGCACATTGAAACTTCAGAATGACAGTCATTATTCATTGAACCAACAATTGACTTGACACCTCTTATTTGCTTTTGGAGGCTTAGCCTCTATTAGGCTAATCCTACCATTCAGGTTTGAGGTTTAAAGCAGCACTTGTAGCCCATAACATCCAAATAAAACCAAATTTACTAATTAAGTATTTAAAGGACACTTCAAAGTCAAAAGAGAAAGCACATATAAATGTTAGCTATTGATGATGATATAAGATGCCATTATCTTCTTTAGTCATCAGGTTAGGAACTCAGGATGACCACCTGTAGGGGGGTTGGAGCTAAAAGGTAACCTTTGACAATTCTTTTCCTTTTGCTACAGCTTTTCTATGACAAGTGGCCACACAGCCAGAATGACCTCCTCAAACATTAAAGAAATAGCCTAGCTGGAGTAACCAAATGACACCAAGACTTTTGGAACACCCTGTATATATGGGAGTGGGGCAGCCAAGGAGGAAGGAGTGAGCAAGCTTGAGTACAGAAATGAAAGTGAAAGGAAGAAGGGTCTCTTGTGGTTGGGTCAAACACAGCCCCATTCTTGGAAATTCCTAGGCACAGTGACCCAATTGCTCTCCTTAGTAATAGTCCCTCTCTCGCTGACCACATAAAACCAGCTTATTTCTTACCATGAGTGGGGTAGAGGTGGAGGAATTCATTTAATAATAATAAAAGCAGCAACAATAAAAACTAACATTTATATAGTATTTATATTGTATGTACTAAGTGCCAGGCACATAGTCCTTTTTGATCCTCATAGCAACTCTGGGACTTAGGTGCTATTATTATCCTGATTATTCAGATGAGAAAACTGAGGAAGATAAAGGTTAAGTGACTTACTCAAGGTCACAGAACTAGTAAGTATCTTTCTGACTCTAAGCCTAGAAAGAATTTGGAGAAGCAAAATAATATAGCACCCTTACACATTTTTCTCCTAGTGCATCTAACCTACATGACATAAGAACTGCCCCCCCCACAATATTTACAATTTTAGAGGAAACACATTTTGACAAATGCTCCTAGCTGTGAAGGACATTTAAGGTGACCCTCAATGTCTAAAGACCACATTCCCAAGGAAATGAGATGATTGTAGGCCATCCTATCATGACTTTCCTTAAAAACTTTTATTAGAATTTTGAATTATGCCCTTGGGCAGACAGAGTAAGGATCTCTCTTGCTTTTGCAATCCCATTCTGCTGTGAATGGTAGCAATGCAGCACATCTTTATGAGCTTAGCCCTGCATTTATTATCTTTATTACTTGCAACAGCCTTATATTTATTGATGGGGAGAGAGGGTTTTGCCCTTCTTCTTGCATGATCTTGCCAAGTATTGAACAACTCGGCAGCCAGTCAGTCAACAAGCATTTACCAAGTACTGATTTTGTTCCATACACGGAGCTAAGTCTTGGTATGCAAAGAAAGGCAAAAACATGGGTCTTGACCTCAAATAGCTCATATTTTAAAGCATAAACATAGACCATGAGCAAAAATATTGTATTGTAAGACATGCCGTGTAAATGGAAGAGAATCTTCAGAGGAAAGTTGTAATACTTCTTTTTAAATAAAAGAATCATTTCTAAGGAATGCACAAAGATACCTATTCCTCAGGACAGCAATTTTAATGGACTAGGCAAACAGTATCCTTTTGTGTCTATGTTAGATTCTGCTAGCAGCTATATTTTCTAAGATATTAAGATTGATTGTTGTTGTTCAGTCATTTTCAGTCATGCCTGACTCTTTGTGATCCTATTTGGGTTTTTCTTGGCAAAGATACTGGAATGGTTTGTCATTTCCCTTTTCTACCTCATTTTATAGATAAGAAAATTAAGGCAAATAGAGTTAAGTGATTTACCCAGAGTCACAGAGCTATTAAGTGTCTGAGACCAGATTTGAACTCATAAAGAAGAGTCTTCCTAATCCTAGGTCTAGCACTCTATCCATTGCACCACCTAGTTGCACCTTAAGACTGGGGAGACGCCTAATTAGATTAGAGAAACAGTTTTGCCATTTCCCACTCCCTTCAATACTCTCCTTCTCAAACCTTATTCTCTCTAGCAAGTCTGGTTGGGCCACAAACAGTACCAGCTTTAACCAAAAGCCCTCACAGTAGACCCTGTTCATTGCAATGTTCTTCCAAATCTCCTACTAGGCCTGAATGGCCTCTTTTCTCTGGGATAGATATCAATGGTCCCCACTTAAGGTAATGAGTATTGGAGAGTCTGTTCCAAGCTTTAAATGGAAAAAAAGATGACAAATACTGCTCTTGTATGTATTCCTTCTTTTTATTTTTGTAGGGGGAAGGCAGAGCAATTAGGGTTAAGTGACTTGCCCAAGGTCACATGGCTAGTACATATTAAGTGTCTGAGGCCGAATTTGAAGTCAGGTCGTCTTGACGTCAGGGCTGGTGCGCTATTCACTGCACCACCTAGCCATCCCACTTGTATGTATTCCTTCTTATAGAAGCATGAGAAAATTAGAACACAGAGGAGGCAAATGTTGGTGTTGGAGTCAGGAAAATGGACAAGCGATGAATGTCTCCTGATTCCCACTTTGGGGAAACTTTTCCACTCCATGAGATGGTGTGTTGTTGAGGAAGGAACACTTGCATCAGAAGGCCCAGGTTTGATTCTTGGCCCTGACACTTTACTAGCTGAGTGACCACGGTCCATCTACTTTATCTGCACCTGCAAAGTGGAGTTAATGATACTTGCCTGGTTGTTGTGAGGAGACCCTCTAGTAAGCCTTAAAGTGCTTCATAAATGTGAATTATTGTTTTTGTCAGCGCTTTTACAATTCCTGATTTCCAGACTTTAAACAAAATGAAACAAAATTTCAAATGGGTGAGGAATGAAGCAAAATCCTAATGAGTATTATTAAGGATACTAGCTATCATTTGTAAAGCACTTAAAATTTGCAAAGCACTTGATAATTATTATCTTATTTTATCCTGACAATCACCTTGGGAAGTAGGGGTTATCACTATCCCCATTTTACAGGTGAAGAAACTGAGACAGGCAGGGGAAAAATGACTTGGCCAGGGTCACACTGCAAGTAAGCATCTGAAGCTGGTTTTGAACTCAGGTCTTTCTGATTCTTGCTCCAGAGGTATGTCCAATTTGATACCTAGCTGCCTAGGTATTAGCATTCAATGTTCTACTTTAAGGAAGATATGTGTGTGTGTGTGTGTTTTATCCTTTCATGTAGACTGTAAATTCCTTGAGATTGAAAACCATGTCTTCTGACCTTTCCTGTGCAATTATTATAGTTATGTAATTTCTTAACCATTTCCATTTTATTGTTGTTGTTCGGCTATGTCCAATTCTTTGTGACATTATTTGGAATTTTCTTGGTAAAGATACTAGAGTGGTTTGCCATGTCCTTCTCCAGCTCATTTGACAAATGAGGAAGCTGAGGCAAAAAGGGTTAAGTGACTTGCCCAGGGTCACACAGCTAGTATGTGTGTGAGACTAGATTTGAAATCATGAAGATGAGTCTTCCTGACGCCAAGCCTGGCACTCAATCCACTGCATTACCTTGCTGCCCAAGACCACTTCCCTATTAGTCTATAATAATTTGTTTCCTCTCTGAGGGAAGGGCTTTAATTTTCTTTGAGCTGCTCTTCCCAAGGGCACAGAACCTATTGTGAGTTGGAACCATGATCCTTCTAGTAATGTCTAATTTGATCCTCACAATACCATTATCCCCATTTTACAGATGAGGACTTGAGGCATAAGAAAGTTCACTAACTTTCCCAGGCTCACACAACTAGTGTTAGAAGCAGGATTTGAACCAAAGGCTTCCTGATAATCTTAAATCCTGATCTTTTTCTGCCATGCCACTTCTGTGGTACTTGCTGTAGCTTTCCAGGATGTGGAGGTATCAAGAGAACAAATACAAGGTTTCTAGACAGGGAGAGTCCAGAAGAAGTGGATTACTCATGCAAAATGAAGGTTATTAGAAGGTGCTAAGATCAAGTCAGAAACAGAGATCAGCACCATGGTCAGAGATTGAGGCATGTTTGAAGCATTTGCTGTCACTGAGGCAGTTTGAAGTTTGATGCCCAGAAGAGAAAAAGGAGTATTAATCCTGTGCAGATTTCACAAAATTTGAATAAATGTATGCATGAGTGAACGAATGAAGATGCATCTTAAAATGCTTGCTAGGCGTCAGACACTGTGCTGAGTGCTGGAGATGCAAATAGAATAAAGCAAGATAGCTCCTCTCCTCAAGGAACTTACACTCTTCATAGAGGGAAGACAACACAGTATATGGGAGGCTATCTTGATAGCCAGAGTGGGGTGTTCTAATCTGGAAATTCACAGGGATGACTTTATAGGCAATTAACGTCATGAACTTTGTAAGAATATCTGAATGAGTTCAATTATTCTTTCTAGAGCCAAGGGTTGAAAGAGGATAATGGGAAGGGGAGGATGAGAATAGCAGTATGTATACAAAATGGCCAGCCAAGTAAATGGACCAAGTTCAGCACTGTCAGGCCTGCTTCTGGCTAGATATGGTGAATTCTCACCAATCAGGGGAATAAAGCCCCAGGTAGGGCTGGACATTGCATTTATTTGTGGGTTTATGCATTCTAGCTTTCTCTAACTTACTTGTAACAGGGTGTAGGTAGACTCTTAGTACTTAATAAAGACAAGGCTGTCTTCAAGTGGCAGCTGATTTCATTTTTGTGTCCCTGGTGTAAATTATGACCCTAGACAGTTTTGGACACATTCATGTCTTAGAAATTTCTCAATGATGGTAATTTTTTTGGTTCATGTTCTCATCCAGAGTTCCCCAGGGAAGATATAACTTGGCTCAATTTTAGGTATCCCCTGGTGTATTCACTTAGTTTTCACAGACTTCAGAGCTAACACATTTGAATGTAAAAGATTTATTACAAGGTATGTAAAAAGACAAGGCAGCTAGGTAGCACAGTGGATAGAATGCAGGTCTTGGAGTGAGAAAGACCTGAGTTTAAATCCTGCCTCAAACACTTATAAGCGGTATGTCCCTGGACAAGTCACTTAACCCTTTTTGCCTCAGTTTCCTCATTTGCAAAGCAAGCTGGAGAAAAAATAGGCAAATTACTCCAGTATGTTTACTAAAAAAACCCTAATAGGGTCACAAAGAGTCACAAAGATTGAGCAACAGCAACGTAAAAACAACAGACAAGTCCCTCATTTTAATCCATTCAGCAAGCAGCTAATTACATAACCTATTTGTATGTCATTTTGCTTCAGGTCTTTTCCCACTTCAGTCTATCTTCTCCTTAGTTACCAACATGATTTAATAAAAGTATAGTCCTGACTCTCACTCCTCCACTCAATAAATTTTGTGGGCTCCGTATTGTCTCCAGTATCAAATCCAAAATCCCCTGGCATTTAGAGTCCTTTGACTAGGCCCCTTCCAATCTTTCTCATCTTCTCCTTCTGTCCCCTACAATATCCTATAATTCAACAATTCTGGTCTATTTGCTCATCCTAGAACATGCCACTTTCCATAGTCTTCACTTTTGCACTGGCTGTCTCCTATATGTGTAATGTGCTCCTTCCTTACCTCTGCCTCCTGGTATCCCTGGCTTCCTTCAAGTCTCATGTCAAAAATCACCTTCTGAAGGAGACTTTTCCTTGTCTGTCTCTTCTCCCACCCCCACCCTTTATGTTCTGTTTACACTCCATATTGGATATACTTGATTGTTTTCCCCTTCTGCTTCTTGAAGGCAGGGATGCTATTTTTGCCTTTTGTTGTATCCCTAGCGCTTAGCACAGTGTCTGGCACATAGTAACCCCTTAAAATTGCTTATAGCCTCCCTTACTGATCCTCTTTGTTCTGGGGTGGTTAGGTTTTACTCCATGTACAAAAACTGCATACTTTGAGATAGAGGAAATCTGCATAGTTTGAGGGAAGGGGAGGCCTAGTTTGCCAAGTACTGGTCCAGTGACTTACCGCCTGTGTTTATGGTGTAAATACATAAGATGATGTTTTCAGGCACTTAATACTCATTAAAAATATAAGAGGCCTCAGAGTGGATTTAAAGTCTGTTCTAAATGAGAAAGTAGGCTAAATGGAAACATGAAATCTATTTCTAGTTTGAGAAAGCCCTAGGCATTTGACACTTATTCAAATGGTCCTAAAAGGGAAAGGACTTAGGGGCCAATGTTGAAATTCTGGAATTGGAATTGTTAATTATTCATATAAGGTAAAAAGTTTTCTCACTAAAAAACTTGAGGGAAAATACTAAATTTCAGTTTGATGGCATACAAGATAGAGGAATCGTTTGAAACGTTCTGCATAAAAACTATGGTCTTGCTCTGATGATGACTTTAATATGGGCTCATTTGCCTTGGCCTGATCAAGCTCCTTGAGGGCAGGGATTTTTTTAAACTTCTTTTTTGTGCCCTTGGTGCTTAGCACATAATGGCTACCACAAAGTGAACATTTAGTGTTTATTGATTGATTTGATGGGTTCAAAAATCACAACAGGATCTCAGTAAGTCATCATTGGAAGGAATGTCAGAGTCCATCTTGTCTAGCCTAAATCTGACCAGGAATTCCCTCTACACACAGGAGGTATTAGTCTTTTTTTGTGTCATGGACTCCTTTGGCAACTGGTGAAGTCTATGGGACTCTTCTTTGAGTCATGTTTTAAAATGCATAAATTGAAGTATACGGGATTGCAGATGAAACTAATAATGAATGATAGTTATCAAACTGTTAAAAAAAAACCCTAACAATAACACAAGTCCACAGACTACAATTTGAGAACTTATATTTCTACAATATCTAGCCCAGTAAGAATTTATTATGCAACTATTATGGCCAGGCACTGGGGATACAAAGACAAAATTTAAAAACAACAACAAAAAAACCAGTTCCTGCCCTCTAGGAGCTTAAATTCTATGGGAGAAACAACTTGCATACAAACAAGTATATTCATGATGATAAGAGGAGGAAGAGGATGAAGAGGAGGAAAAGAAGGAAGAGGAGAAGGAGGAAGAGGAGGAGAAAAGGAGGAGGAAAGTAATTTTTAACAACTAGGGAGATCAGGAAAGCCCTCCTGGGAGAGAGGGCATAGGAGCTGACCTTTGAAGGGAGCTATAGCTTCCAAGAGGTGGTGGAGAGGAGGGAGTACACTCTAGGCTAAGGCGCAGCATGTTGTAAGGGCAAGCAAAGAAGTACTTAGTGTCTTGTTTCAGCTATTTAATTATTTAGCATTTTGTTTCAGTTCAAGTTTCTTTTGAGCCTTGCCCATGATTATATCAAGTCTTTGTTAAGAAACAGAACTTGTGAAACCCACAGTTGGAGGGACTTACCAAAGACAGGAAAAGGTAGGAGCTAATGATCATATGTAAGGAGAAGGCCAAGCTGGGAAAGAGCAGAATTCAGAAGGAAATACTTGTAGTGACGACACTCTATCTGTTCTGTTTGTGTTGATTTTTGTTTGTGATACTTTGTACAGAAGCCTGGGACCTTACTGGAAGTCCTGACATAGGATTTTCTTGTTGTATGTTTATAGAAGTCCTGGAGGAGGGTTTCAGAGGTCCTGTGACTATACTGATGATTTGTGTTAACTTCTTGGACCTTGTTTATGGATCTCTGTTGATTTCACAGGCAGATAGTGAATTGATGATGGTGCTGGCAATGTGCATGAATGTTGTTTTGGCTCTGTTAAGCTTTGTCTTCCCAGAAACAGAAACTGTGAAGGATTTGAGGTGGGCTGGACACTGTGAACTTTGATATGGAACTGGACAAGGAGCTGGATGAGGAGTTGAGAGATGCCTACCTTTGAATCTAGGTGACAGTTGGGTAAATTCATCCAAAAGCTGGGACCATGGAAGAGGAACTATGGAATCTGAGAGCCACCCTGGAGAAAAGACTTCTCCTTGGGTACTTAATGCTGACTGAGAAGATCATGATTTACTGTGGCTTAGGGGTAGGAGAACTTTCTACTCTGTACCTTGTACCTCTTAAGGATGGTTGAGTTAAGGAAGATTCCAAACTAATCTCCAATCAAGAAGAAAGAAGATTTTTTGACTGAGAGATTAAGATAATTTGATGGAGGAGTGGGAATACTTTGACCTTTGTACTTTGTGTCCCTTATGGAGGCTTGCTCCTTAAGGATGATTGAGTTAAGGACTTACTGAATGATATCTTTTGTTTAAAACTACATGGCCACTTTGGTGAAAACTATGTGGCCATTTTAGTGACAAGTTGTTATAACATTGTGAATACTATACTTTGGTTTCTGTGAATATTTTCCTTTAGTTTATTGCTGAATAAATAGAGAGTTCACAATACTATGTGATCAGAACCTTAAATCTATTCCCAGCAGCAGTCCTATGGGTAGCTGCTTGTGCTTGGCTTTACACATGTACAAGGATACACAGGTGGGAGATGGAGTACTGAGTTAGTAGAGCCACAGTGGGACCAGTTTGACTGGAATGTAAGGGCTGAGAAGGTGAATAATGTGCAAAAGTTTGGAGAGGTAGATTGGGGCTAGATTGTGAAGGGGTTTAAATGTCAAGTGTTTTTGCTTTATATCCTAAGTGAAACAGGGAGCCCCAAAAGGTTCTTCAAAAACAGAATGGTTTGGCCAGATCTATGCTTTAGGAAGATGATTTTGGAGAACAGATCTGAGAAAACAAACCCTCTTACATATTGAGTTTAGGATAACTATTAGACATCTATACTGAAACTCAGGAAAGAGACCTCTAGCATTCGTGAATCTACTACTCCTTGTTAAGGAAATCCAAGCTGTTTTTATATGATTATAAATGTTAAGATGTATTCCCTCTTATATAGAGCCAGTATCTGCCTTTCTTTACCTCTCATCTATATGTTTCTCCTAGTTCTGCCCCTTTGGGGAAAGTTGAACATGCTTCAACCCTCATCCCCATGACAACTTTTCAAATCAAACACCAGCTATCATGAAACAGCTATAATGTTGCCTCTAAATATTTTCTCATACAATTACAGATGTAAAGCTAGAAGAGACCCTTATTTTACAGATGAGAAAATAGATGAGAAGAAAGACTAAGTGATTTGCCCAAGGTCACTTGGAGAGGAAGTGACCAATGGAGGATTCAAACCCAGGTGCTCTAATTGCCAGTCTAGTGCTTTTTCCTCTGTGTCTGGTTGTTAAAAATCTTTAATTCCTTCAACTTATCCTTATATAATAGGATCTAGAGTATTTTCATCACCATTATCATTGTCTTCCTTTAAACCTAATTAACTACTGCCAATGTCTCTCCTTAAGTGTAGATTTGAACACAAATCCTCTAGATAACTTGGGAAGAGGCAGATGGTACTAGAATTCACTTTCTTCTGAATGCTTGATTTTTATCAATGCAGACTGTTTGTATTAATGTTTTAACTGCCATCTTATACATTTGACACCCCTTTGAATCTTTGGGTCCTGTATTTTTTTAGCCTGCATAGAAGATTTTACATTTATTCCTACTAGACCTTATCCCATTAGATTTAGGTCATTATGTTAATCTGTCAATACCTTGAATCCTTACAATGGGGGAAGGAGAAGGGAATAAAGATTTCCTAAATGCCTATTATGTTCTTGACAATGCTAAGCACTTTTTACAAATATCATCTCACTGGATCCTTACCATAACCCTGTGAGGGGGATGCTATTATTATCCTTATTTTATAGGTGAGGAAACTGAGGCAGAAAAAGGTTGACTTGCCCAGAGTAGTTAAGTGACTGAAGCCAAATCTGAACACAAGTCTTCCTGACACCAGGCACACCACTCTATCCATTGTATGACCAACTACTTCAATGTCCTTGGAGATCCTAAGTTTCTCATGTAACAACCTGCCTTAATGGAACGGAAGGCATTTTTTCTGGTCCTAGTTATTTTCCTTATGTGCATGTGTCAGGATAAGAATAGAAGGCTAAGGAAGAGCTGGGCTTTAAAATGCAAAGTCTTTGAGGAAAGGGTGCTTGCTTTACTTCTTACCTACTTTTAGGTACTTTGTAAAAATTACACATATTGACACATAATGGTCTGATATTATCAGATAGTGGTCCTGCCTTGGAAGCAAGGAGACCTAAGTTCAATTCTTGCTTTTTTATAATACAAGTTGTGTGACTATGAACAAGTCACAATGGCTCACAGCTCCTGATTTATCTCTAGGACCATTATCAACAAATTGCTGATTGGCATTTGAGGAGTGAGGTCCATACCAGAAGTACCAAACACCAATGAAATTATGCATATCTGAAATAAAATAATAATAATGATGTAGGAAAACAACCACATTTGAATCTATTATTACTAGACAAAATTTCTGAATACCAGAATTGTTGAACCCACACTAGTTGACTCTACCTATGTTCTCATAGATACATCATTGTTTCATTCGTAAAATTTTCCCTCATCTGGTCATCTATTTATGGTCCTATGCTATCCAGTTGACTGGCTTTGCAACCCAATTATTGCCCACCATCTTGGTTACATGACTTGTGCATTATCTTTTCTATGATAAGCTGATTCTCATCTATATCAACCGGTACCATTTGTGAAATTCACTTTTTTGTCACTTGATTTCGCAAAGAAGTTTTAACTGTAGTTCTCTTTCATTGCTTTGAGAGAATTGAATGTGCTCTTCACAAAGGATCCCTATCTATTAATTAAAGGCACAGATTCTCTAAGAATCTTCACTAAATAGCACTTTAGTAGCTTCACTTGTTCTTCCATACAGTGAATGTAATTGATCAGATTATCCTACTAATTAATGAGATTATCTATCACTTAAAAGATTGTCAAATAAATTATAAAAGGATCTGGTAAATTAAGATTATCTCTTAAGAATGTTCCATTATTTAGACTTCTGTCTGACTAAAGCAGACCTTCCCTCAGTTCATGATTTGTTTTTTTAATAGAAAGACATATTAAAAGAATCTTAATGTTGGAAGAGACCTTAGAGAACATAACCTTCTCCCAACTCTCCTGATTTTTCAAGCGATAAAACTAAGGCCTAAAGAAGTGACTTGTCTGTTATATTTTGGAGATGAAGCTTGATAAACATCTCTGTTCTTTAAAATAACATACTAAGTCTTTCAGTTTTATGTGCTGAAAGACATTAAATATTTAAAACAGAAAAAAATCCTCTCTATTAATCATGTTTCTTCCACATCCTTGACCTTTTTCTCAGTATGGGAAAAACAGGAGAGGATTTCTGCTTACTTTCAAGTCAAATTCTGTGTTCTGCTGTGGCAGTGGCAGTTTTTGTCTTTAATAGAAATTTTTAGCTCCAAATGTCCACATTCCAGACATTTATCATAAAAGGAGGGGGAAAAGTTGTATAACTTGTCCAAAATCTCTACATTAATTCTTTACAAAATGTCTTTTTTTTAAAAGTTAAATCCATATTTGGGGCCTTGGCCAAGATGAAAGTTGTCTCTTTAAATCTCATTTTTTTTCTTTACAAATGTTTCTGAGAAAGACAGTATAGGAGGTACCAGAGAAACAACAAATGGATCCTTTAGTTAACATTTCCAGCAGAAATGTTTTCAATTATAATTTTATTAGCCAAACACTGAATCCAAAAACCTTATATCTTCAATTACAGTCTTCCTGACTTTTGTAATGGCAAGTACAGAAGTAGTTCACACCTTGTTTCAGCTATTGAATTAACACCTTGTTTCAGTTCAAGTGTTTTTTGATCCTTGTATCAAGTCTGTTAAGAAAAAAAAACATGTGAACCCCACAACTTGTGAACCCTAGAACTCATGAACTCCTACAACAGGAAGGGGAGGAGCTAATGACCATATATAAGGAGAGGCCCAGGCTAGACACAGCAGAACTGAGGAGAGGACTCTTGTGGTGGCAGAGTCCAGAAGGAGAAAACTTGTGGTATCCTGGCACTCCCTTTGTCTGCTCTGTCTGTGTTGATGTTTATTTGTGATACTTTGTACAGAAGCCCTGAGACCTTACTGTAAGCTCTGAAAGAGGATTTTCTGGTTATACGTTTACAGAAGTCCTAGAGGAGGATTTTGGAGGTCCTGGACTTTACTGGTGACTTGTGCTGACCTCTTGGACCTTGTTTGTGGGTCTGTGTTGATTTCTCTGTTGACAATTGGTGTTGAGTTCTCAGACCTTGTTGGTGGGTCTGAGTTGATTTCACAGGCAGATAGTGAATTGATGATGGTGCCGGAAATGTGTATGAATATTATTGTGGCTCTGTCAAGTTTTGTCTTCCCAGAAACAGGAACTGTGAAAGACTTGAGGTGGATTGGACACTGTGAACTTAAATATGGAACTGGACAAAGAACTGGACAAGGAGCTGGACAAGGAGCTGGTAGCTGCCTGCCTTTGAACCCAGGTGACAGTTGGAGCTGGGACCATAGAAGAGGAACCATGGAAGCTGAGGGCCAGCCTTGAGTCAAGCTGAAAGAAGACTTTACTTGGATCCTGTGTACTGACTGAGAAAATTATGATTTACTGTGACCTAGGGGTGGAGAACTTTGACCTTTGTACTTTGTGATTGAATTAAGGATTTTGTAATTGACTAAGTGAATGTACTCTGTTTAAAACTATGTGACCACTTTGGTGAAAATTATTTGGCCATTTTAGTGATAAGTTGTTGAGTTGTGAAATGGTGAATGCTGTGTTTTGATTTTCTGTGATAAGTTGTAACATTGTGAATATTGTACCTTGATTTTCTGTGAATGTTTTGCTCTTATTTGTTATTTAATATGTAGAGAGTTCACTATACTGTGTAATCAGAGCCTTGAAAGTGGTTCACAGCAGCAGTTCTCTGGAAAGCTGTTCATACTTGACTTTAGAAATTAGAGTTTGAGTTTACTTCAGTGTAGACTCGTGTTTCAGTTCAAAATACGTACATATGTGTGTGTATGTAGGTATGTATATATATATGTAGATATAGGTATGTGTAGCAGCAAGCACCCTGGAGTCCCTAGGGTGGCTGCTCACACAGGTTCTTGGATCTGCTTTGTTAAAGGAAAGCAACTCAAAATGGGTTAACAAGCTTACTTTAATCAGTCAGACATTTATCATTTACCTAGTTCAGGGGGAAAAGGTCAGTACACCGAACTTCAAAGTATACAGGCAGAATTATCAAGACAGAGACAGATCAAGTAGACAGATTTCAAACTGTCCAACCATTACATCCATACCCAGTCAACATCTGGGTTTCAACATCTGGGTTTTTTCAAAGCCGGGGGACTCTCAACAACGGCTTCCCAGAATCCATATCAAATCACAGAACACTTCTCAAAGTGAGCCCCCAAAACAAAGCTACACATCAGGGCTTATATAGCCTTCTCCTGGTTCAGAGAATGTAACAACCTTATTGACTCACTGGCCAATCAAGAAGTATCTACTGAAAAACAAGCCTCCCATCCCAGGCTTCAGGTGCACTTTAGCCTAGGGGCAGGGAAGATCTTCCAAATTTGCATTCCCATTACAGTATGTATATACACACACCTAAATATATGTATATATGTGTGTATATAATATATAAATATATACAGAGGTACATATATGTATATGTGTATACATATATGTGTGTATGTATTTTTTTTTACCCAGTTACAGGCTATCTAATGGATTGAATGAGACAGCATTGGAATAGGTATCTCCTGGAAGTAGTGAAGTCTCTTTCATTGGAGGTGAAGGTTAGATTGCCCATGTTCTAGGAGTGCTCCATAGGGGTTTCTATGCAGAGAGAGAGAGACTTTGGTTTGGATGACATCTAAGGTCCCTTCCAAACCTCAGCATCTGTTAACGTCATCCTATTTAAAATGATCTTCCATCTACTCTATATTTCTCTTGTATATTCTGATTCGTATAGGAGGTCTTCCCTATTAAAATATAACTTCTTTTAAGGCAAAGACAATGATTACTTTTTATTATCCTCAGCACATAGCACAGTGCATGCCATATAATAAGTACTTAATAAATGCTTGCTGAGAAATTTATTGTATAACGCTTCCTTTTTTGTCTGGGACTGGGGACTGGGTGGGAGGCGAGGGTGGGGCAGCAAGGTCTTTCTTACATGCTAGAAACTACCTGACTGAAGAAGAGGATTTTCTCTGCTGTTACAAAGGACAAAGAGTTTCAGAGGTAGAAAAGGCCTCAGAGACCTTTGAGCCCAATTCATACCTCAACAGGTATCTCCCATACAACACCTGTAACATATAAACATCAGTGTGGGCTGAAAAACCACTAGGGAGGGGGAATCCACTAACTACTGAGGGAGCTCATTCTACTTGTGGGCCTCTGACTTCTAAAGAGCATTTTTTCCCCAACATCAAGCCTAACAGCCCCTCTGCCGCTAAGATTCATGGATTGAGAGCTGGGAAGGCCCTTTGAGCCCATAAGAGCATAGCCGTAGAGCCTGAGGGGAGCTCAGGTGATTTAGTTCAACATCCTCATTGAAAAGTTGAGGAAACTTAAGACCAGAAGTTCAATTATTGCCCAAGGTCACAAAAATCACAAGTGGAAGGACCAGGATTTGAACCCAGGATCTCTGCTTCCAAATTCAGTACTCTTTCCACAGTGCTGTGTGATGGCTCACTATCATTGCTTCTAGTTAAGGCTTTATTGGCTTGAATCAAATAAGAAAAAAATTTTTAAGCTCTTGGCACAGTGCCTGGTGCACAGTGTTTTAAGAAATACTTGTTTCCTTTGTTCATCCATTCATTTCTTCTCTCCTCTCTCCTTCACATCTTTCCTTCCTTCCTTCCCTCCTTCCTTCCTTCCCTCCTTCCTTCCTTCCTTCCTTCCTTCCTTCCTTCCTTCCTTCCTTCCTTCCTTCCTTCCTTCCTTCCTTCCTTCCTTCCTTCCTTCCTTCTTTCGTTCCTACCTACCACTTTTTGTGATAGCAAAGAATTGGAAACAGATGGCCATTTACTAGGTAATGGTCAAACCAATTGTGGCAAACAAATATAATGGAATATTATCATACTGTAAGAATTGATAAATATGATGAATACAGAGAAACATGAAAAGATCTATATGAACCAATTCAGAGTGGAGTAAAGTCAAGAAAACAATATTCATAATCATTACAACAATACAAGTAGAAAAAAATAATCACCAAAAAATCAAACAAACATTTATTAAGCACCTATGATGTACTATGCATGGTACTAAATGCTGGGGAGGCAGAAGACAGTCCCTGTCCTCAAGGAGCTCACATTTTATTGGGAGAGACAAGTAAACAGACATGTACAAATAACTGATAAGTAGGAAATAATTAACAGAGGGAAAACTCAACTAGAATTAGGAGGGGTTAGGGAAGGCTTCCTCTAGAAGACTTAAAGGAAGTCAAGAAAACCAGTGGGTGTAGATAAGGAGGGAGAACATTCTGGACATGGGGGATAGCTAGGCAAAATGCATGGAGCCAACAGATGGGAGGTTTTGTTTCAGGAACAGCAAGAAACACAAATGTCACTTGACAGAAGAATGTTGGAGGGAAGTGAGGGATAAGAAGACTGGAAAGCTATAAGGTGGGGCTAGGGCATGAAGGGCTTTGAATGCCAAACAGAGCATTTTGTATTTGATCTTGGAGATGATAGGGAGCCACTGGAGTTAATTGAGAAGAGGGGTGACATGATCAGACCTGAGCCTTAGGAAAATCACTTTGGTGGCTGAATGGAGGATGGATTGGAGTGGAAAAAGACTTGAGACAGGCAGACTTACCAGCAGCTATCACAATAGTCCAGGCATGAGGTGATGAGGGCCTGCACCAGAGTGGTGGCAGTGCAAGAGGGGAGAAGGGGGCGTGTTAAAGAGATGTTGCAAAAGTGAAATTGACAGGCCTTGGCAAGAGGCTGGATATTATGGCAGTGGCGGGGATGTGGGCATGAAGGGGTAGGAGGGTGATGGAAGATAGTGAGAAGTCTGGGATGACTCCTAGGTTTCTAACCTGAGAGATTGGCAGGTTGGTGTAATAAGAAAGTGAAGAGGGATGGGGAGTTTTAGGTTGCAGACATATCCAGTTCAAAGTGTTCGACAGATAGATGGAAATGAGAGATTGTGGATATTGCAAAATTTCCAATGAATAAGCATGGCTCAAAAGAAGAAATATGAGGGGATGGCCAGGTGGTGCAGTGAGATTGCTGGCCCCGGAGTCGGGAGACCTGGGATCGGTTCCGGCCTCAGATACTTAGCACTCACATAAAATAACTGGCTGTGTAACCTTGAGTAAGTTACTTAATCCCAATTGCTTTAAAAAAAAAGAAGAAGAAATATGAGAAGATATCCTACTGTAGCCCTTTAAAGAAGTAAGGGGTCCACAACTATGGTACATTACAAATATTTTGATGTATTGATCATTTTGCTGATTTTCCCTCTCTTATAGGGGGAAACCTTCTGAAAGGGTTACTGAGGAATATTATGGTGATGTAGGAAAAAAACCCAAAAGACATCAGTACAAACATTTAAATTTTGTGTGTATTAATATTATTATTATATGTTTAAGTAGTATATGTTAGTATTTAATTTAATAGTATATAAAATGCTTTACAAACTTTAAAGCACTAAGTAAATGCTTGTTTTTCATTTCTATTATTATTATTATTAATCTTTAAAGAATTCTAGAGGATTTTTTTCAGTGTCTCATTTTAAGCACTATTCTTATTCAGTCTGGTGACTGAATATTTTCTTCTTGCTAAAGGGAAGTCAGGGAATTCAGAGCTATTAGTAGAAGGCTGGCCTGGGAGTCCAAAAGTTCTACTTCTGGCATGTTCTAGCTGTATGATTATCGATAATTTGCTTAACCTCTTTATGCCCCAGTAATACTCAAGTTAAAGGTGATTGGCAGCTACATGATGGAGAGAGTTTCCATACCAGAAGTCCCCATACTAATTTATTCACAAGTCCAGTTTTAAAGATAAAAAAGGAGAGGTGGAGGTAGGTAAGTTAAGAAGTTATCTAGGCTCCTTTTACCAACTCCAGTGCTCCAGAGTGCCTGAAAAAGTTCAAGAACCATTACCTCAAGGAATCTTTTAATCCTGCTGATAGGCATCCCAAAGACTAACCATCAGTATCTCATATTATCTTGGAGTAATTGAGGACAGGTCCAGGAAGCCATAAAAACCCATGAAGGTAGAAATAGATTGAAAGAAAAAGTCACTTGCTTGGGGAGTCTTTTAATGATCTGTACAAGTCTCCATTGCATAATATCTGCCTCTGGCCAAAAAGGAATTTTATGTTTTTGTCCTTCTGTCACGAGTTGCAGCTGCTCCAGAAAATTTCATGGTTTGCTGGAATATTGTGTTATAGTTCAAATTGATGTCATGTAAATCTGTGAAACCCTGAGACCAAGGCAAGCTATGAGTCCTTAGGAGATAACTTTTGTCCTATTCTTCCCATTGTCCTTAGTTCAGGTTCCCACCATGTTGACCTTTGGAAATGTTTCCTGATTCACCCTCTGCCTGAAGTTCTTGGTGCTCTGGCCCCTGGAATTACTCTTTCTCCTTTGACTTTCCTCTTCCTAACTGAGCTACTTTAAACCTAATTTCCCTAGCCAGTCTAGGTTAGCTATTTCTGTCCCTTTTGTTTAATTCACTACATTGACCTATCTCACCGGCCTAGCACTGAAACTTGTAGACTGAGGACCATGAACCTAGTCCTCTGTCTCCTCCTCTGTTGGTCCCATGTTAAATTTCCCACTGCCGTAATGATGAGCCTCAAATTTTTATTTTAGAAGCATCAGGTGAAGAAAATGAGAAGTGAAAAAGAGAAGACTCAGGTGGGGTATAATAGTTGTCTTCCTGTATCTAAAGGGCAGTCATATGGAAGATGGAATACACTTGTTCTCTTTGGTCTCCAGAGAGTGGAAGTTGGAACAGTGAGTCAAAGTTGAAAAGGGCTAAGTTTAGTCTTGTTATTGATCAGAGCTATCCTGAGACAGAATGAGTTGCCTCTGGTCATGGCCTCCCCTTCGTCACTGGAAACATTTAATCATATGCTGGATGACCACTTGTTGGGTTTGCTGTGGAGGCAATTAAGTCATTTTGAGGGTGTTTCAGTTGGACCAGAGCTCACTGAGGTTCATCTCTTTCAACTCTATGGCTCTATAATTTTATGACTTCCTTTAGTTTTGATCTTCTACCTTCTAGGAGCCCTCCTTGACTCTCAATTCATTGGCTATGGTTGCTTGTCCTTTGTTCTCAAAGAGGACCATGACATTAGGGAGGTGGTGCCATGAAATGCAAGTGAATTGGATTTAAGTGAGGGAGGGCTGTGCCAAGTCACCAGCCTCACTCTCTCCTCCAGAGCCAGCTGGGTCCAGTGATGAGATACAGATCAGAATGACTCGAGATGGCCCTGGATGCCGTGGGAGACCTTGAAGAGTTGAGATGATAGACTTGCCCTGGGGTCACTGGGCACTGGGAATCTGTTCCTGTTTGCAGATATTGAATCTACTCCCTCTCTACTGGGTGCTATTCCTTCCATATTATATGCTAACTTTTCCACATTATTCCCCTCCCCACCCCACCATGCATAAAGGAAGTGGTTCAATAGGATCCAAGCATGCAATTAAAAAAACAAATCTCATGCAGTTCACATTTAGAGAACACTTCCCCTCCAACTCATCATGGTTATACCTAGTATGACGCTGCCACTGGAGTCTACAATATTGCTGTTGGGAAGTGATTCTGTTCTTAGATGACCAGGTCTGTTGCTCAGTTATAAAATCCTTAAGAAAAATGAATACATTCAAGTCAAATCCCATGAACCTAAAAGAGCACCATGTATGGCCATATCGTGCTGTCAGGTCAGAATTCCTGCTCTGGCCTCCTGTTCCTCTTCCCTTTCTAGTCTTGATTCATAATTATTCATGAAAACTATGCACTGTTTTCACTTCTCCTTTCAATTAAATTTAATTAAACATGTGCCTATTGAACATTTACTATGTACCAAAGCACAGCCATACAACCTTGAATCCCTTCCCTGCTTGTTCTTTCATTACTCACTCCAGCTAGTCCTCAGCTCAACTTTGGAATTTAGGAGCTGGAGAGTCATGCAACTATGTTTCCCATGGTCACTACAAATTCATCTTGCCCAATCTCAGCTGGGATCTCACTGATATATGTTGCTGTAGTTCAATTATTTTCAGTTGTGACCGACTCTTAGCAACCCCATTTGGAATATTCTTGGCTGAGATTCTGGAATGGTTTGCCATTTCCTTCTCCAGCTCATTTTACAGATGAGTAAACTGAGACAAACAGAGTGAAGTGACTTGTCCAGGATCATACAGCTAGGGGGTATCAGGCCAGATTTGAATTCAGGAAGACGAGTCTATCCACTGTACCACCTAGCTGCCCATCACTGATTTTTAGCAGTTCTTTTATTTAATTATGACTGGATGAAGATTAAATGGTCAATGAATAAATATTGATTAAGAGCCTACCATGTGCCAGACACTGTGTTAACTTCTTTACAAATATCATCTCATTTGGACCTCATAACAAAACTGGAGGTAGGTGCTATTCTGACTCCCATTTTACAGTTGAGGAAATTGAGGCAGACAGATTAAGTGATTTGTCCAGGGTCCCACAGCTAGAAAATTAGGATGGATTTGAAATCAGTTTCCTCTGACTCCAGGTCAAGTGCTCCATCCATTGTATCACCTAGCTGCCTAGGAAGTGAGGGAAGGGGGGCAGAGAGTGTATGAAGTTGATTTTGCCACATGAGGGGTAGAGGTTTTGTCTGGTTCAGTACCCACATATTTCTCTTTTTGAGATGACATTAGGAAGAAATTGCACATATTTAACTCAGCTCCCCATGACTTCTGTGGATTCCACTGCACCCACAACCACATAGCTCCACTCCCAAGCATGCATGACCAAGAAAAGTCAGCCTAATGGTTTTTACCTCTATAGGGATGGTGGTTTTTTTTTTTCTTTAGTGAAAGGCAAGCCAGTTTTTCCCCTGCTTATACCACAGTGTCTTTTGTGCTGTGCAGAAGTCAGAAAAAAATGCAAAAAGTTTGTGAGTGAGTGTTGAGGGGTGGTGAAATTAAGAGCTTTCAGGACCCAAAGAAACCTACATCTAAGTTGTTAAGATGTTGCTGTCGCTGTTCTTTCTCTTCTAACTGAAACTAATCATTTCTACTTCGCAGCACCCCCTACTTGTGAAAAAGGATGGGGCTGTGGTCCTACTCAGTCTTTAACATGCTGTAGGAGTTAGGGTTTCTCTGCTAGTTCTCTGTTTATGAAGCTTCATGTAGCCTTTAAGGCTGGGACATGAGCTAATGTTTGAGTCTTTTCATCTAAATGAGCTCTTTGTTTATTTCAGCACTTTGAAAGTGAGGCTGGTGTTGTCCCCATAGACATATTAGCTTTTCACAGAGAACCCTCCCTCTGAGGAGTGAAAGGCAGACTGATGCCTTATATAGCCTTGATGTATCCAGGCTACAGTGCTCTAGGGAGTCTCTGAACAATCTTGGGCCCTGCAGGAGTCCTCAACTTGGTTTACCTAAGTATAGGTGGAAAACACATTGATGTTCTGGAAAACAACTTGGAATGAGTTTAGAAAAGATACAGAAATGTACATAGTGATACTACCACTGGGCATGTACCCCAAAGAAATCATATACAGAGGGTATACTCTCAAATACGCAAAAATATTTTGGCAGCATCTTTTGTGATAGCAAGAAAACTGGAGACCTAGTAGGTGCCTTTAATTGAAGAGTGGTTTTATGACTGTAGTGTGATATTTTTGCCTTGTAAGAAATGACAAATAGAATGGAATCAGAAACCTGAAACAAAGCATATCAATTAATATAAGGCACTATTAGTTAATTAATATAAGGAGACTCATGAGAAAAATTACACAATGACCACAATAACATAAAGGAAAATGACATTAAAAGATATTAGAATTCCAGCAAGTGCAAGACACCCATTTGTACTACAGACGACCAAAAGTGAAATATGCATACTTCCTCATGGCAGAGAGATGGTGAATGATAGGTGAAGAAAGAGGCATACACTGTCAGACACGACAATTGTATTGATTTGTTTTGTTCCATTTACTTCATAATAAGGGAGGGCTTAGAGTGCAGTCATTTGTAAATGATAGGGACATAAAAGCAACGTATCCATAAAACATTTCTTTTTATAAAAAAAGAAAGATAGTATGCCAACATTGGCCATCCATAGGTTTGCTCCTGGCGCATAGGAAATCCTAGTATTCAGAGCAGACTGTGAGTCATTCTTTATGATAGAGAATGTACATAGATGTATAGTCATGGAAGGCATTTAGAGAAAATTCTGTTGATGCTTTCATACTTCCTTACAGTTGGGTGGCACTGTGGATAGAGCTGTAGCAAGCATCAAGAGGCAATAATCGTAAAGTACTTAGCACAGTGCCTGGCATATTTAAGCTCTATAGAAATGTTAGATATTGTTATTATGTTTGTTCTTTCTCTCTCTTTTTAGTGTTAGCTTACAATGCAGAACAAACTATTATTATCTCTAGGGAAGAGCACAAAATTGAACCTCCCTCCCCAACTCTGCCCAAAGTCTGTCTTTTATGGAAAGCTCATAATTTCCAGTCATCTCTTTGTTTTCTACCAGCTGCTTTTTTGTTCTTGACTTTACCAACATCATTCACCTCCTCATCCCCCCTATACTTTGTCCCCTCCATCTTCTCCTTTCAGCTGTTGTATATTGTCTTCTGCCATTAGATGGTAAGCTTCTTGAGGGCAGAGGTTGTCTTTTTTTTCTTATTTGTATTCCCAGTGCTTAGTACAGTGCCTGCCACATAGCAGGCCATTAATCGATGAATGTTTACTGTTTTGGATTATATAATATTTTTAATTGTCTCTATATAAATGGATAAGCGTGCTTGGGATAGTGGCTGCCACATTTTTCTATGCCTCATAGTCATGTGCATGAGACAAGTGTATCATTTACCTTGTCCTTGTTAATGGTTCTGCCAACTTCATCCCATTTACTAGTATGTCTAAATTTAAAATTCTAATAATATATTTTCTATATTTTCATCCAGTATTTTCACCAACCTTTCTTTGTGAAGAAATGATTTAATTTTGAAAGAAAATAATTTTGTGTGAAGTATTCATAATATATCAAAGGAAACAAGGATTGAATCAGTCAGGAAACCAGGGACTGAAATGAGAAAATCATTCATTTGGACATGGAGAATTTGGAAGAACAGAAGACACATGGAGAAGCACAATATGCTTGATATTTAAGAGATAGTTGAAAGCCTTGAGAGGGGGAAGGAGAGTAAAACAACAGATCTGGAGCTCTGTAAAACAGGAAATACGACTGTAGCCAGGAGAAAATGAGTCAATTTATATGTTTAATCTCCAGACTAAATAACAGAAAAGCATAAAAGGTGATTAACACCTGTATTCTCATTATCAGTTGCATGTAAGTTGTAAATTATGGTCCTAGGAGCAATGATAATAGTCTAGTACAGCTTGGGGTATGAAAAATTTGTATTGGAAATTCGCATGTCAATATTTAAGAACATTAATTAAAAATATAATCCAAGCACATATGGTTTCTTGGAAGTGTGTTTCATGGTTTATAAGGAGAAAATATTAGATACCTACTGCACTACTGTCTACAACAAGTGTCATGTTATTATATTGAACAATATACTCTAGCCATCCTATTTGTAGTATCATAATGAGGTTTCCTAACCACCTGGCATCAGCTCTCAAAGGCAAAGGTGCAGATAAGAAATCTGTGGTCTGGGATTTGAAGCCAGGTCTCTTGATTCAAGGTTCAATTCACTTTCCGCTCCACCATACGGTACTCTCCTTTGTATAAAAATAAAGATGACACCATTTTCCCAGGAGTGGTGATGGATTGTACTGGGCTATTTCTTTCTTACCCATTTTCCCTTGTAATCAGTGGCACACATTTGCAAAACAGCTGGCCAGACTAAATGGTCTGTCAGGGTTGGGGATACAATTTATGAGTGTGGAACCTAGCAAGCACCTGGTCAATTTATGAGCTGGAGGCATGATGCTGACCATGAACAGCATGAACTAACCAATTGATTTTATGGGCCAATTTGGAAATGGTGTCTTAGAGATGAAATGTGTTCTCTATGTTTAGCCTTTAAGGTCAGGGGAAAAGGCAAGTGGAAATAGCAAGATAAAGCAGGTAGGCAGTATTGGCTTTCAACTTCCTACCTAGCCAAATAATTGAATAATAAATCATGAAGAATGACACTTGAATGATGGCTGAATGGTGAGGTTGTTAATTTTTCTCTAAAGTCTAAGTAGCTCTTAGGTTAATAAGCATCCCTCTACCTATCTGATAAGCAGGAGAATGTCTAGAGGAGGGCATCTAGGATGATCATAATGATGATAGATAGATAGAACATCTATTAAATGCATCCAGTGTGTCAGGCACTGTCTTAAGCGCTGGATATACAAATATATACAAGATATACAATATACACAAATACAAATAAACAAGATAGTCTCTGTTCTCAAGGAACTTACATTCTAATGAGAGAAGACAATATATAAAGGGAAGTCACAACCATCAAAGAACTTGCATTCTAATGGGGATTTTAATTCATAAATTATTTAATTTAATTCATAAATTAATTCATGAAAGGGAGCTGGAAAAGGATAAGGGGAAAGAACATTTTGACTTAGTGTGGGGTGTAATTCTCAACAAGATAAGGTGAAAGCTTAACTAACCAGCCAGGAGATTTAGCAGTGTCTTCCAGGGATACTGTGAGGAGGAGATGAGTGTGATAGCCAGGATGTAAGCCGTATCATGAGGAGATGTCTTGGAAGTAAGGATGGGCCTTGAGTTCATGCCATTTGAAGATTAGTTCAAAGATCTGAGTCTGTTTAGCTCATAAAAGGAGAACTTAAGGTGGAACATGGCAACTGTCCTCAAGTATTTGAGAAGCTGTCAAAAGGAAGATGGAATAAACATATTCTACCCAGCTTCAGAGAGGAGGATGAAGAGTAATGGATGAAATTTGCTGAAGATTCCTTCCCCTCTCCAATTTCTTTCTTTTCTTCTAATTTTGGCTACACTGGTTTGTTTATGTAAAACTTTTAAAATTTGATATAATTAAAATGATCCATTTTACCTCCTGTGATCCTCTCTCCCATTTGGTCATAAATTCTTCCCTTATCGATAGATCTGACAGGTAATATTTTTCATGCTTCCCCACTTTGCGTATGATATCATTCTTTACCTAAATCATTTGTCCTTTTTGATCCTATCTTGGTATATGGTATGAGATGGTCTATGCCTAGTTTCTGCCAGATGGCAGTCTTTGCTCTTGAGTTTACAGTCTAATGGAGAGACAACATGAAAACAACTATGTATAAACAAGATATATAAAATACACACACACATATATAAATATATATTACACACATGTGTATGTATACATATATATATTCATTCATATATATGTATATGAATGATAAACGTAGGCTAATCAAGAGACGAAAGGCACTAGTAGCAAAAGGCTCCTTGAAGAAGGTGGGATGTGAAGGAGGCCAGTGGGTGGTGATGAGAAGAGAAAGAATTCTAGGCATGGGAGATAGCCAATGAAAATACCTGGTATTGGGAGACAGAGTGTCTTATGGAGTAGCAAGAGAGCCAGTTTCACTGGATTTCAGAGTCCTTGGGGAGAATAAAGTATAAGAAGACTGAAAAGGCAGGAAGGGGTTGGGGTTTTAACCCTGTCAGGACCAAGATGGGGAGTTGAAGAATTCAGATCTATCCCACCACTAAATAACCTGATTACTAAATAACACACCTCCTTAGACAGGCGATACATATAGTAAGTTATACTTGACTGGAATGCATAGTATTTTGGGGGAGGAGGAAGATCTAAAGAATAAAGTTAGGATGGAAAAATGGAAACTGATACCTAAACTCTGAATGCAAAAACATTAATTAGTAAATTAGATACTTTAAATTTATTTCAAAACAATTCTTAATTTAATGGAAGTGATTTCTTGTAGCTCCCTAGATACCACTTATTCTCTTTATAAAAAGAAAACAACAACAACAATAATAATAATTATGAAAGATAAACAAAAGTCCATTGGACATTTTTTGAAACTGGCTAATTCAATATCCTTCTGTTACAACACCTTCCACTCCCAACTACTTTAATTTTGAACTAGGAAATATTTAAAGATCTTTAGCCATTATATAATAGAGCAATGCCCACTTATAACAAATGTTCATTTGGCCCACAGACAAGCACTTCTTCTGTTCATGTGGAATCATATGAATGATGGTAGCTAGATAATTTCATGGGTACTTGACATTTTTTGGGAGGGGGGACATTGCCTTACTAACATTTTGGGGAATACATATTCTGCTTCTTCCACAGGTATTAGGTTGGGGAGCTATCTTCAGGGGATGATGTTGGAGGCAATGGCTAATCAGGACTGCCCAGGAATCCATCCAGTTAGGTGTCTGGGACCAGAACATCTAAACAGCTATATCTCTTGACATATACACTTAGTCTGTCTCCAACTATGAGGTTGCCTGCAGGCAAAACTGAGAATATATATATACATATATATACACACACACACTTTATTTTATGTGCACAGTGTTATTATATATGTATATATAATTTCTGTATATATACAATGCAACACATATGTACATGTGCATATATACAATACATATAAATACAAATAAATATATAATATGCATATACTATATATATGTATACACTCACATACCCACACGCACACAAGTATATCCAAAAATTCGGGGCTGACATTTATAGATCAGTTAAGAATATTGTTATTTTGGGACTATTTATCATGGGAGAGGGCAAAGGGGTAAGAGAAAGAGCCATTGAGACAGAGATAGATAAGACAGAAACAGAGCCCAGTGAGACCTCTTCATGGCATAGTAGCAAAATTGCCTTTTGTTCTTGTGTGGCTTCCTCCATGTGTCTGTCTTCCTCTGTGATGTGAATCAGTGAAGAATAATCACATGGACAGGCTGTGCTATAATCTGCCTGAGGTTTTGGGCACAAAGACCATCAATGAAGTTTGGCAATAATGAATCTATATTCTCCATAGTCAAGTATAAAGTCCTTTGCTTGGTGCTTGAAACCCTTCATAACCCGCTCCATTCTTATGTTTCTAGTCCTTTGTTCACCTTACTCTGGTTCATAGTCTGAGATCCCATGGTATTGATCTTTTTGCTGCTCCTCCCACAAGACGCTCGAGACACAAGACCTGCTTTCACTGGCTGTCCCCCAGTCCCGAGCTTCTCTCCCTCCTCATCTCTGCCTCCTGGCTTTATGGGTTTCCTTCAGCTTCACCCTTTATAAGAAACCTTTCTTAATCTTGCTTAATTCTAGTGCCTGCCCTCTGTCCCTTACTTCCAATTTAACCCGTATCTTGTTTGTACACACTTGTTTATGTGTTGTCTTCCCTGTTAGATTGTGAACTTCTTGAGAGCAAGGATTGGTGTCCTTTCTTTTTATACCAATATTTAACACAATGCCTAACACATAGTAGGCACTTCATGAATGTTGACTGTCCTTCTGAGATATTATCTCAGCCATGTGAGATCCAGAAATGTCAAGACTTTGAACCATTAAAAAGATTGTTGTCTTTAGTCACGTAGAAGGCCCAGTTCAGAATTACCTTACAAAGGACTTTATTTAGGAATCTGGGTGAGATAGAAATAGGGAAGACACATATGTGGCTAGAAGGAGGCATAAAAGACTCCAAATCTCTCAGAAGTTATGCATGGAGCTAATCTCTTAGCTATAACAAGACTGCCTGGGCTCCATTCCTAGCACAGGTGCATGAAATAGCGGAGGTACCCGTGGGTGGAAGATGCTGCTTCATCATCCCACAGAAGAGGAAAGGTTGGCTGTGAAAAATAGGCTGTAGACGTTAGTAAAGCCTCTCTCATGGGTGCTCAATGTGAGTCTTGGCTTTCTTAGCACTGGTCCCCCTTCCTTTCTGTATTATCCTCACAGCACTTCACAATTTAACTTCTCCATTCCTACTCTGTAATGTCTGAATTTTCTTGTCTCTAGGCGGATATTGTGAGTCCCATACTCCTATCTTCTTTGAGCATTTTGGCCCATATGGCACAGCCCACATAAAGACCTTGGCTTTGTTTAATTAGACAACACTTACTAAACCATGCCATGGTGATGCTATCATTGTGGCTTGATCCTCACCCGTCCAAAACAAAAATCTTCCTTGGGAGACTAGCTAGCAGCATGGCTGAAGAGAGTGATAGAGTAAGTCAATGTCAACTAATGAGAATGAAGGCCGTAAATACCGTATAAATGGTGGTTTCGATGCCTTGGTCAAAAACCAGGCCAAATGAGTAAAAAAAAAAATCTGAATTATACAACATTTTGTTTAAAGAATGTGATTTTGCTACTTTGAAGTGTGTGTAGCAACTTGAAATAGACCAACAATGTTGACTAGCGTGACTTCTATAGTAGCAAGCATCCTAACATACCCAAGGTGGCTGCCAACACATGTTCTTAGATCTGCTTTTCTAAAGGAAAGCAACTCAAAATGGGTTAACAATATTGCTTTAATCAATCAAACATATCATTTACCTAGTTCAGGGGGAAAAGGTCAGCACCCCGAACTTCAGAGAACACAAATAAGTTACAAGCAGACAGAGAAACAGATCAGCAGACAGGCTTCCAGCTGTCTGACCATTATATCCATACCTAGTCAGTTACCAGAGAGGGAAGCACCAACATCTGGGTTTTCAAAGCCGGGGGACTCAATGGCTGCCCAGAGTCTCATCTGGTCAAATCACACAACTCTTCTCAAAGTGGGCCTAAAACAAAACCTCACATCAGGGTATATATAGGCTTCTCCTGGCTCAGAGAATGTCACAACCCTCTTGACCCACTGCCCAATCACAAAGCATCAAGGCGTGGGCATTCCTGAAAAATAAGCCTTCCGCCATAGGCCTCATGTGACCACATTCAGCCTTTTAGGGGGCAGAGTATATTCTCAAAATAAAGGAAGGTTCTCAGAGTCACTTAAGGCTATCAAAGGGCCTAGGGGCAGGGAAGATCTTAAATTCCCATTCCCATAACAACTTCCTAGGGAATTTAAGGAACAGATTAAAATGGTTTATTATTTACATATAAAATTAATTATATGCAAAAATGTCCTCTACAATTTTATGTATATTATAGACTTCTTTGATAAACTCCCTTTCTGCCATAGTCAGCTTTGATTTTTATTAATGATAATAATAGTTAGCATTGGCAGAGAACCTCAAGGTTTGCAAAAGGCATTACGAATATCATTTCCTTCATCCTTGAGATGTAGCTGCTATTATTATTACCATTTTACAGATGAGGAAAATGAGTCAAAGAGAAGTTAAGTGACTTGCTCACTCAAATAATGTGTCAGGCTGGATTTCAACACAGGTTTTTCTTCAAGTACCACTCTATCTACCTTGCAACCTAGCTGCTTCAAAAAAATTATTACAGTTTTGGGGTTCTAAATGAATGAGATTTGACTACCATAAATGCTTCTTTTTGATGTTGGGAGGAAGAGTTGACTTTATCTTATGGCAAGAGTCCTATCTTATTCTTCAAAGTCTCTAAACCTGATATATTCTTTAATTTAACTTTGACTCAATTTATATGAGACTTGAGTTGATAGTTTAATGACCACATCCTTCATTCCAAACTCTAGAATTTTTTCCTGTGAATATTTGGATTCTCATAAGGAAAAAATGAACAAGAAAGTGAGATGGCATAAATGTACTCCTACTGGCAGAAAAGCGGGGACGATAATAATTGATATTTATATACCACTTTTTAGGAGATGTATGTGATTAGGAGTCAGGGCAGCCACTCAGACCCTACATGGGACAGAAGGGAAGCTAAGCAGGCATAAACAAGGGAACAATAGAGCTTTGGGGTTGGTAGCCATGAAGGGACAGAGTAGCTTGGAATGCTATGCAGGAGAGGATGTCATGCCAACTTATGAGCAGACTTAGGAGTGCAATCTGGCACAAATGGGTAGCTGTGTAGACTACTCATGTTTTGCTGAGAAATGGGAACACCAAAGCAAAGGAACTTGACAGTTGGATCCATGAAGGCCCGACTGGGAGAAGCCATGAAAGCAAGAGTTACAGTGGTCTTGGAACCCAGGATTCCACTCCCAAGAGTCTCATTTACTGGTGCTATGGGTTTGTAGGGATTGCAAACTGAATTTTCGGAATGTTAACAGAGTTTCATTGGAAATATTCTCCCAATTGCTTGACTGAAGACACAGCTATATGTCCTTTCTCTTTTTGTTGCTGCTTTAAATAAACCTGTTCTATATTCAGGAGGTAGTTAAGTAATTCAGTGGATAGAATACAGGGCTTGTAGTCAGGAAGACTTATCTTCCTGAATTCAAATTTGACCTCAGACACTTACTAGCTATGTCACACTAGGCAAGACACTTAACCCTGTTGGATTCAGTTTCCTCATCTGTAAAATGTGCCGGAGAAGCAAACAGTATCTTTGCCAAGAAGACCCCAAATGGGGACATGAAGAGTTGTTCAAGACTGAAACAACTGAACAAGAACAGAGGCTTCTAGGTAGACCTGGCATCAAGATGATTTGAATTTGAACTGTGTCACCCTGAACAAGTCACCTAACCTCTGTCTGCTTCAGTTTCCTCATCTATAAAATGGGTATAACCACCCAGATGTGTTGTGAGGATAAAATGAGCCATTTTATGAAGCACTTTGAAAATCTAAAGGTGTTTTAGAAATGTGAGCTTTATTATTATTGTTATGTGTTGATGCCTTTGTTAGTTTGAATACCCATAGAAGAACTAAGGATAGTGTCTTTTGAGAGTCACAAATCCTATTCTGAGTTTTTTTCAGGGTAGACAGGTGGTCACAAGGCACTGAGATGAGAGGCAATCCACTTACATTGATCTGGTTTATTGTGTAGGATTGGGATCTGAGTCGAGGATTGCAACTACAAAGTATTTGATGCACATTTTCTTATTTGATCCTCACAACAACAATTTGAGATGCCAATCTTCTTATTTTAGGGACAAAGACATTAAGGCTCTGAGAAGTTTAAATGTCTTGCCAAAGGTCATAAAACTAACTTGTGTCAGGTGAGACTTGAACCTTAGTCTTTTGAAACTAAGTTCAATGCTTTTCCAACCATATTATAGTGCCACTGCAGAGCACATTCTACTAAGACTGGCCTTTTCCTATGGGAAGTTTATTTGGTTGTTTCTGTTATGTCTGACTCTTCACAACTCCATTTGGGGTTTTCTAGGCAGAAATACTGGAGTGGTTTGTCATTTCCTTCTCCAGCTCATTTTACAGATGAGGAAACTGAGGCAAATAGGACTAAGTGACTTGCCCAGGGTCGCACAGCTATTAAATGTCTGCAGTCAGATTGGAATTCAGGTCTCCCTGACTCCAAGCCCTGCCTTCTATCCACCATGCCACCTATCTGCACCCCTATAACAAGTACTTTTTATTATTGTATTAATGAAAACCATCTATAATCAACTGGTCATGATCCAGCTGCTTCTTTGGGACTCCAAAGCAACCATCCCAGTGAATTACAAAGGCTTTGGCATTCTTCTTGCTATAGTAGTCATTCTTGTTGGACCTTGGGATTCCAAACAAGCTCTTTAGTGAAACAAGTCAGATTGCACAGTCATAGAACACCAGGTCTGACTTCTTCAAGTTGCCTGAACTGCTGGATGTGATATCAGGGCCAAGGCAGAGTAATCATGTTTATGGAGACATGGGGAGAAGAAGAATGAATAAGCAATAAACAACTGACCAGAAGCAGACCTGATCTGCAGGGAAATTAAGGCCCAGAGGCTCAGCCTTTACTTAGGGAAAGAAAAGGGAGGTAGCTGATTCTAGCAGTTACAGATGAGTGGTGGCTGATGCTGCCTTTCTCTTTAATGAGTTTTTTCTATTAAGGGAAGAATTACATTTGGGAATGAGATTTCTTCTGCTTGTTTATAGTATAGGAGGAGCGATGTTTGAGAAAACTGATTTCCTTTGTCTTCTTTCTCCTTCCCTTATTTTCTTGTCTCTTTCATTTCTCTCATCCCTGAGTCACTAATTCTCTTTTTCTTTCTTTTATCAAATATTCATCTTACTTCCTCTTCCTCTCTACCTGACTGTCCTTTTTCCATCTTTTTTCCCCTTCCTTTATCATTCCCCCATCTTTTTCAAATTTTCCTCCATTATCTCTTTTTTTATACATAAGGCACCCCCTAACCCCAATTTATCACTGGAGTTGAGCACAGATGATAGGGGTTAGGGGGAGAAGGGAGAAAAGTGATGCATAAACTACTTTTACAAATCTTCACTTTTTCCTGGGGGTGGGCTAGACTGGGGCTGGGGCAGGGTTTGACAGAATCCCAAATACAAACAGCATCATAAAAGTGACCTTCTTAAAATTCATCTAGAGAAAAAAATCCTGGCTCTCTGATTTCTTATCTCACCACCCCAGCTGGGCTGAAATCATGTTAGAGGAGAAGTTTGCTTGTTTTCTCTTAAATAGCATTTTGGAGAATTAAAATAATATGTGAAAACCCTAAATAACTCAGTCCTGGTAGAGCTGTACTTTTTACCCATCAAGGCAAGCTCCCTTTCTTTGTGTTTTGCTCCACCCACGGATTTAGTTATGCAGATTATCAGCAAAGAAACAGTAGCTGAATAGTAATTGGGGGTGGGTAGTGTTTTGTCTGGGAAACACAAGAAAACTCCAGCATGCAAGTAGTCATTTCCAACTAACATTTACTGTATATCTCAGCATGATGACTGGCAGCATCAAGTTGGTTTGGTTTTTGTTTTTAATTATGCTTGCTTCTACTGGGAGCTGCCACAATTCAAAGTACCTCAGAGCATGAGGATAATTGTTATTGCAAAAATGTAGAAAATAATCAATAGCTCACACCTCTATAAAGCTTTAGGGTTTGCAAAATGTCATCCTCATACCCTCTGAACGGTAAGGAGAACAATATTATTATGACCATTTTGTAGATATAGGACCTACGGCTCAGAGAGGGGAAGGGACCTACCCAGAGTCACCCGTTTGCTAAGTGTCAGAGCTGTATCATAAAGTTTACCCAGTTTTTTATTTACGAGAATTGTTCTAGGACTTTTTAATCTTTATGTTAATAGTAATTTCAGGCTATTGTAGCCGCCTTTTGGGATTTAAAAAGTTCAGAGAAGCATAGAAACAACAGACTGGCCAGAAAATGCTAAAAACAATAGGTTTTTATTTGGTTCATTTGAACAAAATAAGACAAATCACTCAAGTTAAGCTAAAGTCTTAATCTAAAACCTGCAGGGACATGGGGAGGGTGGTAAGGGAAGAGGGGATAAAAGTACTTCTGCATAATAGTTTAAATGCCTCTTCTGATGCTTATTAACTGACTGACCCTGGGCAAAGAATTTAAGCTTTTTCAGCCTCAGTTTCCTCAACTGTAAAAGGTTAGTTTTATACAAATAGTTGATTAAATATTACATTTTTATCTGCATATGTAACATCCTTTATAAGATTATAAGTTCTCTGAAGGTAGAATCAAATGTTATTTATCTTTATACCTCTCCCAGTGGAGGTATATTACATAGTAGAGGAGGGGCTTAATAAGTTTCTTTTCAGAAGTCCTGGTAAGGGGTGAGAACCTGAACTATGGTCGTGAGGAGTGATGTGACAGATATTGGGTAGGTAAAACCAATACATACTTTGATACTTGGTGATTTTAATATCAAGGTGGCCATGGGTGAATGGAGAAAACTATGTTGGAAAATAGGGTCAAATAATAAATTAGGCCAAAGGCTTTTAGAATCTTCAGGGATTTTGCACATGTATATTAGAAATACATTTCTGGAGGGTTTATTGAATTATTTTTTTTTACATCACAGTAATTTTCAGATATAATATCCCTCCTCCACCCCTCCCCAGTAGTCATTTCTTTCTAAAAAAGTAAAGTAATTAAGCTATACTGTTTTCAAGAAAAGAGTTGGAAGGTTTTGAATGTGGAAACCAACCAATATATTAAAAAAACACACAACAAAGTTGACTAATTATCAATAGACCAAATGCAACTGGTTGCAGACAGTTGTCATTTCTGAATTTGCTGTTTGGGTGCAATCAGATCTGTATCTGGTAAGTGCAAAGTTCAAAGGAAATGCCAAATTAAAATGATAAAGAAGAGAAGGCCCTGCTGGGTGCCATTACGGTAACACTGATCTGACTTTCAAGATGTTTTAGATCTAGAAAAACTGTTAAAAGCTAATGGTAAAACAAAACACTCACCTCAACTTACCACTTCTTAGAAAAGCTTTGCTGAACTCAAACAGCTGCCACAATAAAGAGACTGAAAGTGGCTGGGAACTTTCTTAACTAGCAATCACTTAATCTCCTTCCTGAGTTGAAAGGGGTGGAAGTCTAGGAGGGCAATGATTAGTGCAGCAATTTATCTGCAAATCATGACAGAAAACAATGATAGAAGAATACGAGCAGCTTTACTTCATAAAACAAAGAAAATCAGTGTAGGCTAAAGCAAGAATTGCTAGTTTTACATAGCATTTTACATGCATTCTTTATTTGATCCCCATAATACCCTGGTGACATAAGTGTTATTATTATCTCCATTTTATAGATCAGGAAATTGAGGCTCAGAGTGATTGTAACTTGCTTGGGATCACACAATTTGGGTTTCTTCAGCAGGGGAGGGACATGGTAACATATTTGCTTTAGGAAGATCACTTTGGTAGCCATGTGGAGGATATAATGGAGAGAAGAAAGATTTGAGGCAGGGAGACCAATTATTAGGGAGCCATTGCTATAGTCTAGGCCAAATGTGATTTAAAAAAAATTGTGTGGGATAGTAACCACTGCCAGATCTTCAAAATCGGAGTCTGAGTGGGAAAGCAGAAAAGTTCTTTATTCTTTCTCACGAGAAAGGGCACAGCCGTCATCACTCAAGGGGCATCAGCCAGGGAGTGCAAATTGTTGAAACTCCCAGGCTTCTATTATTCTAATCCTAACCCTGCCCACTCCCCTATCTGGTCTCACCACTGGTCAGTGAGGTGGGCTCACAATCTCCAGCTAATAGTAGCAAAGCAGTCTCAATCCTTCGTTACCCAATCAGAAGGAAACATACTTCAATCCCTTACTTCTGCATACCTACACACCAAATTTGGGGCCACAACCAATGAGAAGAAGGCTAGCGTTGTTTCCTTTAAGTTTCATTACCTTATTCGAGGGCCTGTGGAAACTTAACCCTTTGCTATCTCTCACAGAATGAACTGAACCAGTGGCCATGTGAATAGAGAGAAGGATATCATGGAACCGAAGTTGGTTCCCAAACTGGGAATCTGCATGATTACAAGAGAGAATGTAAAATGGCTGGGTTTGGTGGGAAAGAAAATGAGGTCTGTTTTAGATATGTAGAAATCCTGTCCTTCCCCACCTCTCTGTGTAATTGCTAGGAGGCATATTTCATTATATGTTCACCAGGAACATTTTTCAATTCAATTTTGAGTTTATAACAAAGATGAATTTCCTTTTTTGTGATCTCTTGGTTTATATTGTTTTAGTCATTGTACATATGCTTTTTTCCCCTGTTAGACCTATTTTGCTCTTATTAATTTGTACAGATCTTCCCGTGTTTCTCTGATTTTCTCATGTTTATTATTTTTTTATTGAACAATAATAGTCTATCACATTTATATACTATTTCCCCATTAATGGGCACCCACTGTATTTCTATCTACTTGCTACCACAAAAGTGCTTCGATGAATATTTTGTTAAACATTTTACATTGAACCTTTCTGTATTTGACCCCTTTAGGGATATAGACCTGGTAGTGGAACTAGAGGGTCAATGAGTATGACCAATTTAGTACCTTTTAAAGAATAATTCCAAAATGGTTGAAAGGTCCCCAAAGGCTTTGAACCTGGGGGTTGTTCATACTTCTGTCCCTCCAGTGGAAAGTCCAGTTTTTGAGCTTAACAAAAAAGTGTGAACCCCAAAGTATTTTTATAGAACAGCTTCCTGTTACTCAGAATGTGGTGAGCTTCCTCTCTGTTGAAGAGAGCCTTTGCTCTGTCCCTGTTACATGGCACCAGCTCCTAATAATCCCATTTTTGTTAGACACCATCCATCATCTTTTCAGTCACCTAGGCTTGTAGATTTGGCATGATCCTTGCCTCCTCAGGTCACATATTCACTTTGTTGCCAACTTTTCTCAGTTTTATCTCTCATAGACATTCTCTTGTCTCTACACACATGGCTACTTCTCTAGTTCATGTCCTGATCATCTCTTGTTTACATTACTGCAATAACTTCCAAACTAGTGTCTTTACATCAAGTGTCTCCCCTCTCCAATCATCCTTCATAGAGTTGCCAAATGATTTCCATATCCTGTAGATCTGACTGTCACATTCACTACTCAATAAACTCTAATGACTTCCTATTGACTCTAGGATCAACTGTTTAGCTTTTAAAGCCCTTCAAAACTTGGCCCCAACCTACTTTTCTCACCTTACTTTATATTACTGCTCCATACTCTGATATCAAACTAGTTGGTTCTGGTTTGTTTATTTGTTTCTTACACAAGACACTGCATTTCCCACCTCCATATCTTTGTTCTAACTGTCATTCCTGCCTGGAACAGACTGTGCCTTCATCTCTAGCTGGCCTTTCCTTTGTAAAACATAATCCCCTTTGGGAGTTAATCAAGATAGAGAACAACTTTGAGGAGTAAAGAGCCCTGGGAGTTGAGGAGAGAGTCACTTATAGAAGAAGTTAATCCCTTAAGAAAGAATTATTCTGCATCTCCAAGAGGAGCAAGGAGATTCTTCTCTCTTTCTTTACTTTCATTGGTTATTTGGTAGTGGAATAACAAGCACAATGGGAAATACCACACCTAGTAGGGAGCGGGTCCAGTTAGGGAAGACATAAGACTTGGACAGGTTTTGTGATGAAGACAACTTTAGGCATGGCCATCAGGAGTTGAGATATGGAAAGGAACAGACCCAGGGAGCCCAGCTGAATAACATGTTCCTCAGAGATGTTGCACCCAGGGGACGAGTGTGAGAATAGCATGACAAGAAAAAGGGTGTTTGTTTCTCTGTAAGTATACTCTTTCTATGGCCCCTCTTCCTACTGGTACTATGTCTTTTTTGCGGGAGTTTTGTTGAGGGGGAATATTTTGTACCTATTATTCTCACAGTAAAAAGAAGTATTTTTTTACATGTGTATATGTAAATATACATCTATATATAAATGTATATATATGTACATAGGAATATATATGTAAATAAAATGTACGTGTCTTAAATTTAATTTTCGTCCTTTTTTGGACATTCTTTAACATAATGCCTGGCATATTGTAGTTATTTAATAAATACTTCTTGCCTGACTGAAACAATCATGTAAGCTTATTAAAGAGTGGAACTCGGCTCTCTGGCACCAAACTGGTTGTCAACATGCTCTCTGTTTACTTGTTGGGAACATAAGAAGCATCTCTTCTAAACTTCTGTTGAGTGGATAAATCCAGTCATAAGGAAAAAAATTCTGGCTATGATGAAAGATACAGAAAAAGGATGATTGAATGAAATAACACATTTATTAAGTACCCTCTATGTATAAAATGTGTCAAGCATTGGGCACAAATAGAAACACAAAAGTGAAGATGATCTTTGCCCTCAAACACTTTATATTTTAATATGGGAAATTATATATATATATATATATATATATATATGTGTGTATATATAGGGGGCAGCTAGGTGGCACAGTGGATAGAATGTAGGATTAGGAGTTGGGAAGACTCATCTTTCTGAGTTCAAATCTGGTCTCAGACACTTACTAGCTGTGTGACCCTGGGTAAGTCCCTTACCCCTTAGTTTCTCTCCTGTAATATGAGATGGAGAAGTACATGGCAAACCACTCCAGTATCTTTGCCAAGAAAACCCCCCACGGGATCATGAAGAGTCAGACAGGACTAAAACAATTGAACAGCAACAGCATACAGATATGGAAGTGGTCACCATGGAGGGGTATTTTAACTTGGGAAAGTGACAGAGATAGTGATTAAAGCCATAGCAGAATAGAATAACACACTTCCAGGAATAAGGACAGAGTAGATTTCATTATAGTTCAAGCATTGGCAAGTGGGAGGTATCAGGAGGGCAGATGATGAGGTTGGAGAGCAGATGACCAGGAAGTGAACCAAAGCATGGCTAGGACAGGGATTAGCTGTAGTGGTAGGAGTCTGAGGCAACCACCAGTTTCAGCAAACCAGTTCCAGACTCACCTTGTGGCCTTTTTGTGTTTGGGTGGGGCCCACAGTGTGTCTGGAGAAACATGAAGGCAAAAATAATCCCTTCTTGCCCTCCCTTCACCCTCTCCCTCCTTTACTAATGCCTTCTCTCATATTACCTTTCATTTACAGTATGCATCTATATCTATATGTCATATGTACATAGTTATTTTCATGTTTTCTCCTTCATTAGAATGTCTGCTCCCTGGGAACAGGGACTATGTTTCCGTTTTTCTTTTTTATCTCTAGCACTAGGCACATAATAAATACTAAATGCTTGGTGACTGACTAAACTCCTCTCTCTGGGACTCAGTTTCCTAATCTGTAAAGTGAGTGGATTGGACTAACTGACCTTCCAAATCCCTTTCGTGGGATCCTATGAATCCATGCATGAATGCATTTATATAGTGAAATGTCTTTTCATATACGAGGACTTTAATTATTCCCTTTCTGAGATGGATTGTTGCTATAATACAGGGAGCTGGCAGCGTCAGTAACTTTTCTTGTCTTCTTGCTGTTGTCATCTCTCTTACTCCTCAGAGAAGAATGGAAGATCTCTGTTGTTCTTGCTGGGTGAGAGTGGCCAAAAACTAGGTTTCTGGCCACAGCATTTTAGGAAGGACATTGACAAACTGGAACTGAGTCAGTCTGAGGAAAAACAGGAGGGGATAGAGATGGAAACCATAATATTTGGACAAGCTATTCCCCATACCTAGAATATATACTTTCCTTATCTCTGACTTCCGTCAAAGCTTAGCTCATGTGCCACTGCGCCCACTAAGTATTCATAGATTACCCAAGCTTAATGCCTTCTCTTTCTTGAAATACTAGTACATTGCCTAGCTTACTCCTTTGTTCTAATCACCCTGTAACTTGTACTATGCCCACCAGAGTGCTTCATAAAAGCTGCCTTGTCCTACCCTCCTGCCTACTCCCAATACACTTCCCACTCCCATTAGAATGTAAGCCCTTGAGGGTACGGGATGTTTTCGTTTTGTTTTTGTGTTCTGATTAGCAGTTCACATAGTATTTTTTGAGTCATTGAGAAAAATAGAGAGGAAAGTAGAAATCAATAACCATAATGACTAAGGCAGGAGAAAGGGGAAAGAATAGAGGAAAGAGAAGGAAAGAAGTGAAGGTGGGTAGGCAAGAAAGAAGGAAGAAGGGAAGGCAAGAAAGAAGAAAGGAAAAAGTAAAGGAATGAAAAGGTAGGGGAAGAGGAAAAGATGAGGAAATAAGAAAAGAAATAAGCTCACGTGAGGAAAAAACATATTGAAGATACATTTTTTTCCTGTGGCACACGGCTTGAAAGATGGGGGGGGGAGACTATTCATGGAGAATATTCTCCAGTTACATATCCTGGAACTTAAAGGAATCATTACTAGAATTTTAATCAACTGGATATGAGTCTGATATGAATCTGACCCATCAGGTCAATATGAATTCATCAGATATGAATCACTAGTCATTGATTAGACTAGTGACCTTGTTAAAATTACTCAGCCTATCTAAATCTCAGTTTCCTCATCTATAAAATGGGTTAACTAATAGCTACATTGTATACCTCGAAGAATTTTTGTGAGGAAAAAGGTTTTGAAAGTACCCTATGAATGCTTTCCTCAGTTGTGGTTCTTCCATCCTGATGCCCAGTGCTTTTGATATTGTTTTTCTAGACATCTAGGTGGCAGTGGATAGATTGTTGGATCAGAAGTTCAAAGTCTTCCTCCGACATTAACTGTGGGACCTTGGACAAGACACTTAACCTGTCTCAGTTTCCTCTGTAAAATGGGGATAATGATAGTACTTATCTCCCAGGTTTGCTGTGAAGATCAAATGAAATTATGTTTATAAAGCACTTTGAAAATCCCAAAGCCCTATATAAATGTTGGCTATTGTTATTGGAGGTGAACTGAATTCATGTCACATTAGGTGCTGTACTTATTTCTAAGGATCCCTGACTAAAGTGCTAGAGAATTTGAGGGGCTATTCATCTTTAAGATTAAAAAATCAACCTCAGGAGCTTAAGCCCACTTGTTCCTTTGTGGTTCAGATGCCTCTGGGCTACTAGCCTCATTACAACTAAAGGCATTTCCATGACTAATGAAAGTTCACATTTTTCTCCTTACTTGGTTAGTAAGAAACAGAGGCATAGGTCAAAAGAGATGGAGATGACCTATTAGATCAGCAAGCTTTTGTTCTTTTATCTATCTGACCCCTGTGATGGGGGTAAATGATATTTTATTCTTTATACTCTCTTTTCTTTGGTTTCAATGTTACGAGAATTGTGAAAGCATTTGCCCCTGTGCATGAAAAGGATTCATAGCCTGATGGGTCAGATTCAACCTCAGAATCAAAGAGTTTTTTTTTTTTTTAAATACTTTCACTTAAAAGCCAAACCCTGCTTAATTCTTCCACCCATAGATATATTACAGTTTCTATCCCCACTCTAAGCCTGTTTTTATTTATATACATATGTACATAATATATCTATAACTATATATCTTTATTTATGTACCTGTTTGTCTCTCCCAACAGAATATAAATTCCTTGAAGGCTGCATGTGTTTCATTTTTGTCTTTCTATTCTCAGCACTTAACACAGTATTTGACACAAAGTAGGTACTTAATGAAATGCTTGCCTATTGACTGACAATATTAGAGAATTGCAGCAATGATAATAATAGTAACACTTATCTCAAAGTTTATTTAATTCAATTTTCCGTGTGCTGCAGAATTTTCCTCAACAATGTTCCTGATATCCCCACAAGTAATAATTATAACTAGCATTTATATATACATAAATATATACACAGATGTATGTGTATGTATAAACATACACAGATGTATGTGTATGTATAAACATACACATATGCACTGACACATATAGACATATGTATGTTTGGAAAGCACTTAACACATAAAATCTCCTTTGACTCACACCAACCCTGGGAGGTGGGAGCTATTACTATCATCATCCCTATTGTGCAGATGAAGGAAACTAAGGCAGACAGAGGTGAAATGACTTAACCAAGGGCATGCAGATAGTAAGTAGTAAGTGTCTGGAGTGATTTGAACTCAAGTCTTCCTGACTCTTCAGGTCTATGATTCTATTCACAGCATCTATAAATGCCTAATTAGGACATCTCTTTAATGGGTTATTTCTAGGGGCTTGTTTTAATTTCATTATGTAAGATCCCTCTTGTGGTTTTGGTGGTCTTGCTGGCTGGATGATGGGGCTTTCTTCTAAAGTACTTACAATCATTTCAGCTCAATTTTCCAGTTATTTATTGAGCAACTGTTATGTACATAGTGCTCTGTTGAATAGTTTAAGTGTTTCAAAAATGAGGCAAATTATAGACAAAGGATATATGCATATACATACACTTAGTAAAGATCTGTTGTCAGCAGTCACCTAACCCCAAGTTCAGCTCACCCAAGATCTCCTTATCCAAGACAGCTTGATGTTCCCTTTCACTCCCCAGACAATATACCATAAGAGATTTATTGCATCAACACTTAACCTCTATTTGACTCAGTTTCCTCAACTGTAAAATGAGGATAATAATAGCACCTGCTTCCCAGGAGTATTGTGAGGCTAAAATGAGATAGTGTTTTATAAATCTTAAATTAAAGTGCTATATAAATGCTAGCTCCCATCGTCTTTACCACCACCACCATCACCTTATCACATGTGGCTCATTATTCTAGCATTCTGTGATCTTTTTGGATCCTGCCTCTGTCATTCATCATAGTGAGCTTGGCATCAGGAGAATACGTGTTAAAATCCTAATTTAGATGCTTTATTAGAAAGGTACCTGTTTCACTTCTTTAAAGCTATGTTTTCTCCCCATAAAGTGGGGATAACAATAGTAGCTATTTCAGAGGGCTGTTTGGGTAGATGAATTAATCAATCACTAATTAAAATGGTGAATGGTTTAGGGACCAGGACAGATTTCTGAGCATTTCCCTATTATAACTCTTTCTGGGTCCTCATTGGGCACATCACTCATTTGGATCCAGCCTTTAATTCATATAATTATGTTATCATCTGACCTAAATCTCCTCATCAGGATGACATGAGAAACTTATTAAATGTTTGATGAAACCTAGGGTTATCATGTCTATATACCCCTATATTCTCTCAGTATAGTAACCCTGTCAAAGAAGGAAATAAGGTTGCAGTGACATGTCCTGTCTTTTAAAAAGTCATCCTGGCACATAATGACCAGTATTTTTTTTAAAGCGTTCATTAACTATCCCATTGATGTGTTCTAGAATTTTTCCAGGATTTGATTTCAAGGTTACTCAACCAAGGTTTGCAAACTCTATCAATCTACTCCACTCCCCTTTTAAAATGAAGAGATTTGTCATTGCCTGATCCTAAAACTCTTTTCCTCATTCTCCATGAATTTCTGATCACTATATAACTAACTATTAGTAGATAGTACTCCCTATATCTGCAAAGGTCCATTTGCTGTTTGGGAATTTGACAGAAGGATTCCTCCCACCATTAATCCTTTTCTTCCCTTGCCAAAGGGAACATAAGCAAATGATAGAGGATTGTAACTCTATAGTTCTTTATAGTTACTTTTTTTTTGTTCCAAGGGCAAGTGATACAAGGCTGGCCCTCACTTGAGGGTGACTTGGAGTAGGAAGGTGGTGAGGAGAGAGAGATCCTGGGATATAGGAATGAGGCCATTCTTGGGAAGTTTGAATAAGAATAAGGTGAGTAGGGTGGAGTGGGTTGGGGGAGGTACTCTCCCATAGAGTACCCTCATCTGATAGTTTCTTATTTTAGCTAACCATTCTTGATAATTACTAAGCCCTGCTGTTTCTGTGCTGCTTAAGGGACCGCCAGTGCTTTTTAAATTCAGCACCCTCTAAATTCTTTGCTCTGATACAAAGTGCCAGCCACTCCACTCTAGTTTCTCCTCTCATTTTACAATTTAATGCCGGATATCCCTCCCTGTTGGCTCTGACTGGTATAGGCTTTCCACATTGTTGCTGTCAAAAGAAGGAACATACAGTACAAGTCAACTATTCTGAAACACCTGTTGAAAGGCGTTGGCAAACAGGTGGGTCTGTGCTTGTGTAAACAAGCTTGTCAATGGATTTCAAAGTCACTGAAAGCAGAGAACTACCTGGTCACATTAATTTCTTGTCACACTTTGGTCTGAGCAGATTTGTTGTATGTGTTAAGGGTTTTTTCTTCTTAAGCTAAACAGTTTTTTTTATTGACAGTAAGGTTAAGAGACATTCTGTGTTCTGCTCTTTGGTATTAAAAGAAGGTTGCATGCTCAGACCCCAGGACTGATCAGTTTCCCTTTCTATACAGGTACACTCTTGGCATTATCCGTGTTTGTGTTCAATCCAACTGTCCTTAATGCTGTTCGCCTTGACCCTGACTTAGTGAGACTCTGTCATGGTATGAAGCCGGGGGTTGGCAGTCGGTTGCAGATTCCATTCTTGTCCCTGGAACAGTGAACAAAGAGGCAGGTGGCTGCCAGCTATCATAGTGGTGATATTTGTGATGGAATACTTGTCCCTGAGGACTAGTGAGTAATGGAGAACACCATCCTGTCCTGGATATGTAACAAGAAAAGATCAAATCACTATGTTCCCAAAGTCTTCCTTTTAACTGGGATCAATTACCACTCTTTGCTCCTTTTCCTTTAGTGCTGCATGGTGTCATAGTGGTGAACCTGGGGCATTCAAATCCAGCCTGATGCCTACTGCCTGCACCATTTTGGGCAAATAACTTCACTTTCCTTGCCCTCAGTTTCCTTATCTATAAAATGAGGGGGTTGAATTCAATGACCTTCAATGTCCTTTTTAGACCATGACCTATGATGCCAAGATCTTATTAATTGAACCTGTTGTTCTCAATGAACCCAACAGATAGAGACCTTATCAGGAAATAAATAAAAAAGCCCACACATGGAAGCTGGATACCCTCTTGACAACTCATTTAGTATGGTAGCAAAAATATTAGCTACTAGAGTCCCTTGCCACTGAGGATAGACTAACTTTTCCTAGGACCCTGTCCCATGCAGGTTAGACCATTTCCTTCTTAAATGGGATTGAAATGGTTCTCAAGATTTGATTGACTTAGATCTGGTAGTTATGTGTGTTCCTGGTCACTTAAAGGTATAAAAAGACTCCACAAGGAGCTGGGGCCCTTCAGACTTGGCTGATATTCCAAGGCTGTATGGGAGTCAAAATACTCTGTCCCACTGACCAGACATGTTTCAGTGTTGTGATGAAGGGGGACTCACCTAGAACAGAGTGACCTATGCTTGTTAAGCATCTTGGCAACAAGGTAGTAAGTATATAGAGTGTAGGAGTTGGAGTCAGCAAGACAAGTTCAAATCCTGTCTTAGATACTTATCAGTTGTGTGACCCTGGGCAACAAATGAGCATGATAATAACACCTTCTTCACTGGGTTATGAGGATTAAATATGACAATGTATATAAAACTCTCTGTAAACCTTAAAGTACCACATAAATAAAAGCTATTATATTTTCTATGCTACAGATTAATAAATATTTGGTTAACTTTTGAATGACCTAGGAGTGTCTCATTTCATTCCAATATTAGACCTAAAAATATTATTCCCCTCCTGGCTCTACTTCTGACATTTTTGTCTTTGCCCTCGTGCCTCCGCTGCTGTTTTGCCCCGTGATTTCCCTCAATGACTGTGGCCTCTTAGCTTTGGAACATTTATCCTTCCCTGTGGTCTTCTCGTCCAGCAACGTCCCTTCATCATGCTGGTGTCCTTCTCTCATTGTTGAGTTCCTCCTAAGGCCTTCCTTTTTATGGAGGATCCCAAGTTGGTCAACCTTTATTCTCCTGGTTCTGCTTATGACTTCCTGCACTTCAGTACCATTCCCTTGCTCAGGCACCTACTCTTCCCTTGCCATTTCCAAATCTGACTTTTTACCTTCCTTTTGTGCCTTGTTTTTGTCCATCAGAACGTAAGCTCCTTGAAGGCAAGGACTGTCATTTTACTTGTATTTGCATATCCAGCACTCAGCACAGTGCCTGGCATTTAAGTGCTTAAATACTCAAATACTCAGCACTTTAACTACCAGGGGACTGACCTAAGCAGATCTTTCTTCAGCAGTTCTTTTTCTTCTCTTGTATCTGGTTGTAATAATATGGAAGCCTCTGTGGCTGGGAACAGAATATACATTTTGAGTTGGAAAAAGATCCCAAATGCATCTAGTCTAACCCCTTATTTTATTGATGAGGAAACTAAGGCCCTAGGAGTTGAATTGACTTGCCCAAGGTCAGATAGAGTCTGAAAATCAATGAAAGGAATGAGAGATGTTTACCCTGGAGAAGTCTCAGGGGAGATATAATAGTTATATTCAAATATCTGAAGGGATAGCATGTGGAAGAGAGATTTTATATTTTTCTCCATTCCATATTTTATTCTATTTGGTCCCACAGGGAAGAATTAGGAGCAATGGTTGGACATTATAAATTGATCAGTCAGTAGACATTTATTATGCATCTACTGTGTACCAAATACTGTGATACAAAGGACTGGGAATTCAAATACAAAAATTAAATAGTACCTGACCTTAAAGGGCATATGTGCTAATGGAGGAGACAGTTTTACTTCTGATACATAGAATATTTTGAGGAAATTCAGTCTCAGTTTACTTGTTTGTAAAATGAGAAAGTTGGACTCAATGACCTCTAATGTACCCCTGGGTCTAAATCTATGATCCTATGATTTATGTACATAAATATATGCTTAATGTTACATGTCATATAATATAGTATATGCTATACATTATAGTATATATGTAGTCTCTACTATGAGCTATATAGCATTTAACAATATGCTATATAGTATAGTATATATTTTTATATATTACATGTGCTATATATACTATAGTATATAGTATATATGGTTTATAGTGTGTGCGTATAGTATATACTATAATTCTATGACTTTCACTTCCCCATCTAAAATGTAGATAATGCAATTTAGACTATGTGTGTGTGCATGTACACTATTTATACAGACACACATATAGTTTAGAATCCAGTAGATAATTAGATACGTAGATAATTGGAAATGACTTGAAGAGTCACAAAGTTTAACTCCCTCATTTTTCAGATGAGGAAACTGAGGTTCAGAGAAATGAAATACCTTGCTCAAGGACATATAGTTAATTGATGGCTAGTGGCAGAGCCATATCATATAGATATATCTGTATATTGCATATACTATATGTGTGCATGTAATGGGAATGTAAATTTAAAGCTCTTCCCTGCCCCTAGGCTAAAGTGCACCTGGAGCCTGGGGTGGGAGGCTTGTTTTTCAGTAGATACTTCTTGATTGGCCAGTGAGTCAATAAGGTTGTTACATTCTCTGAGCCAGGAGAAGGGTATATAAACCCTGATTTGAGGTTTTGTTTTGGGGGCTCACTTTGAGAAGTGTTCTGTGATTTGATGAAACTCTGGAAAGCCGTTGTCCAGAGCCCCCTGGCTTTGAAACCCAGATGTTGTTTGGTATGGATGTAATGGTTGGACAGTTTGGAAATCTGTCTACTTGATGTGTTTCTGACTTGATAATTCTGTCTGTATACTCTGAAGTTCGGGGTGCTGACCTCTTTCCTCTGAACTAGGTAAACGATACATATTTGACTGATTAAAGTAAGTTTGTTAACCCATTTTGAGTTGCTTTCCTTTATCAAAGCATATCCAAGAACCTGTGGTTGTAGACACCCTGGGGAACACTGGGGTGCTTGCTGCTACAGTGCATCATGTATACAGTACATATTATATATGTTATACATATATATGTGCACATATATGTATAACTTGTGTGTATGTATGTGTATTTGTGTCTCCATATATACATATATAGATGTGTGTGTGTGTACAAATGTGGTCTCTCTATTTCTAGCTTCATGTCGTTTCCATGCTCCCATACTGACTTTCGAGCTCCACTCTTGTGTCATGTTTCTCTGCCCCCAAGTCTCAGTTTAAAAGGTGAGAAATCTAGTCCCTCTAAGGGAAATACCAAGAGGAGGAGGGGGGTGGAGGAGTAGCCACATATACTCACACTCCCAGTGCCTTTCATCTCTGCTTCTCTTTCCACTACACTTCGGTAAACCTCCTAGTCACCCAACAGCACAAGCAGTAGGGGCAAGGCTTAGATTTCCATTCAGAGTCCACACAGACAAGAGTTAGTTATTTAAAAGGTGCTGGTTTTTAACCAAGCCTTTCTTTGCTTTCAAAATCTCAGGGAACCCAGACCTCTTTTAAAAAAATTATACTAATTTCACTAGGATCATAAAAGAACTCAAATCTCCAACAATTTTTCAGTAAGGGAAAAGGAATCACTGAAAGATCTGGCCAGTTATCATGGGCAGCAGGTGAATGATCACTTGTTAGGGGTGCACCATAGGAGATGCTTATCCAGATAAAAGTTAAATTAGATGGTCTTTGAGTTCCCTTCCAATCCCGAGAGTTCATAAATCAATTATTCTGAATCATTTCACTATTTCAGAGTAATTAGGAAGGTATAACTAGTCTGAATGAATGGTCTGAATTAGCTAATATTTTAAAAGAAAATCTATGCCATTACTTTTAAATACACAACATAGAAAACTAAAGATAAACCCAATGTTGTTGAATCGAATCGAGATGTGCCAGGTTGATACAATTAAGAGATTAGAGCTTTTTGTAATCAACACATTAATAATTACAATAATGGCTGAAATTTCTTTTGCACTTAGTTTACAATGGAGGTTATGCACCTATTTTTAAAATTTAGACCAGATAACAGCCTTGTTAGCTAGGTTTTAGTAGCATTATTATCTCTGTCATATATACTAGTATAAATAAAACTGAGGAAAGAGCTTAAGTGACTTTCCCATGATCATATACCTCATTTGTATGCAGATAATGCTATTAACATACTTCAAAATCTTATTCTCTGAAGTAGGTTAAACTTTCACTGTCCAATCTTATTTACAGTATCTTTTTGCTTAATGAGATAATAGGCAGACACATTTTGTAGAATTGCATTTCTGTGGCCATCTAGTCCAATCAAGATCCCTAAAGGAATCATCATTATGACATGCCCAACAAGTCATCTAACCTCTCCTTAGAGAGCTCCAGAGAAGAAAAGCCCATTAATTACCTCCAGAAGGTAACCCTTTACATTTATGGGTAGTGTTCACTTCTCACAGCTCTTCCTTTTCTGCTTCTGTGCTAACTTCCATCAAGACCCAATTCAACTGCCTTTCAAACCTGTTGCCTTTCTCAACTCCTCCTAATTCTAGCTTACTCTTTCCCCAAACTACTTTGTATCCATACTATACTATATAGTATATCATTAAATGCTATATAGATCATAGTAGAGACCACACATAAAATATATAGCATGTAGTATACTATATTATATATTACATAGCTCATAGTATATACTATATACATACTAAAATATATAGCATATGTTATATAAAGCATATATAATATAGATACACACATATATAATAAACATAATTCACACATACTATATGTGTCTGAGGAATTGTAAATCTCAAACAGGCCAGCATATTCCTGTTCATCCATAACCATGAGATAGCTTGATATTATTTTCTGTTTCTAGTCAGTTTTATTTTTTGTTCCTCAGACTCATCTTTGGGAATAAGCAACCACTCAACCAAAAAGCATTTATTACATGCCTACTATGTCTATCAATTCACCACTAAACTAACATTTGTTGTACATATTATATTTATGCTATAAATAAATAGGATACATATATAGATAGCACGCAGTGTTTTATATAATATGCTATGGATACTATGCTATAATATATAGCATATGTTAGCATAATGTGTAGTATATTATATAATATATAGTATATTATAATATAGAGTGTGTTATACATAGTATATAATACAGTATATATAGTCTGCACTATATATACTATACTATATAACATAACTATGACTATTTCCTCATTTATAAAGTGAATATAATAGCATCTAACAATGAATTATGTGGATCAAATGAAATATTATATATAGTATTCCTGGAAAGTCAGACTAGTCTTTGGGATTTTCTGCTACTTCAAGGGGGTGTGTGTTATGATTTTTTTAGGATTATGGAATCCCTGAGTCACATCTTCAGTACTCTGAAGTCCAATCTTTGCCTGAAGCATGGTTCCCTTAGATGATTTTTCCCTCTGGCTTCTGATGTCTCTTGCTTCCACTTGTCCATATGTATTGGTAAGTGACTCACTTATATGTCATTAATTTATATTTTGCTCTAACCACATTTTCCTTTTGATACATCATCCCCAGAAGCCTCCTTCCTATTTGAGGAAATGCAAACCTCAAACAGGCCAGCATTACTCCTGCTCAGGAGACAGCTGAGTGTTACTTCCTGTTTCTAGTCAGTTTTACTTTCTGCTACTCAAATACAATCATTCTGACTACTACTAATCAATCAATCAACCAATAAGTATTTATTACATGTTTACTATCTATGCGAATCTATCAATTCACTACTCAATCAACATATGTTAAGGATCTGTCAACTAGGCACTTTGTATCATGTTGTATGATTTCTCTCATCTCTGTTCTGTAGCAAGTGAGTAGGAACAGAGAAGGTAGATGGTGGGAGTAAAGCAAGATCAGGGCTATGGCAAAAGATAGGTGGTGATTGGATTTTGATGGTGATGCTGATGATGAAGATGATGGTGATAGTGACAGTGATGATGATGGTGATGGTGAGTGATGATGATGGATTAATGGTGGAGGAGGGGAGAGTCAGAAAACACTTCTCACATGTAGAAGGTGGCAATTGAGCTGAACCTTGAAAGAAACTAGGGATTGTGAGAAGTAGAGGTGAAGACAAAATGAATTCTAGGCAGGGGTAGCTAAGGCAGGGAGACTGGAAATGGACAGTTACATATAGGGAACAATAAGTCCAGCTTGGTTGAAATGTATTGTTCGTGGAAGGGAGTAATGCAGAATAGATCTGCAAAGGTAGATTGGGGCCATATTATTGTGGGCTTTATATGTCAGCAAAATAGTTATGATAATGGAAAGGGACAGGCTGAGCCTGAAGAGAGAACAATTCAAATCTTTATATGACTCCTGCAAACAATAACAGCAGCAACAACAAAATGACAGCGACAAACTTTCTCCTTCACTATGTGGCCCCTTCTGGACCTTTCCTTCTATATTTGGAGGCTTGCATGGTTTCTCCCCCACCCCAAATGCCACCTCCCAGATAGCAGCTCCTCCCACTCTTCCCTTCTCAGCTCAGAGATGGTCTCTGCTTTTCAATGGGGATGTACTTGCAATTCTTGCTTACAGGTGTGGGTGGAGGCAAGGTGAGTGAATGCAGCGTGTGTGTGTGTGTGTGTGTGTGTGTGTGTGTGTGTGTGTGTGTGTGAGATCAAGGGGAACAGCAGTGAGGCGGGCTCTTCTCTCTCCCCACCCAACTTTCTTCCATTTTTATGGTAAATGTCACATTGTTCTCCCTCACCTCCCCCTCATCCATTTCCTGGTCCATTTAAGGAGATGTTTTAAAGGTGAAAGGCACACTTTGATTATGATGAGTAGATACTCATGAATAACGTTTGAGCTTAGCAGAATTCTTTACATTCATGATCTTTGACATCCATGCTCTTGCTTGACTCTCACCATAAGCCAATGTGTTATCACAAGGCTGGCTGTAAAAATGTAATTAAGCAAATAGAAAGCCAGAGCTGGAAGGCATCTTAGGGGTCATTTAATCCAGTCCCTTCATTCTACTATAATGAACAAACTAAAGCTAATATAAGTCAAGATATTTGGTCATTGTAGTCACAAAGCCTCTTGACTCCAATTCTATGACTTTTTCCATTAAAATATGCTGCTTCTGTTGTTGCTATTACTGTTGCTGAGTTGTTTCAGTTGTGTCTGACTCTCTGTGACCCCATTTGGGGTTTTCTTGGCAAGATACTGGAATGGTTTGCCATTTCATTCTCCAGCTCATTTTGCAGACGAGGAAAATGAAGCCAACAGGGTTGAGGAACTTGCCCAGGATCACACAGGTAGTAAGTGTTTGAGGCCAGATTTGAATTCATGTCTTCTTGACTCTAGACCTGGTCCTCTATCCACTGCACCACCTAGCTGCTTAGAATCGAATACTATAACACTAACAATAGCTTATATTCATATAGTCCTTAAACTTATAAAGCACTTAAAATACATGATCAAATTTGATGCTCAAACTACCTGTGATGTAGTCAGGGCATATATTATTCCTGTTTTACAATTTGTAACCCTAAACCCAAGAGGCTCAAAGAAATTGAGTGATTTGTCCAAGATTGTACAGCTAGTAACTGGTGGAGAGGAACCATATTGGTAGGTCTACAAATTCAGGATGTTTCCGATTATATCTTGTTGAATAGATGGGCACATTCTATCATTCATTTTGTCTAAGGGGACCTCAATCTATCCTGAGGATTTAAACAAGGATCGCCCCCCACACATCAAGATATTGAATTGTAGAATGTTAAAATTAGAAGATATCTTAGAGATGGCATACTGGTGGGTATCAAAATCAAGGCCCTTGGCTCAGGTATGACCCTAAACACTGGTCTGGGAGGTCACTCATCTTATTTTACATAGAGAGAAAGGAAGTCTAGAGAGGTGTAATAACAATCACTCATTTATAATAATAACAATTATGACGATGACAATAATAGCTGACATTTACATAATGCTTTAAAGTTTGCGAAGCTTCCTCAAAACAGTCCTAGGAGACTCTCCAAGGTATGATTATTGCCACTTGAAAGATGAAGAAATTGAACCTCAGGTTAAGTAAATTACCCATTGTCACACAGTTAGTAGGTGGGGTAGGTGGGGCCTTCGGGCTTTTGTTACCTTCCAACAGAATTGCTTCAAAACATGGTGCTTATTGATCATTGCTTGACTTTCTTATTTCTCCAGATTAAATAATATGCAACCAGTCTTGCTTCCTTTCTCTCCTTTCTTTTAAATCAGATGAAGAGACATCCCTGGAGATTCAGATGGACTTGGATTTTAATGGAAGATGGAAGCAGATGAATGTGAGCTCTTATCCAGATTGGGAAGCTCTTACAAGTGGGTTCCCAACCTGTGGGTACATGACTGCACCCAAATATTTTGAAAGTGGGAAGAAATGAGTGGTGATTTTACCATTCGTTAAGACAATAAAGAGTTTTGTTAAAAATGAAATTGAGCTCTATTGAAGCAGTGTAACTATAGTTGGACAATTTTTCCTTCTTCTGAGCTAGGCAGTCTTTCTAGCCATCTAGATGACTAATTTTGACATGAATTGACCGATGAAGCAATATAAATACTATGTAAACTTGATGTATAAATACATTATTTTTGATCAACAATCAATTAATCTCTTTGTACCAGACACTGCAGTGAGTGTTGAAAAAAAATCCCAAATAAACAAGAAGAGTACTGCTCTCAAGAAACATATTCCAGCGGAGAAATAAGACACATATTATATGAATATCGTATGTGCACATGTACACACACATGTATATACATGTATGTGTGTGCATGTAGGTATATGGTACCTACGAGGTATATACAGAGTATAGAGAAGGGGGATTCGGAAAGGAAGGTCTTAGTCAATGGGAGGACTGGGAAATCTCTCCTGCAGAAGGTGGCATTGAAGGAAGGACAATGGTGGCAAAGTTGACAGCATGGACAAGTGGGAGGATGGTCATGTCCTCGACGGTAATAGGCGAGTTCACAGGAGAGATTTTTTTTGACATGTTTTAGACATGATGAACTTGAGATGTTGATTTCTGATAGGCAATGGATGGTGTGGGACTGGAGTTTAAGGGAGGGACTAGGACCAGATATGTAGACCTGGGAATCATTATAGAGCAGGTAGGTGGTGCAGTGAATAGAATGCCAGACCTGGAGTCAGGAAGACTCATCTTCATGATTTCAAATATGGTGTTAGATACTTACTAGTTGTGTGACTGTGGACAAGTCACTTAACCCTGTCAGCCTCAGTTTCTTCATCTGTAAGATGAGCTGGAAAAGGAAATGGCAAACCACTCTAGTATCTTTGCCAAGAAAACCCCAAATGAAGCATCATGATACAACTGGAAAATCATTGAACAACATCATAATGGAGATGATAATTGAACCTGTCGGTTTCTAGGTGGTACAGTGGGCCTGGTGTCAGGAAGACTGGAGTTCAAATCCTTCCTCAGAGGTAGTTGTATGACCCTAGGTAAGCCATTTAACTTCTGAATGCCTTGGCTTCCTCACCTGTAAAAGTGGGGAAAATAAACACATATCCCAGGGTTATTGTGAGGACCAAAAGAGATAATAACTTAGCACAGTGCCTGGCAAATTGTAGGCACTTGATGCTTGTTACCTTTCCCTATGACAGCAACTGTGAGAGAGCAATGTCTCAGGAGGAGAGGGAAATCAGAATTGTCATAGGCTGTGGTACAGCGAGGTCGAGAAGGATGAGGACTGGCAAAAGGTCATTAAGTCTGGCAACTAAGAGTTTGGCAATAGGAGAGAGCAGTTTCAGTCGAATGATGAGGCCAGAAGCAGATTGTCCCAAGGCTGACACAAGTCTGCTTAGATCCAGAGCTTGGGGCATTGAGTCATAGGTTACATTAGGATGGAGCCTTCACTTGCTTATGTCATTTTGTGTAGACTCAGTTTAGGGATGCTTTTATAAATTTTCCTACTAGAAATCAAAGAAATTCCCATGAAAAGTGATAGAGCAAAGAAAGGAAGGGTATTACTCCTTGTTCCCCAGGGTATAACTAACCAGCTGGAGGAAGGAAATATGGGCAGCCATAGTAGAGTGATACCATGCCAGTGAGATCTGAGAAGCTCCAATATCTTCTGGTAGTAATTATCAGTTTGATCAGATTGCTCTGTCCTGTCCCATTTCTGGGGGCAGCTAGGTGGCACAGTGGATAGAGGACCAAGCCTGGAGTCAAGAAGTCTCATTTTCCTGAATTCGAATCTGACTTCAGACACTTATTAGCTGTGTGTCTGTCATCTAACCCTGTTTGCCTCAGTTTCCTCATCTATAAAATGAGCTGGAGAAGAGAAAGGCAAACCTTTCTAGCATCTTTGCCAGGAAAACTCAAATGTGGTCATGAGGAGTCAGACATGGCTGAGACACAACAGAACAATAACATCCCATTTCTGAGCTAAGTGCAAAGGGCCTGGAGTTGGTGTGTGTCACTTTCATATCTATTCCCACACCAAATACTGAGCAGAATTACATTCAAGTCAGATGTAATTTGTGCCTAAGGATCTTTGGAGAACAAATAAATCAATCTCAGGCTGTTTCCGTGTCTGTCAGTTCCTGTTTTTCCCAGATGGCTCACAAATAGGCTTAGACAGTCTTCCAATCCAAAAGATGATGCTTCCCAAGGGAAAGGGCTGTTGTTGCAAGGGCTTTTTGGAATTTCGTTTTCTCCTCTGCTCAGATTTTTGGACTTCTCTTTTTCACCTCAGGGAGTCAGGTGGTGCAATCAAAAGAATGCTGGCTCTGGAGTCAGGAGGCCTGGATTCATATCCTGGCCTTGTGGGACTAATTACCTTCTGTGGGGTATTGGAGTTGAGGCCCTGAAAAATGAAGACCTCACTCCCTGCTCCATAAAATGAGGTTTGAACTATTAATTAATAAGCACTCATTGAGTACTTAATATATTTTGGAGCCTTGGAGCATTTATGTGCAAGACAAAAACAAAGTAGTGCCTGTCCTCAAAATGCTTACATTCGATCAGGGGAAACAATATGAATGAAGATACGTACCTTCCAATTGTATTTGTTTTGATGGAGTGGTCACTTGCCTATGTGGGATGTGGAAATGCCTTGTGCAGGAAATAGAACCTGATCTTGGCTTTGAAGGAAGGAAGGAGCTGTAAGAGGGGAAGGTGAGGCAGAGTCCAATTCAATCATGGACAAAGGAGATAGAATGTCATATGAGAGGGAGAGCAAGAAAGCCAGAGTGTGCAGAGAAATGTGTAATAAGCCTGCAAAGGCAGATTAGAGCTAGGTTGTAAAGGACTTTTGGGCCAGAGGTGGTTGTGTTTGATAATAGGGAGCCATTGGAGTTTATAGAACAGAGTAGGATATGATTGAATCTGTTCTTTAGGGAGAGGGGAAAACTTGAGGACTGCATGATCTCTAAGGACCCTTTCCATTCCCCATCTAGGATCTTATATAGGCTTCCCAGTACAAGGGAATATGATCCTGGGAAATCATTCCACTTGTTGTTATTATACAAGATACAAAAGTATCTTTTATTGAAAGCTTTTATAATTGCAAAGAGCTGCAATGTAAGTAATTGAATTTGATCCCCACAGCAAATAGTGGTGGCATATGGTGCATTTGCTGTTAATGTCATTTTAGCCAATGAGAAAATGGAGGTTTCAAAGAGGGAAAATAACATGCAGCAGGTCAGATGATTAATAATTGGGACTGACACCAGGTTTTCTGGCCTGGTCTAATGCTCTCTATGGAAGTAAAGCAACATATTCACTGTAATACATATTGAGCCCTTTATTATCTCTGGTTACAGTTTCTACATTGAATCAAATCAACATTAGCTTCCCTCACTTAATGATAACAATAGCTAATATTTATCTAGCACCTACTATGTGCTAGGGTTAGGCTCTGTGCTAAGGACTTTGCAATTATTATCTCATGTGATCCTCACACCAAAGCCAGGAGGTATGTGCTATTGTTATTCTCCTTTGACACTGTGTAGCAGCAAGCACCCCAAGCGTCCTCAGGGTGGCTGCCAGCACAGGTTCTTGTATCTGCTTTGATAAAGGAAAGCAACTCAAAATGGGTTAACAAGCTTACTTTAATCAGTCATAGATGTATCATTTACCTAGTTCAGGGGAAAGAGGTCAGCACCCCGAACTTCAAAGTATACAGACAGAATTATCAAGACAGAGAAACAGATCAAGTAGACAGATTTCCAAACTGTCCAACCATTACATCCATACCCACTCAACATCTGGGTTTCAACATCTGGGTTTTTCAAAGCCGGGGGACTCTCAACAACGGCTTCCCAGAATCCACATCAAATCACAGAAGACTTCTCAAAGTGAGCCCCAAAACAAAGCTACACATCAGGGCTTATATAGCCTTCTCCTGGCTCAGAGAATGTAACAATCTTATTGACTCACTGGCCAATCAAGAAGTATCTACTGAAAAACAAGCCTCCCACCCCAGGTTCCAGGTGCCCTTTAGCCTAGGGGCAGGGAAGATCTTTAAAATTTACATTCCCATTACACACTGAAGCAAACAGAGGTTAAGTGACTTGTCCAGGGTCACACAACTAGTACATATCTGAGACCAGATTTGATCTCATGTCTTCCTGATGCCAAGCCCAGCACTGTCTGCTACACCACTTAACTGTCCATTATGAGGGCTGGGTAATCAGCTACTCTATGACCCTATTCAGAATCCCAGAAATTCTGAGTTGCAGATTGCCTTAGCTAAAACTCTTACTACAACGTTTGCATTTTCATATTCATCTATATCAGTCCTATATCTCTAATATTCAGATTCTACTCTTTCCTAAATTTCTATTGTGGCTTCTGGAATACATGTTCTGTTATTAACAAATTATCCTTTGTCTTGTACCTATACCCCCTCCCTCTGTAAATTTACACACACACATATGTGCATACATACATATATTTTCAGTATTTTCCCCTTCCCCCATACACACACGCACACGGGGAGGGAGGGAGGGAAAGAGAGAGAGAGAGAAACAGACAGACAGACAATCAGAGGGAGAGACAGACAGACAGACAGAAAGACAGAGAGAGACAGACAGAGAAACAGAGAGAGACAGAGAGAGAGAAACAGAGAGAGACAGAGAGAGAGACAGAGAGAGACAGAGAGAGAGAGAGACAGAGAGAGACAGAGAGAGAGACAGAGAGAAAATTTTCTTATAAGTGTATGTGTTGATGTGTTGTTTCCCTCTGAATATATGTAAGCTTTTTAAGGGCAAGGACGGTTTTGTTTTGGCCTTTGTGTTTCTAGCATCTTGTACTTTACTCAGGACATAGTAATCAACAGGGTAAAGTGACTTTTCCAGGGTCACACTACTGGTAAATGTCTGAGGCCAGATTTGAATTCAGGAAAATTAGTCTTCTTGACTCCAGGGCCAGCACTCTATGCACTCACTATTCCACCTAGCTGCTCCAAGCACTTCATAATTGTGGCCAATAACCCAAAGTTAATTGAAATAATAATAGTTATTCACAATAGTCATTAATATAAATGTCAATATTTATAGAGACTAAAATAATACACCCTAGAAATATGGAGCTATGAATTGGTCATGTCATTCTTGAAAGCAGTTTGGAACTATGGACCCAAATTAAAAAAAAAACACCACCAGAACTATGTATCCCTTTTGACTCAGATATATTATATTCCTTGAGGAGGTCAAAGGAAAAGACCCATAAGGACAAAAGTATTCTCAGCAGCTCTTTTCATAGTAGGTAAAACTGGAAACCAAAGGAGTGACCTTCTCTTGTGAAATGGCTAAACAAATTTTAGCATATAAATGTAATAGAATATTATTGTGCCACAAGAAATTATGAAATGGATGATTTCAGTGAAACCCAGGAAGACATGTATTAATTGATGTCTGTATGGCTTCCTGTGTATTAAGCAGAAGTATGAGGATAATTCATATAATGACAGCAACACTATAAAGAAAAGTTAAGATTTGATCAATGCTATGATCCACCAAAAGTTCAGAAGACTTAAGATGAAACATGTTATCCATCTTCTGCTGAAAGGTAATGGACTTAAAATGAAGAATAAGACATACATTTTTGCACATGACCAATATGGGATTTTTTAAAACTCTGTATATTTGTTATGAGGATTTTCTTTTTCTTTAATGTTCAACTTGGGGGAGGTGGTGTTAAGTACCTGTAAAAATAAATGAATAAATAAATAAGAGATAATATGGTAGAAAGTGTTTAATTTGGAGTCAATTTATATTTGGAGCATTTATTAAGGACCTACTCTGTGTAAGGCAATGGCTAGTCACTGGGGATCTAAGACAAAAATGAAATGGTTCTTGCCCTCAAGGAGTTTACATTCTATTAATGAAGACAATGTTTTCAATTTATGAGTCAGGTCTGGGTTCATATCCTAGCTCTGCCATTTACTACCTGTGTGGCTTTCAGGTAAATCACTGAACTTCTGTGGGTCCCAATTTCTCCACTCACAAGATGCAAGAATTGGATAAACTGATCTTTAAAATCCTCTCTAACTCTGAAACTGTGCTCCTGTCTGACTTCCCATACAAGGATATTATGAAGATTGATGAACTAATGGTCCAGATGCTGACACAGGAGAGTTGTAAGTTCCTACCTATTTGGGATATCACAAATGTGCTGTTTTTTTTAAAAGTACTATAATGCTATTTTAGCGAATCAACAATACCTCTTTTTAAAGATATACCATTTTAGCATATGTGTGGGGAATGTATTTTAACAAATTTTTCTTAGGGATGGATTCTGTCTTGCACATTTAGTGAAATCATCCATTCTGCAAAAAACACGGTTTTGTCATCATATATCTTTCTTATTGTTGTTGCTATTTAATGTATCTTCCACTGAATTCCTGCTCTAATGTTTTTTCATAGCATGGAGCTGATTCTATAGGGCAAGGAAGAGGAAAACATTTAAAGTCAGAATAATCAGAACCATATAACTTACCTATACTCTTATAGCCAGAGTATATAAACTCATGAACACATTTCCCCAAATCCCACCACTAAGGATCATAAAAATCAAAGCTTCCTCACCATTAGCCTTTTAATTTCATTTTTCTAAATTTTCAACACTTTAGTTTTAATATTTTAAGAATTTATAGTTCTCTCATCCTCTCCATGCCTAGGCCGACAGTTTTTGGAAGTTTCTATGGTCAAGAATATTACTTATCTGGTGATGAACCTCTTTAAACTTACAGGATGGTAGGATATCTTTAAACTTTAGGATGATAGCATCAAGTCTCTCCAGCTGGAAGGAAACTTGGAAGTTGTCTGGTCCAAATCTTTAATAGTAAGCCCGAGGTAAACATCACTCAATTGTCAAGAACTGGTGAGGGTGCTTTTCCCCAAAAAATGGTTCAGGCAAGGATCCTTAATGGGTAGTTGGTTGGAACAGTGGGCCTGGAGCCAGAAAGGCTCATCTTCCTGAGTTCAAATCTGGCCCCAGACACTTACTAGTTGAGTGACCCTGGGTTGTCTCTTAATTTTGTTTGCCTGTTTCCTCATCTGCAAAAATGAGCTGGGGAAGGAAATGACAAACTGCTCTAGTGTCTTTGTCAAGAAAACCCCAAATGGGGTCATGAAGAGTTGGACAGGACTCAACAATGACAACAAAAATAACTAAGGATCCTCAGGTGGGTGACCATCTACAGGGGGAATTGTAGCTTGTCCTTTGTTCTCTAAGAGGACCATGACATCTGGAAGATGATACCATTACTTACAAGTGAATTGGATTTAAATGAGAGAGGACTATGCAAAATCACCAGCCTCACTTTCTCCTCTGGAGCCGACTGAGTCCAGTGGCCAAATATAGATCAGGACAACTGGAGATGGCCCCTCACATTACCCAAATTTTCCCTCTATATACCTCCCTATTCTCACAGATATTTATCCCATATAACAAAGATTATTTTCAGAGAAAAAAGAAAAAGAACTCCCCCCCCCAACAAAACTGATCAAAACACCCAGAAGCTCTGGCCCTTCCTGTTTTTATTTTTCAAAGGGGGAATATTATGTAGGGGTGGCCCTACTTATTCTACACAGGCTGCTCAGACGTGATGGCACCTCTGTTCACATGTGGGAAACCTCTCCTTGCACTCACTAATTCACAGCTTAAATAAAGCCATGGTTTGATAGTATTCTCAAGCTCCAAGTATTTCATTGCATCAGATGACAGCAGAGTCTAGAGTTGGTCTTAGGCATTCTTGATTATATAGAAAGGAACTGAGGTATGAAAAGATTAGGAGACTTGTCTACAGTTATGCAGCAATTAAGAAACAGATCCAGGAATTCTTTCTACCTTGGTAGGATCTGCCAGTTCTCATTTCCTCTTGTATGGTCTGTGAGATCCCAAGGTTACCTCTCTACCATGGTGGAGCACTGGGCTATTGTTATCATCCTCATTCGAATACTTGCCATTAGGGACACATCCATGCATAGAATCATGGCATTTGAGAGCTAAAGAGATTTCAGTGGCTATCTTGACCAATTCATACAAAAAAGAAATCCTACTAATACATATCTAACAAATGGTTTTTACTTTACCAGTCTTTTTACTTTACCAGTCTTTACTTGAAGACTTCTAACAAGAGGGAGCCTATTACTTCTCAAGGCAGCTTGAGGAGCTCACAATGAGTCTTTTCTGAGAGGGCTGGATGTGTCCTTTGAGAAATGAATTTGTCCTTGCCAGGCACTGAATGGAAGCAGGATAAGAATTATACAAAGAAGGAAAATTGCAGTGCTGGTGGTAGTATTATGACAGGGAGAGGTATTAGAATTCAAAAGCCCTCCCTTTGCCATGTGCACACCTCAGATTCCCATATTTTCCACTTATTACTTGTGTGAATTGGTCCCTATCTCTTCACCTTTTGGGAGGTCTTGATTTTTTTTTCATCTGTAAAATGAAGGGCTTGGATTCAATAATTTTTCAGGTGCCTTCAAGCTTTATATCTATGGTCTGATGGAAAAGGGTAAAAAATACAGAAGTGGAGGCAATATGCTGAAACTTCATGCTGTGAAAAGATCATAAAAAACCTCATTATGAACAGTATTTGATGATGAATGGAACAGCTATCAGGTTTTCCATTTAATGTAGTGAACAGCTAGTACAATTGTTCTAATTTCCCCTTAGGCCCCACCCAGGTAGAACAGGCCACCATTACCAGTCTGCTGGTTGGACAGCTTCCGGTGGTGGGACCCCAACCTTCAGGGGGAATCCCCTAAATTCATTTCTCTTGAGAGCTGGGGTTGAGTACATTGTCAGAGACCACCAGAGTTCTCCACCCCCCAAAAACACAGTGTTATATTTTGGTTCATAGATACAAATGGCTGAGAATCTTGGGGGCTGGGGAGAATCAGTCATATTCCCCACCCAACTTGGGGGGTTCCTTTTGCAGCCTAAAATTGGTTTCTGAATTGAAACAGTTTCCTCCCTACTCTGCCTTCCTGCCCACCCCTGTACTTCAAGAGGGTCAACCACAAACATTTTGCAGCGCCTAGTGAGTGACAAGTTCAACCTTCCTTTTCAAGGACAGAGCACCAAGCAGAATAGGAGAGAGGCTGGAGTTTTAGCTGCCCCCGTAGTCCTAACCTGTACCAGAAAAAAATGCCCCATGACTAAAGCCTGGTCAGAGTGATTTGTATAATAATGCTAGATTAAGAGTCCAAAGATTGACATAAGAAATCATCACCAACACACATTTATTAAAAAATTCCTACATACCAGGGACTGTACTAAGGGTTGGAGATACCCCCCCCCCCAAAGGCAAAAATCATCTCCTCCCTCAAGGAATTCACATTCTGATATCTGGGTTCAAATCTCATATATGGCATTAGCTCTGTGGCTGTGGGCAAGTCATTCACTAGGCCTTAGCTTTATCATCTATAAAATGGGAATAACAATAATAGCTAATGTTTTTATAGCACTTTAAGGTTTACAAAGTATTTCATCAAAATGATCTCATTTGATCCTTCCAACAGTCTTGGGAGATAGGTACTATTATTATTTCCATTTTACAGATGAGGAAACAGGTAAATAGAGTTTAAAGGACTTGCTCAAGTTTACACAGCTAGAAAGAGCTTGAGGCTGGGATTTGAACTGAGTAGAATTTATGAAAGATCTAAGAATTCAACTTTAGACATATTGAAGATTTAGGGGACTCTGGAATGTTTACTATCTGCAAGCAGAACTGACCTTTTAGGCAAAGTACATAGCATCCCTAGTGATGTAACTTGAAGAATTCAGGAAGGGACAGCCTGTTGTCAAATGTCTCCCTTACCTTTTACTGACATACCACAGTTAGAGTTCTATTTTTTTATATTCAAGCATTCCTCCTAGTTAAACCTGCTGAGGAACTACCCATTGATCACCGTCTGCCTAGAATAAATAGTGTAGTCTACTCTTTTCAGTCTTAGCTAGTTGATAATCAGTTTTGGATAATGGAGTGTTTGTGAAACAGGGGTACCTAAACTTTTTTTAAATGGCAGTCTGGTAAAATCTTAGGATTTCTTGTCAGAATAGTTTTTTAAATGCATAAAATAAAATACACAGAATTACAAAGGGAATCAAATATATTGAAATAGTTATTTGCCTGTTTTTTTTTTTAAAGTTCACGGAACCTGGATAAAAATAGACTCCTAAAGTCCCTAGATTACAGAAGCAAAGATTAGATCACCTAGGTGTGCCATCTAGTCCACCCACCACCTCTCTTCCTCCAGCTCTCTTTCTAGCCATTTCTCAGTCTTTGCATAGAAGTCTTTTATTTTACTGTGGGAAAGATGTCGTTTAAAGAGAGCAGACTGGGTCTCTAGACCAAAGAGTTTACATCCTCAGTGATTCAACAGTGATAAACGCAGTGGTGAAACACATCAAGGAATACCAAGGCGTCAGAACAAATGGAGGAAATGTAAAGGATCAGTTACTTTCTCCATGGTTTGATGTAATTCATGCACATTTTGCAGTGAAGCCAAATTTAGTAACCTGCTCTTCTGGCCTCCATGCAAAATTCCAGAAATAATAATGTCTCATATTTGCAGTGTTCCTATTTGTATTTACTATTTCCTTTGATTATCACAACAGTCCCATAAGCATATTGGAGAAATCTTCACATTTTCCTTCCCCATTTTCTAGAAGATAAAACAAAGTCCTTGAAGTGGCCAAGTGACTTGTGAGTAGCACAAATAGCCTAAGTAGAAATGACAAAATTTGGATATAGGCTTTCTAAGTCCACAACCAGCTCGAAGTTTCACCTATTCCCTATTTTCTCACTCCAGCGACCTGATGTGAAAGATCAATAGCTAAGAGACACTGGACACCTTTTCTTAGTTTCCAGTCAGAGATTTAATCCCCTGCCATTGTAGGACCATGAGTCACAAACCCCCCTTCCCTGTCTCGAACACACCTCGGGCTTCTCTTTTTTTTTTTTTTAAAGCAATAGGGGTTAAGTAACTTGCTCAAGGTTACATGGCAGTTATTTCTGGGTGTGGTGCTAAGTATCTGAGCCCAACCAAGTCATCCCAATGCTGGGGCCGGTGCTCTTACTCGCTGAGCCACCTGGCCGCCCCCAGGGCTTCTCTTTTCTGCTAAAAAGTACATAATATAATGTTGACCATAACAAAAAGTTTTAGGAATATAAAATGTTATCAATATATTCTTATCCCTCTTCCACGGTAATGGTCAACACTGCTCCAGCATAATATCTCTCATAAAACATGGTGGTCAGAACGAAATGCCAGCTCCCAAGTTCAGTGGACCTTCCTTGATCTGAATACTACATTGCCACTCCTGCAGTCTAAAGTTTGATTAGCTTTTGGGACAACCATATCATATATATTTAGCTTCCAGACAACTAAAACCCATGGGTCTTTTCTGCTATCTATATCTTTCTCATCTTGTGTAAATGTAAATAAGTTTTTCAACCTAAATCCATTATATTTATCACTAATGTCATATTATTAGTTTTTTTGTACCTGTCAATATATTTACGAATCTTACTTATATTCTCTGGTACATCCAGCTTAGTCATCTTATCTACAAGGATGATCTAAATCTTTTTCTAATGCCTTGCAGAATTCCTTCCACATTCCAATCAATCCTCCACACAGCTGTCAAAGTGGCTCTTCTAAAGCATAGATTTTACCTCTACTTAATAATTTCTATTGGTTCCCTTTTACTCTCTAGTTCAATTATATTACTTTGTTTGCCATTCATGGCTCTTCATCACATGATCTCTTCCTACATAGCTGATCTTGAGGCAACTAAGTAGTGTAGTAGATAGAGGGTTGCCTCTAGAGTCAGGAAAATCTGAGTTCAAATACTTCCTCTGACACTGTATGACCCTGGGCAAGTAATTTTATCTTGTTCAACTTTAGTTTCTTTAACTGTAAAGTGGGGATAATAATAGGACCTAGTTTTCAGGGTTGTTGTAGGGATCAAATGACATAATACTTATAAAATGCTTAGCACAGTGCCTGATACATGGTCTACACCATGTGAATGCCTATTTCCTTCCTCCTTCTTACCCTGAATTCCCTTCTGTCTTCTCTATGATACAGTCACACTGGCCCATATGTTCCTCATATCTGACCCTCCATCTCCTATTTCTTCACCTTTGTACTGGCTGCACCCCCATGCCTATAATACTTTTCCTCCTTATGTCTGTCTCTTAGAATCACTGGATTCCTTTAAGATTCGAAAGCTATAGGAGACTTTTTCTGATCTTCTTACCTGCTATAGTCTTCCATCTACTCTCTCTCTCCATATGTATATACATATATATGTATACACACATATACATACGTATGTATATGTGTATACACATATCTCATTTTAAAAATGTTTTTCTCTTCAGTAGAATGTAAACGCTTTAGGGGCAGGAATGGTTGTTAATTTTTTTTTATACATAGCATAAGTTCCTGGAAAATAATAACCTTTTAGTAAATGTTTCTTGATTTAGTAATTGATGATATGTTTTCTGTGGCATTCCTTAGATCTATTGTTTTAATAGAACTATTCAAAAAGAAAGTGAAGTTAGTCTATAATGACTTGGGATAGTGAATTCATATTTTATTCCAGTGATCATCATTTCCCCCCTAAGTAATCACAAATCATTGACTTAATACCATATTTTAGAATTTTGCCAAGATCAACATTAAACTTGTCAGTCTATATTGTATGGAATTGACCTTTTTGAAAATTAGGACATTTGACCATGGCTAGTTTTGGCCCCTTACTCGAAAATTGTTCCATTACCAAGGGTACATATTCTGTAAGTGCTATGGAATGACATAGCTCACATTATTAAGAACAGTTTTTGAGGTTTTTCTGAGTGAAAAAAATTAGTGCTTATTGACTATCTAGCAAGGCACAACCTTATGCCTAGAATTACACACAAGAAGCTTTCTGTCTTTCATTAGCTAAGCCAACAACTCCACAAGCAATAATTAAATACCTGTTTTGTGCCAGGCACTGAGCTAAGCACTGGAGGGGGGAAAGAAAGACAGAAACAGTGGCTGCTTTCAGGGCGCTCACAATCTAATGGGAGAGATAACATACTAACAATTATGTACAAATAAGATATACACAGGATAAACTGGAGATAATCTCGGAAAGAAGGCAGTAAGAATAAGAAGGAAGGAGAAAGCCTTCTTACAAAAGGTGAAATTTTAGCTGGACTTTGAAAGAAGCCAGGATGTTGGAGGTGAGGGGAGAGGGGATTCCACTCATGGGGGACAGCTAAAGAGGCATAGAATCCAGGGATAGAGTGTCCTGTGTGAGGAACAGCAAGGAGGCCAGAATCATTGGAAGAATATGCAGAGGGTGGAAAGGTATAAGAAGACTAAAAGGTAGGAAAGGGCAAGGCTACAAAAGACTTTAAAAGCCTAACAAAAGATTTGGCATTTGGTCCTGAAGGCAAGAAGGAGCCACTGGAATTTATTGTATAGGGGGTTGCTATTGTCAGACCTCTACTTAAGGAAGACCACTTTGACAACTGAGTGGAGAATGGAAAGGAGTCCAGTGTGACTTGAGGCAGGGAGATCACCTGGCAGTCTATTACCATAGTCCATGTGTGAGAAGATGAGGGTTTGCATCAAGTGATGGTAGTATCAGAGGAGAGGATGGGATGTGTACAAGAGATGTTATAAAGGCAGAAATGGAAGGACCTGGCAACTAATTGGATGTAGGGGGCAAGAGAGAATGTGGAGTTGAAGGTGACATCGAGACTATGTGTCTGGTTGAGGAAAATTAGGAAGTGGAGAGGGTCCGGGGGGTGGTGATTAGTTCAGTTTTGGGCACGTTGAGTTTATTTGATGAGGCATCCAACTTGAGATGTCTTATAGCCAGTTGGAAATGTGAGAGTAGGGGTCATAATAGAAGTTTGCTCTGGATGAATAAATCTGAGAATCCCAATGAATAGAGGTGATAGTTGAATCCATGAGAGCTGATAAGATCACCAAGTGAAGTAGTATAGAGAGATAAGAGAAGAAGCCCCAGTACAGAGCCTTAGGAGAAACCCCCATTGCTAGTGGGGATGATGAAGATGAAGATCTAGGAAAGAAGTGAGGCAAGTAGGAGAGAATTGGGATAGATCAATGTCACCAAAACCTAGGGAGAGCATCCAGGAGATGAGAGTGATTGACAGCGTCAGATAAAAAATAGGTCAATCAGTTTGAGGACTGAGAGAATACCATTAGATTTGTGTATTAAGATTAGTAACTTTGGAGAGACCCATTTCGTTTGATTGATGAGGTCAGAAGCCATACTGCAGAGAGTTAAGAAGAAAGTGAGAAGAGAGGAAGTGGTGGCTTCCATTGTAGACAAGCTTTTTTAGTCATAAAAACCAGAGAAGAGCAAGAGAGAAGGATGAGCACTAAGAACAGGCATTTGTATGGAATAATTAACCATTTTTCCTGGGGCCCCTAGAATTGAGGGAAAGGAAGCAGTGGCATTTAAAAAAAATGTCTAATCAAGTGAAAGCCCTAGCAGGAAAAGGGCTCTCCGTCTTCACATAAAGCAGTAGACTCTGGTTAAGGTGACAACATTGTTTTTGGGTTTGCTACTACCGTGTCTGAGATGAACGATTTTCAGTGTCTTTCTTTAGCTTCAGTTTCTGATTTTTAGCAAGGCTGTGAGTTACAAATATGTTTGTTTCAGGTTTTGTTCCTGAAAAATTTATCAGAATGCCAAACTGAGACTGACACAGGAGATACATAAATATAGTATTGAGGTAATTCATTACATTTTGAAACTGGGGATTTTTCAGGGTTAGTTTTAGATTCAGGCCGTATGGCAAGTTCTGCTGATGTCATCTTCAGAGGCCTTATCATTGCATGGAGGTCACTCTGGGCTCTTGAAGAGTATGCCAGTGGGAGGCCAGTAGTAGCAGGTCCTAATAAATTGAGAAGAGTTTGAGTGAGAGCTTTGCAAGAAGGCTGTTCCTCTCATCCAAGTGATAGCTTAGCTAAACTTGGAGCTCATTTTCAAGACTGGCCACTAGTTGATGACATTTTTGGCCAATCCAACTTATGAAGGCAGGGGGTTGGTGGAGGTAAAATTTATAGATGGGAAAGAGAATCCACACAAAGAAATCATTATGCTTTGAAAATATTGAAGCATTTAGCAATAATGAATTTACTGACAAGTTTTGAGACCTGGGAACAGAAAGTTCTTCAAGGGAGACATGGTTTTTATGACTTATTTTTCTGGTCCATAGATATGGTCCATATGATCAAATATGGAGTCATGAAAGCAATCATATTTAGGAGTCTGGTCTTGGAGTCAGAAGTTCCATCACCGACCATGGGCAAATAACTTAATTTTTAGAGCCTCAGTTCCTTATCTGTAAAAGGGACACTGCTTTCCTAGCAGTGTTGTTATCAGGAGATGTTATGTAAACCATCAAATACTAGAGAAGTGAGTTAACAGCATTTGTAATTTGTAAGTGTAATTTTCATGTGTAAGTGACTTTGAATATAGTCAATGTGTAGCATTTCCTCTGGTGTGACCTCAGCTCTTTGTGCTGCCACTGTGGGTTGTTAGGCACTGAGTAACAAAGTTTGCATGGTTTAGATGGGAGACTTTTAACCTTTTTATAACCATAGATCTCTTTCAGAACTTCAGGTGGAACCTCCATAACCTCAACCTGTGCATCATTGTGGCAGGGTATTTTGTCATGGGAGACATATTTGTAAAGGAAAAGTAATGATACTCCCATTTAATGAGGTGATGGGGTTGGCATCAAAAGTCTTAGGCAAAATTAAGAAGAGAATAAATGATTGAAATATCTATAGAATATTTTAGGGACTTACAAAGTCAAAAGTTTGCTATTATTAATCTTCCTAGTTAACTCTGTGGGGAACCCTCAGTGTACTAAAAGTGAATCACTGGCATAATGGGGCTGCAGACCCCTAGGTTGGCTCTATATCTGCTTCTCTCTGAAGGCTTACGACTTGGGTTGTTGATGTTCCTTTATATATATCTGTCCCAGAGCTATTGGGATATTTGATAGATGTGACTGACTTTACTAATAGATGGAAAAGGTAGAAGTTAATATGGTGATTTAATGGCTTGTTTTAAGATTAGGTATTTCATTCTTCCCCACTCAACTTCATTCATCCAACTCATGGGTAGAAGTATAACATGACTTAGTTTACAAAGAATTTTCTTCCTAATGACCCTGTGAGAAAATCAATATAACTTTATTATCCCCAATTTATAGATGAGGAAACTAAAGCTAGGAATTAAATGCTATTATCGGCCTCATTTTATAATCAATGAAACTGAGATAGACAGGTAAATGACTTTCCCAGGGTCACACAGCTAGAAAATGTCTGAGGCTGGATTTGAACTCAGGTTTCCCTGACTCTTGGCTCAACATTCTATCCACTGTGCCATCTAGTTGGCTCTAGGATGGTGGTGACTTTATTTCCCTAGCCACCTTCTGCATTCATGTTGAGTTCTGCTCATGCTTATAGGGCAGTACAGGGGTGTGCTGGTAATATTAACAAGCATGCAGTGGGGAGAGGAGGAAATATATGCTCACACTCTTAAGTTTAATTTGAATTATTAACACTCTCTGAACTCTAGACAAATCAACAAAATAACAAATGGAACCCTGATTTGTTGCTGATTTCTGAAGTGTAAATACTCACACCGCAAAGTTCACAAGGCTCTTACAAATCAGAGTTGGTTACCCCATACCCCTGATTGTATGCTAGCTATTGCATCACACTATGATAGATGATGAGGACACATAAAAGAAGTGGGGCACAATCTCTGTTTTCACAGAGTTTACCATTGAAACTGAGAGAGGATGAGACATATTCAAATAAGCATGAGAAAGGGGAGAATATGCTAAGTGCGTGTAATCCCTGTCCCAAAGCCCATTGATAAGAGATTCTCTCTTTATTGGTGGAGATGAAGGCCCTTCCCTGTGTGAAGAGTGGGGAAGAGTTGGTGAGAGGCAGAGCTTTAGTTCTCAGTCCGGCCCTTTTTCAGGGGGCTCTTCAAGAGGGAGTCCCTGTCTGGGATTCTACAAGCAAAGAGTGCTCTCCTAGTGACCAACTGACTTACATTTTCAAGAGAAAGAAGGTGGAAGAAGCCAATCACTTTAGGTTACTGAATAGAAAGACATGAAGTCATAAGGAAGGCATGAGAGGGGCTGGCAGTCTTTATCAGGTCCCTATTTCCAGCTTGCTACTTGTAGAAACTTGAGTTTTTCCTTGGGTAAGATCCAGGACCCTCTTTCTTGGTTGAGATCAGTCATTTTTCTCCCAATGGGAGAGATTCTTCACTTTGTATTGTCTGGTATATAGCCTACTATGCATACTTTCTCTAATTTTTGTTTTGCTATGGTTTAGACAGATTTTTCCCCCAATTCTTTATGTGTTTTTATTGTGGAACTGATATTGGGTGGTGTAATGGTAATGGGAATTTGAAGATTTTGCCTACCCCTTAATAGGCCTGGGGGAATTTGAAGTCACGGTCTTTATTATGATTGTGGGCAATATAAATATTGTGTTGGTACTACAGGTGGTAAAGGAGTCAAGCATTGGATATAGAGCCTGAGGTTCCCCCTTTTCCCTCCAAAGACAAAGCAATCAAAAGTTAGATGGAATCTGATCATATCTCCTAGATGAACAATATTTAAGGGAACAGGTGGATACGATTCCAGCCTGGTACCCCTTTTTCATTCTGAAGGGAAAAGATTAGTGGCCTCTGCAACTAACCTCTTATTCATCTTCCCGGCAGCAATGAAAGTCTCCCTTGAAGAAGAATTGCTGTAGAAGAGGACAAGTCCCTTGTCAAATATGGGTCTTGTTATACATGCGGAGTCCACCACTACATACAAAGGCAAGGTCCGTGGGAAACATGCAGAGTGAAAAATAATTTTCCACTGAACAGGGAGGGGAGGATCAAGGGAGTGGAAACTGATGTTGGAAAATGGAAGTGAAGGATTTGAATGGGTATTGATATGGAGGAAGCCCATCCTAAGCATTCAACAAATTCAGTTTAATTCAACAAATATTTATTAAATGCCTTCTATGTGCAGATGCTAGGGATACAAAGGCCAAAACCAAACTATCTTGACCCTCAAGGCTCTTTGACTCTAGGACAATCAACATATGGTCAAATAAGTAAATACAAATGTAACACTTAGGATTTTGGAACAATTTTCCAACCCCATTCAGACTTGTAGATCGACTCACCTGTGCTCAGCTACTTCTCCCCTCAGAGTCTTATGGGCAAGTTGGAGAAGCTGGGAGCTTTTTAAATACTAGCATTAGAAATGCCCTGCTGGAGCCCCCATATAGTACGTTCCCTACATTAATTTTCCCAATATCAATTTGACCAGTTGACCTCTCTCTAACATTACTTAACTAAGTAACATAATTAGATTTTGCAGAGGGAGATTCATCAGAAAGATATAACAATAACCAAAGTACAGAAACCCTGCATTAGATACAGTGAAAAATTTGGATTAGGACATGAATTCAGTTCCAGCTTCAGACACTTACTAGCTCTGTGCTCTGGGCAAGTCCCTTAATTTCTATTTGTCTCAATATTCTCATCTGTAAAATGGGGATAATGACAACACCTATTTTTCAGGGTTGTTATGAGGATAATTGTCAGAGGCTTTGCAAGCCCTAATGTGTTATGTCAATTTTAATTGTTTTGTTGTTACTGCTTTTTTTTCTGTTTTGACTTGTCCTTGTTTAGGTATCAAAGCTACATTTGTTTCATTGAAGGAATTTAGTAGGACCCCTTTGTTTTCCATTTTTTCAAACACCTTTGTAAAATTGGAATGAAATTTTATTTAAATGTTTGATAGAATTTACTTGTTAACCTATATGGTCCTAATTTTTCTTTTTTGCTTTGGGAGATCATTTATGAGATATTCAATTTCTTATTCTGAAACAGGGTTATTTATATTTATTTTTTTTATTCTGTCACATTTTAAAATAAATATTAATCTGTTCATGTAGATTGTCAGTTTTACTGGTATATAATTATTATTTTTTATTTCTCTATTTTTGCAAATTAACTTTTTAATTGGTGATACTGGTAATTTGGTTTTCATTTTTCTTTGCAAAATTCAAATTCATTATCTAATGATGTAAATCCAAGCCTTAGTTTTATTCTATTTATTTAATGATGTTTTTCTTTTTTACTTTTAAATGCTATTAATATCTTCTTCACTGTTTAGTATCTCTATTTAGATGTTCATAAATTGTTTTCTTTCAAAAGCTGATTTGTTCCTTCTTTTATCAATGAAAGTATTTATAGAAATAATTTTTCCCCTAAGGACTGCTTTGGTTTCATCCCACAAATTTTGCCATATTGTCTCATTATATTTAATGAAATTATATAATGTTTTTATGAATTATTTTTTGACCTACCCACTTTTATGATCTTTCTGACTCCAGGTCCAGCGCACTATTCACTGTACCACAGCTGCTCCTTGAGGGAAGGGATTGTCTTTTGTCTTTTTTTTGTATCCCCAGCATTTAGTACAGTATCTTTCATATAGTGTGGGCTTAGTAAGTGTTTATTAATTGAATAATTGACCAAGTCCTTCCATGATGGATTTGGTACTTCTTTTTCATCAAGTACACAATTAGGCTTTCATTCAATCTCTGAATTAGAAGGCTATAGGTAGTGCCTGTCCCAAGTTTTGTCTACTTATGCCAACCTGGACTGGAAAGATAAATCCTTATTATCTAGACTTATATTTCCAGATCAGGACTTGATCTGATGCTTTTCTAGGTCTTTGTGTAGTAGTTATGGCTATAGAGGAAGGAGGTGAGGGGGACTTGTCTATACTTACTCCACCATTTTGGATGGTCCATAAAATTCAAATAGGTTGAAAATACTGATGGGAACAATCAATAAAATTTCTTCTTAAAAGATCCTACTGCAAAAAGGGCAAATGTGAGGAAATGATAGTCTTATATTTTGGTTAAAAAAATTAAATATGAGATGAGAGGCAAGGCTAGATAATTCTGAACAAATTTTTTTTGACACACACTACAAGCTCACAATGAATCAGGAGTGTGACATAAGAGTCAATATAGTTACTTTAAGAGGGACAGAGTGAATAAGACAAGGGAGGTAATATTCCTACTGTGCTCTGCTCTCATCAGGCTATGTTTGTGGCATTGTGTTCTTTTTGTCAATGACATTGATACACTGTTTATAAGGATAATAGGATCATTTTAAAAAAAGGCGTCAATGACATTGGTGTATTTTTTAAGGTTCCAATCATGAGGGCCCACTGTGACTTAGAATAATAATCCATTTCATTTCCACTGTCCACTCACGACACCAACTTTGGTTGGATTTTCCCTCTTGAGACACATGTTGGATTATCTTGTTCAAGGTAGTGACGTTGACATCTGTTCACTCTGTGGTTGGCACATTAGCTGAAGACTCTAGAGGCTGGAGATTAAAGGGTTGCATTCTCTTTTAAATACCCATTTTGTTTCATAGACACATTAACCACAGATGAGGTGGGAGGAAGGCCACAGAGTGTGGGGTAAGAATCAGGAGAAGGAAAAGAAACTTTTTTTTAATGAAGAAATGAACAGATGTTGCTAAGACTTTCCGACAACCTACCTCTCACCGCAAATCTACCTCTCAAGGCACAGGAAATTCACTGACCATTATCAGGGCATAAAAACTCAAAGGACTCCTTATCTTCATTCTCTCCTCCAGACACACTCAACCCAACAGCAGCCATGAAACTCCTCTTACTGACTCTCTTCTGTTTCTATGGCTTCACACTCTTCACTGTGGAAGGTAAGCTGGGAGATGAATTGATAAAATTTGATGACAGGATTATAGACAGCATGGAGCTGGGTGGGAGACAGAAAAAGAATACTCTCAAGACAAAAGACAGTCCTTTCCCTCAAAGAGCAAGTGTAGAGATATGTCACTTTTACTTGGGGATAGTGCTTTGGGTTCCCAGTTTGGGAAATGAAAGCGACTATGTCCTACATCTAGAATATTTGGTGACAGATCATGAGAGAAGGGACACAAAGGGAAAAAAATCATTATAGAAATAGCAATATAGATTAGCTCTTACAAATGCCTGTATTGATCACAAAGGAAGAGACCATGAGAGAGTGCACATATAGATCATTGTAACTATTAGAAAGAGAATTTCAAATTAATGCCAAACTGATGGGTGGCGGTGGTGAGGACATGTCATTGGTATTGGTTTTTTGGAAGACAGATTATTTTTCCTATTCCTTTTCTTCTTTCTTCTCCATCTTCATTCTCTATAAATTTGCCAAAGAAATCCTATTCAGATGTCTCATTGTGAGGGGAAGTAGCACTAAGATATGGGAGATTGGGCCATTGGAACCTAAATTTTGGTAGGTCATACTAAGCTGGCAAAGCTGTGAGTGTGTTCTGTTAATAGCCTGTATGTCTGCCCTGTATGGAGATATGGGTCACTAATAATAAAGGCTGATAGTGACATAATTTTTACAAAATTCTTTGCATATATTTTAACTCTCAATGCTATTTAGTGAAGTTGATACTATAAGTATCCAGGAAGGGTATTTAATAGGGGCAGCCAGGTGGCATAGTGGAGAGTATGCCAAGCTAGCATCACAAAGACTCATCTTCCCGAGTTCAGATGTGACCTTAGACACTTACTAGCTGTGTGACCCTGGGCAAGTCATTTAACCCTGAGTTTGCCTCAGTTTCCTCACCTGTAAAATAAGTTAGAAAAGGAAATGACAAGCCATTCCAGTATGTTTGCCAAGAAAACCTCAAGATGGGGTGACAGAGAGTCAGACATAACTGAAATGATTGAACCACAAAAGTACTATAAGTATTATCCTTATTTTTAGAGAGGAGGCTATGAGGATCAGAGCAGTTAAGTGATTTACTTCCTGTCGCCCAACTAATACATATCAGAGATGGGATCTGAATTTAATTCACTTAGACAAGAATTTATTAAATCACTCATTATGTGCAAGTCTTTATACTAGACTCAAGGGGTGATGTGGCTGTTATCCTATAAATAACCTAGGAGCATTGGCCTCTCCTGACACCAAGTCTTCAGCTCTTCCCATCCCACCAACCTGTCTTTCACCATGGGCAGTCCCATGCACCTCAAGACCTCCTGCTTCTATGTGGTTGGCATATATTTCATTTAGCTTCTCTGGTTCCTGGATGGAAGTGCATTCTGCTCCCAGGGATGGTGTAGTTAAGAGTCTGGGCAATAGCTAACGTTCGCCGACCGATTATTTGGACCACTTCTTTCTCTAAGTTGAAATTTTGCAGAGTATAGAAGGTGTTGCTTGGATTTGGATGAGACTCTAGGGAGGCAGGAAATAGGACCCATATCTGAGTCCTTATTAAAACCAAGTTGGGGCCACCCAATTCTGACTGATTAGCACCATACCGTTCCTCCTCTCTGTGCTTCAGTTTTCCCACTTGTGAAATGGGGAAAACCATCCCTGCCCTCTGATTTGACTTTTAGGGACATTATGATATTTACATAGGTTAACAGAGATGAAAAGCCTGACGTCCTTTGGGGAAAAGACTGTGGTTATGTATGATTTTCTCAGGAGGAGAAGTTAATGACTTCACTGGATAGAGCAAGAAAAGAGAATTCTTATAAAGTAATGCAAATGAAGAGGTCAGGTTTCTCTCTTACATCCAGTTCAGAAAGCATCCAGCTTCAAAATAAATTGGCAGAGATGAAAAAATGAAATGTTTGGAAGGGGTATGGTGAATGCTGAAAGGAGAAAGTAGAAAGACATGGGGAGGTAGGAGGAGGATGTATTTGGGTCCATCTAAAAGAATTGCCTTTCAGTGTCAGTGGCACTTTCCATAAAGTGTTGGGTCATCATGAACTGATCATTAATGTCACAAATTAAATACGTTTACATCTGGTTTTGCCATTTTGAAGCTATGGCAAATGTCTATGGAAGAAAAGGAAAACAGCAGTTACTAATATTGATTAAGTTTTGCTTATGGCAAACTATTCTTTTGTTCTTAAGTCTCATTCCCTTTCTCCAGGGTAAGCCTGGTCACGAAGTAAAACATATTGACCTGGAGAGGCCAGGTGGCACAGTGAGTAAGAGTGCTGGCCCCAGAGTCAGGAAACCTGGGATTGAATCCGGGCTCAGATACTTAGCACCCATCTAGAAACACCTGGCCATGTAACCTTGAGCAAGTTACTTAACCCAATTACTTAGGGGCGTCCAGGTGGCACTGTGAGTAAGAGCACTGGCCCCAGAGTTGGGAGACCTGGGATTGAATCCGGGCTCAGATACTTAGTACCACACCCAGAAATAACTGTCTGTGTAACCTTGAGCAAGTTACTTAACCCCAATTGCTTTAAAAAAAACCCAAAACATATTGACCTTCAACCTGAATTCTCCCTGATAATTTCTAAGTATGAATACAAAGTGACCTCCTTTGGGCAGGATATCTCCCAATGTTTCATTGAAAACATATCTCTTCTGTATTGTTACATGAAGAATGCAGGATTTGGAATCAGAGGGCCTGGATTAAAATCTAAGCACTGCTACAAATATTTCCTGTATGACTTTATCTGTTAAATGAGGGAGGACAAGTGTATCTAGGATCCCATCCAATCCTAATTCTATGAGTTTATGGGATGATTTCAGCTATGTAAATGCGATGAGTTATATAAGAGAGAAAAGACAAAGACCCCACTTTCATGGGGCTTACAGTCTAGTACAGAGGCAGCATGGTATAGAAGGCTAGGATCCTGGGTGTTCTTGATCCTTGCTTCAAGATGATTCAGAAAGAACCAATTTATCCTTTGTGGTCATGGAGATGGAAATGAGCTTAACAGAGAAGGCATTCTGCTTGAAGGCCTCTTTCATTTTTGTCAATGTATCCCTACTTCCTAACACATTGCCTGGCACATAGGAGGTGTTTAATAAATGATTGTTGATTGATTAGCTATCCCTTTGGATATTATAGTTTACATCTATTTTAATGAGTTAATTACAGGATGGATTTATTTCTTTCACCCTTCTCTTTTTATTAGGTGTGGGAAGTGAAGTCATGAAAAGGAGTTTTTGTGTGAGCCTGACAAGCAAGCCCCTACCTGTCAACTCAGTCAAGAGCTACCTCATTGAAGAGGGTCTGATGAGAGCTGTGATGTGAGTTTATATAAACACTAGCTTCTAAAGAGACAGTGAAATCCTTTCCTCCTAAAAAAAAGTCCTTAGGAATAAAGTCTATGTCTTGAGTAAATCCCTTTCTCTCACCCTTCTGGCCAATTTCCTTTCAGGTACATAGTGGGAAATTGTTCTCCTTGGTTCATGTTAAATAAGTGTGTACTTAAGAGATTCTTAGTCTTTGCTGCCTGACAGGGAATATTATACTAATGTCTCTAACTAGCTCACCCAAGGAAATAGACTAATCTAATAATGTTAACAACATAATGTCAGGGAACAGTCACTGGATTCTCAGCTTGACAACTTGGGTTCAGAACCCTGGACTGCTAATTAACGTCCGTGAAGCTTTGAGCCAATCAGTTCTCTTCTTTGGTCTTCAGTTTCCTCACCTACAAAATGATGGGGTGTTTGGCTGACTCATCCCTAAGGTGTCTCCTGATTTCAAATCAGTGGCCCCATGATTTCAGGTGCTCAGGAATGGACTCATGGGTGGGACCTCCATCAAAATTCAAGCACGTGGTCCATTTGATATGAGGTCTTTGGATGCTGGCAGAGCTATATTGAGGAAATATACCTTGGGGTGGCTAGGTGGGGGAGTGAATAGAGCACCGGCCCTGGAGTCAGGAGGACCTGAGTTCAAATCTGGTCTCAGACACTTAACACAAAAACTAGCCATGTGACCTTGGGCAAGTCACTTAACCCCAATTGCCCTCCAAAAAGCAAAAAAAGAAAAAGAAAAAAGAAGAAATATACCTCGAAGGAAAAAGAAGGAAAGGAAAGGGATTAGCATTAATATATCACCTGCTATATGCCTAGTGTGGTTTTACTTTAAACAAATGTTATCTCATTTGATCCTCACAACAACCCTGCAAGGTTGGTGCCAGTATTATCCCCATTTTTACCCTTGAGGAAACTGAGATGAATAGAAATTAATAACTTGTTCAGTATAACACAGCTAGTAAGTGTCTAGGATTAGATTTGAATTCAGGTCTTCCTGATTTCATGCCTGGTCCTTTATTAAATGGGTCATCAGTTGCCTCAGAAATTATCTTCAATATACTCTTTGCCAGACAATGCTTTTCTTATGTCCACAGTCATTCTATTGGCCCATATGTATTTCTAGTATTTTTACATATTTAAACATGTTTCAAGCATGTTTTAACACGTAACATGTGACATGAGGGAACTCCTCCTTGATTAAAGAATGAGATATTAATCTTAGATAGTGAAAAGTGAGATGAAGACTATGAAGTGAACACAGGAAAGCAATCATTATTGTTAGCTCTTGACTTAACATTCATTAAGCATTCTCCAAAAGTAATCCAAAAGCATCTACTTGTGTCCAGTCTAAGCTGAGCCCTTGGTCTGATAGAGTGATAAGATGATTAACCATTCCTCTATCTTTTCCTTCCCTTATAGTTTTGTCACCCGCAAAGGAATTAAAATCTGTGCTGATCCTGATGTCCATTGGGCCAAAAACATCATCACAGTTTTGGACAAGAAACACAAAAGGAAAAATAGGATCCAGATTAAGCCAACGGGATCACAACCACACACTGACAGGACCGTGACCATGTCTGGGAAGCCATCATCCATCTAGGAGTGTGGTGGAATGGAGAGAATGCTGTACCTGGAGTCAAGGAGATCTGGGTTCAGATACTGCCTCAGACTTTTATCATCTCTGTGATTTAACCTAGCAAGTGACCTAACTAGCAAGTCACTTAACCTATCTCAGTTTCTTCACTTGTAGAATGGGGATCATAATACTTTTAAAATCTGCTTCACAGGGTTGCTGTGAAAACCGAGAAAGAATGTATTTTGAGCGCTTTGTGTACCTTAAAGTATTGCATAAATACCAATAAATTATTGCTAGCACCTTGTCTCTCCTGCTGCCTTTCAAAGAGCATAAAGTGACTGTATTCACACGGATGGATCAGACTATATTTACTTTTCAGGAAGGACCATATGAGCCAGAAGAAACTCTGTACTTTCATGTTTCATGTTCATTTTTTTCATATTCATCTTAGAATTATGATTAAAATATTTATTATTTTGAACAATCCTCTCATTTATTCAGAATAATTTGAAAAAGTTTATTCTATCAGAAAAAAACTGGTTTATTGTGAACCAGTGGTGGAAAAAAGATTGAATCAGTATTTATCACAATGCTGATGAATTTTATAATATAACACATGAACAGCAATGGCATCAGCTCACTTTTCTGTATTGTTCTAAGTTTACAAGGAGTTTTCCTGATACCTTTCCTGCTAGGTAGGTAATGCAAGTATTAGCTCCACTTTACAGATGATGAAATGGAATGAGGTTAGACAAGTTGCCCAGGGCTCCATATTACCTATGACTCTAGTCCGTGTGTCACATGAAAAAAAAAATCTCTGCTAGTGTTTATGACTGGACATCAGAAGGGAACAGTAAGAGAGGGGTAAAGGCATTGGACTAAGAGTCAGGAGAGCTCTTCTAGTCCAAAGGAGAGGGATAGATAGGTAAATAGATAGACAGACAGATAGATAGATAGATACATAATTTAATGAGTGCTTACTATGTTCATAGCATTGTGCTAACCACAGAGATAGAAATATAAGCCAGCAAGACAGTTCCTGTAATCAAAGAGTTCCATTCTTATGGGGAAGAACAACAGACAAGGAGGTGGCTTGGAAGTGATGCAGATTCATCAAATGTGACAGCCTGGCATCATAATGACAGAGTATAAGGTCCCATGTTTAGGGGGAAGAGAACAATAGTTGGAATGCAAGATCAGTCAAAAGCTAGCTATGTGACCTTGAACGAGTTAATCCATACTCCAAAGGGCCAGATATTTGGAGCTGGAAGGAGATTTAAAATCAACTAATCCAAGTTCTCATTTTATAAATGAGGGATCCTCAGTTTCCTTACCCATAAAATTAAGAGGTTAGATCAGATTACTTTTAAGTAGCTCTAAAATTCCATTAGTTCATGATTAATTCTATTATAGATTTTTTTATTATTGGATTATTATACTGGATTATGAAATGCATATCACCATGCTCAAAATTAGCTAACTGCATACCGCTAAAATGTCCTTTGTCACCCTCTATCAACAGGGCAACTAGAGAACTTTTATCTATGGTAAACTAATTGACCCGCTGGGTACTGAATCTCCACCACTGACCTCATCAGCATAAGCAACTAAGATTATGTCTAGTCTGGGTTTAAGGGGCATAAAATTAGCTAGTAAATAGCAGAGATATAAGAAATAAGCACTGAAATAATCACTTTCTGGGGCCACTCATGCCTGTAAATCCAGTAGTTTTGTTTCTTTGTCTATGGAATGATGTTCTTATAGGAACTTGATCTGGCTTATCTCCTTATGACCTTTTGATTCCCCATTAAGAAGGCCAATGGACAGGACTTGCCATTTTCCCCTCACAAGATTACATTAGTAGTATCTGCCTTTGGTGTAATTTTCTTTCTTTTTTTGCGGGGGGGGGAGAGGGGAAGGGGTGACTTCTATTTCTGGTATATTCTTTTTTTTCAAATGCTTTATTAACTTCTGATTTACATCATTCGTTTCCGCCAGATTTTGAGTTACAAATTTTCTCCCCGTTTTTTCCCTACCCACCATCCCAAAATAGCAGTCCCACAGGATATCCCCTCCTCCAATCTGCTGTCTCCCATATTTTCTCCCATACCCCTTTCAACTTTTCCAGTGGATTTCTATGCCCCAATGCCTGTATATCTTATTTCCCAATTACATCTAAAATAGTATTAATAATAGTATATATATGTATATTATATATATTTGAGTATTTGATGGCTAATGCAAAACAATAACATAGTAGATATATTGTAAAAGACTGACTATAGTTCCCTCCCTCCTATTCCACCTGCCACTCGTTCTATTCTCTACTTTGATCCCTTCCCTTTTCAAAAGTGGGTGCTTCCAACTTCCCTCCCCCCCCCAGCCTGCCCTCCCTTCCATCATCCCCCCTCTCATCCCCTTCCCCCCTCTACTCTCCTGGAGGGTGAGATACCCTATTTAGTGTGTATTTCATTCCCTCTTCAAGGCAAATTCAATGAGAATAAGGGTAACCCATTCCCTTTTGCCTTCCTATTCTTCCCCTCCATTGTAACCATTTTCCCTTGCCTCTTCTATATGAGATAGTTTACCCCATTCTGTCTCTCCCAATCTCCTCTCATTATATTTCTATCTCAACTCTTAATTTCACCTTTTAAGTATCATCCCTTCCTGTTAAATTGGTCCTGTGCCCTCTATCTATGTATACCTGTAAACATATGTACACACATTCACATATGTATTAATATGCCCATATACCCTCATACACACACACACACACACACACACACACACACACACACATATATATATATATATATATATATATATATATATATATTTTATTCCCTTCAACTATGAGAAAAGCTTCATCAGTTACAACTATCATTTTTCCATGTAGAAATGTTAATAGTTCAACTTTGATAAGTTCCTTATGATTTCTTTTCCCTGTTTACCTTCTCATCCTTCTTTTGCTTCTTGTATCTGAATGTCAAATTTTCTATCCAACTCTGGTTTTTTCAGCAAGAATGCTTGAAAATCCTCTATTTCACTGAATGACCATATTTTCCCCTGAAACATAATACTCAGTTTTGCTTGATAGGTGACTCTTGGTTTTAATCCCAGCTCCTTTGACCTCTGGAATATCATATTCCAAGCCCTTCGATCCCTCAGTGTAGAAGCTGCCAGATCCTGGGTTATACTGATTGTGTTTCCACAATATTCAAATTGTTTCTTCCTGGCTGCTTGTAATATTCTCTCCTTAATCTGGGAATTCTGGAACCTGGCTATAATATTCCCAGGAGTTTTCTTTTGGGGATCTTTTTCAGGAGGTGATCGGTGGATTCTTTCAACCTCTATTTTGCCCTCTGGTTCTAAAACATCAGGGCAGTTTTCTTTGAGAACTTCCTGGAGGATAATTTCTAGGTTCTTACTTTGATCATGGCTCTCAGGCAGTCCAATAATTTTTAAATTATCTCTCCTGGATCTATTTTCTGGGTCAGTGGTTTTTCCTATGAGATATTTCACATTGCCTTCTATTCTTTCATTTGTTTAGATCTGTTTAACAGCATCTTGATTTCTCATAAAGTCATTAGCTTCCATTTGCTACAATCTAATTCTGAAGCAATGATTCTCCTCATTGAGCTTTTGAGATTCTTTTTCCATCTGGCAAATTCGGCTTTTTAAGGCATTCTTCTCCTCCTTGACTTTCTGAGCCTCTTTTCCCATTTGAGTTAGTCTGTTTTTTAAGGTTTTATTTTCCTCAGTCAGGGGGTTGACTCTCATTTTGTAATTTTCTTGCATTTTTCTCATTTCTCTTCCCCATTTTTCCTCCACTTCTCTTATCTGCTTCTTAAGGTCCTCTATGGCCTGTAACCAGCTTGTATTTTCCTTTGAAGATTTTGGACTTCACTGTTTTCCTCCTGTTCGATGCTTTGCTCCTTTTTGTCCCCAAAATAGGAGTCTAATGTTGGAATCTTCTGTCTGCTTTGTTTCCTTCGCCTGCTCATTTTGCCACTCAGTCACTGACCTTTTTGCCACAGTAGGACTGTGTCACCAGACAGGGGAGTTTTCGTCCCAAATGCTGGGGTTTTCTCAGCTGTGGGAAGTATTAGATGGGTGCCCTCTCTGAGGTCTCCACACTCTCTGGAAAGCTGGACACACACCCCAGAACCTACACCCTAGACTGCAATCCAGATCCAAGCAGGTTAAAGCAAGAGCGATTACCCCTCAGACTGGTGCTTGGTCTCCCTACACTCTGCAGGCCAGGAGCTGAAGCTGCCATGTGGTGCTGGCAAAAGCCACACACTCCCACTTACTGGGTCCCAAAGTCCAGACTGCACTGACCTCTCACTTTGTCCTGCACATCTATGTGTTGATAAATCTGGAAACGGCCACACTGCTGCTGATCTGGAGTCCCTCTGGCTGGCGGCTGGTCAGGCCTGCCCTGGGGCTAAAGCCTTGCGGTGAGGCTGGGCTCAACTCCCAGAGCACTGCTCTGGCCAATTCCTGCCGACCTGCCCGGCTCTCCTCAGCGGGAGGTTAGCTTCTCTGTGTCATTTTGTGGGTTCTGCAGCTCCAAAGTTTGTTCGGAGTCCCCTTTTTACATGGATTGGGGAAGGTGGAAGCCAGAGCTGCGGGGAGGTCCTGTTTCTACTCTGCCATCTTGACTCTGCCCCCTTGGTATACTTTCTTTCTTCCCCAAATCTGATTTCAGTATTAAGCCTTGGAAACATGTACCTGAACATATTATATTACACATATATCTATGAACATAAACATATAATCACAGATATGCATGGATTCATACAAGTCATTCACTTGCTCTAATGTGCATGGGTCCACACCCAGTATGATATACTTCTTTGAACACCCTGTCTGGAAACTGTGCCATGCTCTTCTCACTCTGTGTGCCTTCTATGAAGCAGATGAATGATGCTGAAGGGGCAAGGTGCATGCAAGGGATACAACTGAGAAGGAAGAATGTGTTAGAATTCCATGTAAGAACAAGGAATGTGTCACCAGGAAACAGACCCTGCTCCCATGTTAACCAGATGAAGCAGTAGCAAGATTCCAGGACTGAGGGAAGGCTGGTGTCTGCAGGGTAATGGGAAAGAGGGCAGGTGCTCAACTTTGGCCAGCTCACCTGGACTGGTTTCTCCTTTGTGTGGGGCCTTGGGCTATATACTATGGAGTGGAAAAGCTGTGAAGAAAGTGTTTCCTGTAGCCTAGGGTTGATACTTGCCAAGGAAGAGATCCACCTTCCCCTGAATATCACCTTAGGCAGGCTAGGGGCCTGAGGTCCCATTCCCTTTGACAAGAACCGAGGGAAACCTATATCCAAAGCGCAGAGGCTCTCAGCTTTCTTGCTCTGCAAATGTGTTGGATCTTGGGTCCAGTGAGAACTCATTAAGCTTTCTGGTACATGGCAGTTGTGTGGAATGCAAAGGGCATGAGGAGCATGGAAGGTGGGAGTGGGGTGGGAAGAATGAAGTGACTAGTCATCCTTGTCCTTTGCCCCATGCTTCAGGATCTAGGTGAACTTCACACAGTCGGAGTTGCCTTCTTGTTTATGGGTGCCCTTCGGTACATCTCATCCACCTCCTCATCTTGGAACCAGTCACGCATGGCAGTGAGCAGCTCCTGAAGGTGGTCCTCTTGGATGATTCCTGAGACTTCCTCATCAAAGCAAGAGAAGACATTTTGTATAACATTCTTGGGGTCCCTCCCATTCCACTTCTTTCCAAACATGGTCAGGAACATGGTAAATGTGATGGGACTAGGAACCTCACTCATCATTCCTTTCAGATATTCATTTGCGGAGTTCTTCCCAATGAAGGCCAACATGTCATGGACATCCTCTTTGTTAACGAATCCATCTTGATTATGGCCAATCACGTTGAAGGCCTCCTCGAATTCCTGAATGTGAGACTGGTCAAATATGGCAAAAAATAGAGGATGTAACCCACTGGGGACATTTCTTTATGGTCTTAGCCTTGGCCTGTTTGCTCAATATCTTGGCTTCTTTGGAAGAGTATTCCTGGGTTTCAGGGGTCTAGGCAGAGAGAGTAGAGGAGGCAACAGTTTTGACAGAAGCAGGAAAGGAATGAGTTGGTATCATTTTCCTGCCATGCTCATGACCTGCATGTTTATTCCTCTGTCTTGGCAGCCCAACAGTTGAGCTCCATTTTGCTGCATTTTGTATTCTCTCATTTCCCCTCCCCAGTTTCTTTGTCATTCTTTCTTACCTAACAAACAAAACACAAACTTTCCTCTTTCCTATCTTAATTCCATAACCCTCCCCTCCCCCTACCTCCCCCCAAACCCACACAACCATCATTAAACTTTTTTTTTAATGTACTTTTGCTAATTACTCCATTGAAACTTAATTGCAAGGTTAAAATGCACAAACAGAAACTTTCTACTGCTACAAATGTTAGTCCTGGCCCTTTATGACTAAATTTTAGACATAAGGACTTAATTTCCCATCTCTTGGCTGACTGATGTTCAGATTTTGCCTGGATTTATCCAGCACATTCCTGTCCGGACTGGATGGCAGATCCCTTTCTAACTGAGGTCAATTTTATTTGGCAAGTCTGGTATGTGGTTAAGGTCTTCCAGAACCTATTTTGTTTTTTACTTTTGCTCTAGATATGAGAACACCAGGCTTATAATTAATCTTTCCTTCTCTATCAAGTTCATATGCCTCAGTGAGGTCTCACTAGGCTACAAGTTTTTCAAACAAAAGCAATTTGGTTCTATTAACCCTGGAAAATGTGAAAATGAAAATCACAGGATCATCTAGACCATTCCAACAACGAGTTTCTTAAGTCAGCTCACGCTCTGGAAACGGGGGTCAGTAGTACCTGAAGGTTTAATATGACCTGAGTAACATTTACAACTGACTTTGGGGATATGGGTGTCTTCTGCCCTTAAGGATTCACTGAAACCTGGCAGCTGGTGCTGCCTGCCAGAAAGTGAGAATCTGTAAGTGAATTGATTATTTGAATAGTCAATAACTACTTGATACATTGTACTTTAGTTGTACTATAAATTTATCAATCTTTGTACTCCATTACCGATACCAATTACAAACTCCTCATGACTTCTTATCTCATGAATTTGGGGGAGAGGGATATTTTAAAATAGCATTTTTCCCCCAATGAACAAAAGTCTATCTTTCCTCTTTCATACATTTTCCTATCTCACTTAAAAAAGAAAGAAAAACACAATGCTTATAACAAATATGCAAGGTCAAACAAAATAAATTACATCATTGACTATATCCAAAAAACATTTTTCTCAGTCTGTTTCTTAAGCTCATCACTTTTTTTGTCAGAAGGTTCTTTGGAATCAGAGTTGGTCATTTCATGAATCAGAATTCTTACTTCTTTCAAAGAGGTTTGTTTTTACAATGTTGTTACTGTACAAATTGTTCTCTTGTTTCTTCTTACTTCACTCTGCATTAGTTCATACAAGTCTTCCCACATTTCTTTGAAATAATTTCTTACTGAACAATAGTACTCCAATTACATCAATATGCCATGTTTTTTTTTAGTCATTCTTCAGTTGATGGGTACCCCTTAGTTCCAGTTCTTTGCCACCACAAACAGGGCTGCTATGAATATTTAGATATATATCCATTTCCTCTTTTTTTGATCTCTTTGGGGGTATGGTACTACTAGTAGTTTAACTGAGTCAACAGGTATTCACAATTGAATAACTTTTGGGGCATAGTTTTCAGATTGCTTTTGAGAATAGGTGGATGTTTCCATAGCTTTATCAACAATGTATTAAGGGCCTGTTTTGACTAAATGAATCTTATTATAATAAATTTGAATGAGTTCCTTATAGATCTTTGAAATGAGATCTTTATAAGAAAAATTTACTGCAAAGATTTTTTTCCCCACTTAATTATTTCCCTTCTAATTTTCTCTTCTTTGTTTTTTTTTGGTATAAAATCTCTTGTTCTATATAATCAAAATGTCCATTTTATTTTTTATTTTCTTTAACCTTATTTAGCCTTCATGAATTTATTTTTTTTGCATCAATATTCATAAGGAACATTGGCCTATATAGTTTTCTTCGTCTCTTTTGAATTTCTCTGGTTTGGGTATCAAAATTATATCTATATCATAGAAGGAATTTGGTAAGACCTTTTCTATTTTTAATATAATTTGTATAATATTAAAATTAATTTTACTTTAAGTGTTTTATTTAATTTGTTTGTGTCAATATGGTCCTGCTTTACAAAAAATTGCTCATTTTTGACTTGTTCAACTTTTTTTTGATACAGGTTTATTTAAATCCTTTAGATCATAAGTTTTATTGGTATATGTTTTGGGAAAACAGTTTTTAACAATGTCATTCTTATACCTCACTTTTCAATTCAACTTTAAAAATTTTGATAAAGGTCACTGTTTTCCCTTTAAAAGATAAAATTAGTTAATGATTTATGTATTTTACTATTGAAAAGCATTTATTTTCTTCATTAATTAATTTTTTGCTTTTAGGTTTTTTTTTTCTTTTTGGAAGGCAATTGGGGTTAAGTGACTTGCCCAAAGTCACATGGCTAGTTTGTGTGTGTGTGTGTGTGTGTGTGTGTGTGTGTGTGTGTGTGTGTGTTAAGTGTCTGAGGCCAGATTTGAACTCAGGAACTCCTGACTCCAGGGCTGGTGCTCTATTCACTGTACCACCTAGTCACCCCTAATTTTAGTTTTTTAATCTATTCTTTGATTTTTGGAATTTTTATTTTGGTGTTTAATTGTTTTTAAAAGTTGGTTGGTTTTCTAATATTTTAGCTGAATGTTCTCTTGTTGAGGAAAGTGTTAAGAGAAACAAATTTTTCCCTAACAACTACTGTGACTACTTCCCATAATTTTTTGCATGTTTTCTCATAGTTTTTATTCTTTTTTTAAATTTATTTTTGGTTTTCAACATTCATTTCCACAAGATTTTGAGTTACAAATTTTCTCCCCGTCTTTCCCCTACCCCAACCCCAAGATAATCTCTGTCTCCAATCTGCTGTCTCTTTTATCCTCTCCCCTCCCCACCCCCCAACTTTCTTGTAGGGCAAGATGGATTTCTATACTCCAATGTCTGTATATCTTATTTCCCAGTTGCATGTAAAACACAATTTTAAAATTTTTATTTTTAACATTTGTTTTTAAAACTTTGATTTCCAGATTCTTTCCCTTCTTCCCTCCTTACCCACCTCCACTGGGGAGATAAGCAATTCAATATAGATTGTGCATGTGTAGTTATGCAAAACATTTCCATTATATTGTGAAAGACTAACTATATTTCCCTCCATCTTATCATGCCCCCCCACTCATTATATTTTCTACTTTGAATCTGTCACTTTTCAAATGTATGTGCTTCTAACTACCCTCTCCCGCAATCTGCCCTCCCTTCTATCATCCCCCCTCTTATCCCCTTCCCCCCTACTTTCCTATAGGGTAAGATATACAATTGAGTGTATATATTATTCCCTCCTTAAGCCAAATTCAATGAGAGTAAATTGACCCATTCCCTTTCACCTTCCTGCTCTTCCCCTCCATTATAAGTTTTCTCTTGCCTCTTTTATATGAGATAATGTACCCTATTCTCTCTCTCCTTTTCTCCTCTCATTATATTTCTCTTACTTCTTAATTTTATTTTTTAGATATCATCCCTTCCTATTCAACTGATCCTATGCCCTCTGTCTATGTGTACATGCACACACATATACATGCACTCATAAATGCATTTATACACACATACAACCTCCTATACATACATATAAGTGTATGTATACATATATATTCCCTTCAACTATCCTCACACTGAGAAAAGCCTCATGAATTGCAAATATTGTTTTTCCATGTAGGAATGTAAACAGTTCAACTTTAATAAGTTCCTTATAAGGGCGGCGAGGTGGCACAGAGAGTAGTAAAGGGCTGGCCCCGGAGTCAGGAGGACCCAAGTTTGGTTCTGGCCTCAGACACTTAACACCCACACATACACACACACAAACTAGCTGTGTAACCTTGGGCAAGTTACTTAACCCCAATTGCCCTCCAAAAGGAAAAGAAAAAGTTCCTTATGATTTCTTTTTCCTGTTTACCTTCTCATGCTTCTCTTGCTTCTTATATTGAAAATCAAATTTTCTGCTCAGCTCTGGTTTTTTCATCAAGAATGCTTGAAAGTCCTCTATTTCATTGAATGACCATATTTTCCCCTAAAGCATTATACTCAGTTTTGCTGATTTTAATCTTAGCTCCTTTGAATCTGGAATATCATATTCCAAGCTCTTCAATCCCTTAGTGTAAAAGCTGCTAGATCTTGTGTTATTCTGATTGTGTTTCCACAATACTCAAATTGTTTCCTCCTGGCAGCCTGTAATATTTCTCCTTGACCTGGGAACTCTGGAATTTGGCTTTTATATTCCTAGGAGTTTTCTTTTTGGGATCTTTTTTAAGAGATAATAGGCGAATTCTTTAAATTTCAATTTTTTTTCTTGAGAATTTCCTGAAGGATGATTTCTAGGCTCTTTTTTGGATCATGGCTTTCAGGTAGTCCAATAATTTTAAAATTATCTCTCCTGGATCTATTTTCCAGGTCAGTGTATTTTCCAATGAGATATTTCACATTGCCTTCTGTTTTTTCATTTGTTTGGATCTGTTTTTTAGTATCTTGATTTCTCATAAAGTCATTAGCTTCCATTTTCTTTAATCTAATTTTGAAAAAATTATTCTCTTAAGTGAGTTTTTGAAATTCCTTTTCCATCTGGGCAATTTTGCTTTTAAGGCATTCTTTTCCTCATTGCTTTTTTGGGCCTCTTTTGCCATTTGAGTTAGTCTATTTTTTTAAGGTGTTATTTTCTTCAGTATTTTTTGGGTCTCCTTTAGCAGGCTATTGACTCTCTTTTCATGATTTTCTTGCATCATTCTCATTGCTCTTCCCAATTTTTCCTCCACTTCTCTTACTAGATTTTCAAAATCCTTCTTGAGCTCCTCCATGGCCTATAACCAATTCATATTTTTCTTGGAAGCTCTTGATGCAGGAATTTTGACTTTGTTGTCTTCTTCTGGTTCCATGTTTTGATCCTTTTTGTCCCCAAAAAAGGATTCTATGGTGGGATTTTACTTCCTCTGCTTGCTCATCTTGGCAGCCAATTACTTGACTTTTGACCTCTTTGACACAGTAGAACTCTGTTTCCAGAATGGAGAGAGCTATGTTCCAAATTGCTGGGGTTTTCCCAAATGTTGTCAGAGGGCCGAGGAGGGCACCCTCTCTACAGACACCCCAAATTCTGGCACACTGCTTCATACCCCAGGACTACCACCTAAGACCACAATCCAGATCCAAGCAAGTCAAAGCAAGAGCAATTACGCTCTGAATGGTTGTTTGGTCCCACTACACTCTGCAGGCCAGGAGCTCTGGAGGCAGCCATGTGGTAGTAGCTGCAGCTGTAGCCACCATGTCTCAGCAACCTGTCAGCCTGGACTGGTTCCAACAGAGATCCCCACTGACATTTTACTTTCTCTTTGGCGTTTATGGGTTGAGAAGCCTGGAAACCCCTAATAGCTTCTGGTGATTCACTCTCTTTAAGTCTGCTCTGACCAGTCTGTGCCACTGGTCAGGCCACCCTGGGGCTGGGACTGTGCGGCTCACACGGGACTGCACTTGGCTCTCAGCTTGGTGCGATAGACCCATCCTGTTGTCCTGTCAAGCTTCCTTCAGCAGGAGATTTGTTTCTCTCTGTCACTTTGTGGGTTATGTAGCTCTAAAATTTGTTTAGAGTCAATTTTTATAGGTATTGGACGTGGTTGGAGCCAGAGCCAGAGTTCCTGTTTTTACTCCACCATCTTGGCTCTGCCCCTTTTGTCCATATTTTTTATTCTTATTGAAATAATATATTGTTTTTGTATTTGTTCTTTTACCCATTCTTTCTTTAGTATTAATTTAGTCTCCAATTAATTTTTAGTCATTTATTCAGTGACTCCTTATTGAATATCTATTTTTGAATTGAGATTCATAAAAGATGTGTTTTTATTTCTTCTTTTGTGTATTTGTGAGGATTTTATACCCTAATACATGGTCAATTTTCATAAAAGTGTCATGCACAGCAGAAAAAATATGTATGCTCTTTTCTATCGCCAACTGCTCAGAATCTATCATGTATACCTTTTCTAAAACTCTTCAAATCATTGATTTCTTTGTGGTTTATTTTTTCATTTGGATTTATTTAGTATTCAAATGGATATATTGAAGTGTCCAACTATAATAATTTTAATTTCTATTTTTTCCTTGTGACCCATTTAACATTTTATTTAAATATATAGTTGCTATGCCATTCCATGAATTTATGTTTTGTATTGATATCAGCTCATTATTTATGGTACCTTTTAGCAAAATGTAGTTTCCCTGTTCATGTCTTCCAAGGAAGTTTATTTTTGTTGTTGCCTTCTCTGAGCTCACAATTGCAATTCTTAGCTCTTTTAGATGAGAAATACAAACTTTTGTTCTAGCCCTGCCCCCCTTTAAAAAATCTGGGTGAATCTTTTTGTTTTAAGATTGCTTCATGTAAACAACATATTGTTGGATTCTTTTTTTTCTAATCTATTATGCCATCATTTTCTATTTTCAGTGACTTTATTACATTCATACTCACAGTTATGATCATTAATTTTGAATTTCCTTCCATCTTATGCTCTTATATATTTCCTTTTCTTTATTTCACTTCCCCCCTTTTTATAAAGAAGAGTAGAAAGCAAAGAGTGTGCTCTAGGTTTGATGCTTCTGCTTCTTGTCTTTTCCTTGTCCAGATCCTAATCACAAATGTTTCTCTATTCTTCCCCTTCCCTTTAAACATTTTTTCACAATCCACCATATATATAGTTTGTTTTGCTTGTGACTAATCCCTCCCTTAATCTACCCTTTCTCTCATTTCCTATTCTCTCCTTTCCTTTTTATTTCCTTTCCCCCTGTTGAATGAAATGTATTTCTGTACCCAATTCCATATATTTACACTCTTCCCTCCTCTTACCAGTTCAGAGGAAAAGTGAAATTCAAGTTCTTCCCACTCACTTCAACCTTCCTCTGTAGTCTTCTACTTGCATATTCCAGTTATGTGAGATAATTTTCCACACTCTGACTTCCCTTTCCTTGGCTTCCTGTTGTGTTTTTTTTTCTCCCTCCCTTTTCTGTATTCTAAGATCATTAAAAGAGAGAAAGATTATTCCCAGGTTCTCTGTCTTATTAGAATTGCCCAATGATGATAGTCAGGTTCTGAGAGTATATGAATCTTACCTTCCCCTAATAGAATATTTCTTATGATTGTTCAGCTATATATCCTTTTTATATTTATCTTGACTCTTATGTTTGTATTTCAGAGTTTCTACCCAGTTTCAGTCTTTTCACCAATAATGTTTATAAATCAGGGTGGCTAGATGGCTCAGTGAATAGAGCACTGGCCTGGAGTCAGGAGGACCTGCATTCAAAAGCTGGCCTCAGACAATTAACACTTACTAGCTGTGTGACCTTGGGCAAGTCACTTAACCCCAATTGCCCTGCTTTCCCCCTCCAAAAAGCAAAAAAAAAATGTTCATAAACCTATATCATTGAAAGTTTATTTTTTTTCTGTTGTAAGATTATATTCAATATTGCTGGGTATGTTATTCTTGGTTGTAAACTCATATCTTTCCTTTTTGGAATAGTGTGTTCCAAATTCTCCACTACTTTAAAATACTGTCAGCTAACTCTTGTGTTTTCCTGACTGTGATTCTTGTTTTCTAGCTCTTGTGTTATTCTTTTTTGACCTTGAAATTCTGAATTTTGGCTATTATCTTCCTATTAGTTTTCATTTTTTGGATTTCTTTCAGAGAGTGAGTAGGTTTATTTTTCCATTTTTACTTTGCCCTCTAGTTCTAAGATATCTTGTCAGTTTTAATTTATGATTTCTTAAAATATGATAACTAATTTCTTCTTTTTTGGAGGGGAATGTCATGACTTTCATGTAATTCAGTGATTTTTAAATTATCTCTCATTGATCTAACTTCCAGATGAGCGGTTTTTGATACTAGATGCTTAAGGTTTTCTTCTATTTTTCGGCCTTTTGAATTTGTTTTAATATTTTTTGTTGTCAGTCAATTCTATCTAACCCATTATACTTTTTAAGGCATCTGTTGCTTGGGTAAAGTTATAGTTTTTGTGCTGTTATCAATTTTCTTTCCAAGTATTTCCTTCATAGCTCTCATTTTTTCCATTTTTTTCCTCTATACATTTATTTTATTTATAAAATCCTTTACAAACTCTTAAAAATGAACTTTTGCTTCATTTCTTCCAGGAATTGTATTTGAACTTGTGCCCAAGCTTTGTTTTCTTTAAGGCTTTTTTGGAGATGTTTTGAGTCATTTTCTCCTTCTGGATTTGTGTTTTAAGCACCCCTGTTTTATTTTCTTCAACTTGATGATTCTTTGTGAAATGAACAGAAAGTTTCAGTCATGTGGAGTCTACTTTTCTAGTTCTAGATATGAAGAATGCCCTAGGAGGTAGCACAACCATGCATTCTATTAACACTGCTCATTCTCTACAGCCATTTTGATTCCATTCTTAACAGATGGGTGTTGGGCAACTATCTGCTTTCACCAGTGATGTTGGTATCTGTTTAGCCTGTGGTTGGGGTATGAGCTTTAGATACAAGAGACTTGAGATGAAAGAGATAAATACATTTTAAGCACCCATTTTGTTTCACAGATATATTAATCACTGGTAAAGTAGGGGGGAAGACCACAGAGAATGTGGTTAGGAAGAACTGGGCAAAGGAAGGTTTTTAAAATTTTAATTTAATTTTTATTTTTCCATTTTATTTTATTTTTTTGATTCAAATGCCAGAACACAAATACAGAATAAAGAAAAGAAACAAACACATATGATAAACTTAGATATTGGAACTTAAATACAAAGTTTAAAAGGAAAGAAAAAGTATGACATGTGCATACCAGAACATAAGAGAGGATTTGAAATGTGACAAATTTTCATTTTAAGAAAGCCTGTATGATAAATAATACATGTTGTGTTGAGAACTGACCATCTTTTCTTTGCTTCCGTGTGAGTTTTCTTTTGTTCTCTGCTGTGCCTTTTTTTGCTTTATTCTTCCCCCCACCGCCCAAAGGCTACAATAAAGTTTAGATAAGCTTCTCTATAGCTACAAATATATACATATATACATACATATATAGACATATACTTTCCTAAACATATTCTACTTCCTTTACTTCTACCTACTACTTTTCCCTCTTATTACTTGCCTACCCCCTCCAATGATCCTTCCCCTAGCCTCCCATTCCCCAAAATCTAAATACCCTTCTATACCCCCTTTTACCTATTCCTTCAGCCTCCCCTCTAAAGATCCCTCACTTGTCCTTTCCCCCCTCCCTATGCACCTACCATTTTATTTCTTTTGAGTCTGCGAGACTTTTATGCTCTTCTACACATATATGTATTGTTCCCTCTTGAACCCATTCTCAATGAAAGTAGGTTATTACCAACCCTCTTCCCCCATCTAATTTCTCTGTATTACTTCTTCCTCTTGCACCTCGTTTGTATGAAATAGTTACTCTTTTTAGCTGTTCCTAAATGGTTTTTCATTTTAAATTCATGTCATACTCAGGTTTGCCCAATCTTTCTTATGAGGTACCCATTTATTAATAAGAATTTTAGACATACATTTTGCCTATATAAAGAGTAAACAGTCTGTCCTTAGGAATTCCTTATAATCAGTCTTTGGTATGTGCCTTATATTTCTCTTGGTTCTTGTATGCTGAGTCTTCTATTAAGTTCAGGATTTTTTTTTTTTAATAAAGCCTTGAAAGTCTGAGAGTTTATCAAATGTCCATTTTCCCCATTCATGATAATACTTAACTTTGCAGGGTATGATATTTTCAGCCAGAATCCTAGTTCTCTTGCTCTTTGATATGTTGTGTTCTAAGACCTGCAGTCCTTTAATGTCTCTAATTGTGACATCATATTTAAATTGTTTTAATTTTGATGCTTTTAATATTTTATCCTTGAGCTGGGTGTTTTGGAATTTGACTGTGATTTTCCTATGAGTTTTCTTCATAGGATCACTTTTAAATGGTAATTGATGGATTTAAAAAAAAAATCTTCCCCCTTCAATGCTTTAGGACAATTTTCTTTAATTACTTCTTGTATTATTATATTAAGATCCTTTTTTATCATACCATTCAGTTAGTCTGATTATTTTTATATTTTCTCTTCTTGATCTATTCTCCAAATCTGTTGTTTTTCTTATGTTTTATGTTCTTTCTATTTCTCATTATTTATATTTTGTTTAATTATTTCTTTCTCTCTTATAATTTCACTGCCTTCACTTTGCCCAATTCTAATTTTCAAGGTGTCATTTTCTTCTTTAAGGTTCTGGATCTCTTTTTCTAATTGGTTGACTTTCCTTTTATACCCTTCTTGTTTTCCTTGGATTATTCTTATTCTTATTTTTAAATAATAAATAAAGTTATAAATATATAGCATATATTTTAGATATATTTTTAATTTTTATTTATTTTAATATAAATAAAATTATTTTATTTAAATTTTCAAATTTTAATATTTTAAAATTATTTTAATAATAAATAATAATTATTAATTATAAATATTTTATAAATGTAGTATAATGTATAATATATGAATATTATATTATATAAATAATAAAATAAATAATACAAATTTAATATAAGTAAAATATTTTAATATAAATAAAATTATTTTATTTAAATTTTTAAATTTCAATATTTTTAAAAATTATTTTTAATAATAAATAGTTATAAATATATAAATAAAGTCATATAATAAATAGATAAATAAATAAATAAAGTTTTCCCTCCATCTCTGTCATTATTAAAGTCTTTTTAAAGATCTTCTATGAATTCTTTTTGGGCAGGAGACCATTTGATGTTACTCTTTGGTGGTTTCTTTACTTCAATATCCTCCTCTGAAGATGAACCCTGGTCATCTCTATTCCCATGATATGCTTTCTATGGTTGGATTCTTTCTCCTTTGTGCATTTTTTTTGTGGTAATAGCTTAATTTCTGTAATCACCTCTATCCCTGGGGTGTTTTTTTTAAATAGAAAAAAATTAGTAGCCTCAGCAAAGACTTTCCAGCAACCTTCCTTCTACCTCAATAATCTGGTCTCATGACAGGAAATCCACTGATCATTGTCAGGGTGTAAAAGCTTAAAAGAATCTTTACTCTTTGTTCTTTTCCCCAAACACCCTCAGTCCAACAGCAACCATGAAGCTCTTCTTGTTGGCTCTCATCTGTTTCTGTGGCCCCACAGCATATATGGTGGAAGGTAAGCTGAGAAATGAATTTTTAGGGTTTGATAAAGGATGGAATTACAGGAAGCATGGAGCTGGGAAGCAGAAAAGCAGTACTCCCATCTAGTTCTGACCAGATTTGCAAGGAATAAAACCTTCATTCTAAGGCACTTAGCTCTGGTTTTTTCATCAAGAATGCTTGAAAGTGGGGTGGCCAGGGAGCACAGCGAGTAAGAGCACCAGCCCCAGAGTTGGGATGATCGAATCTGGGCTCAGACACTTAGCATCCACCCAGAAACACCTGGCCATGTAACCTTGAGCAAGTTACTTAACCCCAATTGCTTAGGGGCAGCCAGGTGGCTCAGTGAGTAAGAGCGCTGGCCCCAGAGTTGGGATGACCTGGGATCAAATCCAGGCTCTGATACTTAGCACCACACCCAGAAATAACTGGCTGTGTAACCTTGAGCAAGTTACTTAACCACAATTGCTTAAAAAAAAAAGAATGCTTGAAAGTCCTCTATTTCATTGAATAACCATATTTTCCCCTGAAGCATTATACCCAGTTTTTCTGGGTAGGTGATTCTTGGTTTTAATCCTAGCTCCTTTGACCTCTGGAATATCATATTCCAAGTTCTTTGATCTCTTAGTGTAGAAGCTGCTAGATCTTGTGTTATCCTGGTTGTGTTTCCACAATGCTCAAATTGTTTCTTCCTGTCAGCTTATGATATTTTCTTCTTGACTTGGGAACTCTGGAATTTGGCTCTGATATTCCCAGGGGTTTTCTTTTTTGGGATCTTTTTCAAGAGACAATCAGTGAACTCTTTAAATTTCTATTTTGCCCTCTGGTTCTAGAGATCGGTGCATTTTTCCTTGAGAATTTCCTGAAGGATGATTTCTAAGCTCTTTTTTGGATCATGGCTTTCAGGTAGTCCAATAATTTTAAAATTATCCCTCCTGGATCTATTTTCCAGGTCAGTGGTTTTTCCAATGAGATATTTCACATTGTCTTCTGTTCCCCAGTCTATAAAATGGCAATGATGAGTCTTACCTGCAAGACACTTGGTAACAATGCATGAAATGATAGATACTAAAGAAAGTCATTAAAGAACTATCAACTAGCAACAACTAACAACTAAGATGACTTCTTGCAGACATCTGTCCTGCTTATAAAGGAGGAAACCACACTAGAGAGCATAGATGGATTACTGCCAATCCATCTTCACTTCTCGAAAAATAATTTCAAGTTCATGTCCTAGCCAGTTAGGTGATATTGGGGAGTGTGCTCAACCCATTAGAGCCATGAAGACCTAAGTTCAAATCCTTCTTAACTTCCTAGCTGTGTGATCCTAGGTAAGTAACTTAAGTTTCAATATGCCTCAATTTCCCCATATGTAAAATTGGGAATATGAAATAAATTCACATATATATGAAAACATCATTATCCTTTGTTAACATTAGCTATTACAACCATAATAATTATTATGCTCTTAACTTAGAGGTCTTGCAATAAAATGAGCAGTATTAATTTTTCCAATGCAGATTATTTATACTCTTTCTTTCTTTTTTATCCTCTTCTATCTTCCTGTTATTGTTGATGAATCTGCCAGTAAGCTCTAATGCCGATGCCTCGCTGTGTAACCTCAGAACCTGAAGGCGACACCCATAGTGCCCAAATTTTGTCAAGTCTTACTAAGCTGTTAAGAATGTCAGTATGGGCTAATGTGTCTGCCATGTAAGAGTCTGCCTAGAAAAAATGGATCAACAGTAATAATGGACGACACTGACATAGTGCTTTAGAGTTTACAGATTTCTCTGAAAATGCCATCACAATTAATCCTCATAATAATCCTTGGAGGTCAGTGGTATATATAAACTTTAATATGTCCATCTTTAGAAGTGAAGCTAAGAGGCTGGGATAAATTGGGCAATTTTCCTGTGGTCACACAAATAATACATATCAGAGGTAGAGTTTAAATTAAACTTACTTTGACATCCATTAAGTAATGATCATATGCAAGGTTTTATGGTAGGCTCTAGGGATAGACATAGGTATGAGACATGGCTACTATCCTCAAGGAACCTTGCTCTCTCCTGACTCAAAGCCTTGATCTCTTTCCATGCCATCGCCATACCATAACCAAGGTTGACCACCAAGTCAGAATATATTTTTTTCTGCAACAACTGACATTTCCATCTACTAAGTCCATCTGCATCAGAGGAAGGAGGACATATACAGATGGAAACATGAATCTCGGAAGTAAGGAAAAAATAACATTATTAGAGATACACTGGGAATTTTTGAAAAAGTTATACTTATGATGAATTCTAATAAATGCATTGGCACTTTATGTGCAGATTCCTAAAGCTATAATTGTACATGGAGATAGATATGTAAAGCCTTCACACACACAGACACACATACAGACACACAGACACACAGACACAGACACTTCAAGATCTCCTGCTTCAGAGTGGTTGATATGTAATCCACTTGACCTCTCTGATCCTGGGATGGAAGTACATTCTTCTCTCAGTGATGATGTAGTTAGGAGTCTGGCCAATATCCTATATCCAACTACAATCAGTTGTTGTTCTGGGCAGAAATTTTGCACAAAGAAGAATGTGTTATCTGGTTGATGTCCAGATCTGAATCATTCGATGAGTCTCCATGGAGGCAGGAAAGAGTGCTCATGTTTGTTTTCATTAGACCCAATTGGGTCCATCTATTTCTGCTGCTCACTTTCTGAATGACCGGCCACATGCTTCTTCTCCTTGCTGGTTTTCAGTTTCCCAGTTGGGGAAGCCAATTCTTGCTGTGATTGAACTCCCACAGAGCTCATGATATTTAAGTAGGTTGAAAGAGCTGAAAAGCCAGAAGGGTTTCAGGGGAAAAGGCAGTATAGTTATGCATCCTGTTCAATTCTGAGGGTCTTAGGAAGAGTGATAGGTTACTTCACTGGGGAGAGTAAAAAAAGAAGATTCTTCTAAAGTAATACAGAGATGAAAGGTCACATTTTTCTTTCATTGGGTTCGGAAAAAGTTCAGATTCAAAATAAATTGGCAGAGATGAGAAAAGAGAAAGTTCAGGAAGGGTATGGGGAGTGTTGAAAGGAGAGGGTAGAGAGAGAGATGGGGAGGTAGGATGAGGATATATTATGTTTAGCTCCATCTTAGAGAACAGCCTTCCAGAATCAGCAACACTTTCTACCAAGTGTTGGAAACTCATTAACCACTGTTACAAATTAAATGGTTCTGCCACTTTGAAATCATGGCAGATGCCTATGGCAGGAGAGGAAAACAATAGATACTAACATTGAATAATTTGGTTTAAGTCCCACTATTCTTAAGTCTCTTTCCATTTCTGCAATATTATCTTGATCTCTAAGGAAAATATACTGATCTTCATTGTGACTCTTTAAAGATTCTTCTAAAGTTCTTTAGGAGCAGCTAGGTGGTGCAGTGGATGGAGTGCCAGGCCCAGAGTCAGAAAGACTCATTTTTGTGAGTTCAAATCTGGCCTCAGACACTTATAGCTGTGTGACCTTGGGCAAGTCACTTAACCCTGTTTGCCTCAGTTTCTTTACCTGTAAAATGATGGAAATAACTGGAATGACTAACAAGAACAACAACAACAAAAAAAGGATTTCTAACTATAGTGACCTCTTTTGCCCAGATAATTATCTTATATTAATCATTAAAATGGGTCTACTTTATGAACAAAATACTAGATTTAAAATCACAGGACCTGGGCTCAAATTCCAACTTTGCTATAAATGCCACAGGTACAAGTATTAAATTAATTTAAAAGGAAATTTTGTCTGTTGAACTGATGTCATCAGACCATCAGTAAGCATTTGTTAAGCAATTACTATATACAATGTGGTAGTCACCAGGGACACAAAGAAAAAAATAAATTTATCCTTTTAAGAGGTATATCATTTACATAGCAGAAAAATCGATATTAGGGATAATAATAAACACATTTCCATTTCCATGACTACTTAGGACATAATAGTTGCTTCTGAAACATCCTAAGCAAAATTCAAGGATGTCATAGGACTCTGGTTATGACCTTGGAAAACACCCATTAACTCTGGAAACTGAGGTTCAGGAAACCTGAGTTTCCTTATCTGTTAAATGAGGAGGTAAGACTAGGGAATCTTTCAAACCTGTCCAGGTAGAATTCTATGTAGCCTGAAGGCCAGTTTGACTGTGTAAATGGAATTAGGAGGTAAATAAGAGAGAGAAGACAAAGACCCTACTTTCAAGGGGATTACAATCTAATGCAAAGGCAACATAATGGAGGGGATTGCATGCTATATTTAGAGCTCTGAAGCATCGATGAACTTTGCTTTGGAATATTCCAGAAGCTACTATATTATCCTTAGTAGTCATGGAGATAGAAGGCTTATAAGGCTTATCCTTATCCCCAATATCAACTTTCCTGCAATGTGAAAGATTAACTCCTGCTTCATTTTTTTCTGTGTAATTCCAGTGTATACAACATTGCCTGGTATATAGTAGCTGCTTAATAAATGCTTGATGATCATTCGATGAGTCCAATGACATTAATTCAACAGATAAAATTTCCTTTTCATTTAATGAGCTAATTATAGGAGATATGATTTTTTTCCTTTTTAAAAAAATTCTTTTTTTTATAGGTGTAGGAACTGAAGTCATAAAAAAGAGTTTTTGCGTGAGCTGGAGTCAGCCCCTACAAAGCAAGAGAGTGAAGACTTATGCTATTGAAGAGGGCCCCATGAGAGCAGTGATGTGAGTTTATATAAGCATCAGCTTCTAGGGAGACCACAAAATGCCTCCCTTTTTATAAGAAATGATCCTTGTGAACAAATGCCTCATTTTGAATGGTCCCTTTCTCCCATTCCTTCAATCAATCTCCTTCCAAGTATGTAGTGGGAATTGGTTCTTATTGAAACACATTAACTCTGTCCCTATTGTAGAGAGTTGAAAAACTATGAAAACTTGAAGAGATTCTCAGGTTTGCTGCCCAATAGGAATATTGTATCAGGTCAGCTAGGAAAATGTCCTTTACAGCTTATAAAGTTAGCAACATAATGTGAGGAAATGGTTGCTGGACTTTCAGTCTGACCATTCGAGTTCAATTCCCAGCTCTGCAAATCACCATCTGTGAGGCCTGGAGCAAATCTCTTCCTTGTTTTTGGTCCTTAGTTTTCTGATTTGTAAAATGATGAGGGTTTGACTAGCTGATCTCTAAATTACCTCCTTATTTCAAACCAGTGACCTTGTGAACCTTAGAGATCAGGAATGGACTCATGGCTGGGAGTCCCACACCATAATTCACATACATGGCCCTTTTTATGTGAGGTCTTTGGATGTTGGCAAAGCTATGGTGAGACAATGTACCTCGATATTACCCTTAATGTACTTGTTGCAAAACAATCCTTTTCTCATGTTCAAAGGCATCATTTTGGCCAGTAGGTATTTCTAATATTTATTTTAAGTTGGATTAGGAGTTAGATGAAGGAACTCCTCCTTCACCAAAGAATGAGGTATAAATCCTTACAGACACTGAGGAATAAGGCAAAGATTCTTAGGTAGACACACAGCAATTCATTCATAATTCTTAACACTTTAATTTTCCCTTTTATTTATCTATTCTATAATTTCCATTCCATTTTAATTTCCATAAAATCCATTCTATAATATCCATTCTATAATCTATCCATTATTTATCCATATAAATAACTATTTATCCATTTTATTTATCTATACTATAAATGTTTATTAAGAACCGATTATGGGCAAAGCACTTAAGGGTAAACATATGTATGTATTACATATATGTAATATATATTATGTACACATATATATTTATCTATCACCTTGGCCCTTGCCCTCATCTTATGGCCTGCCCCATGAGAGGCAGTGTGGTATAGTGGAAGGCACATTGGTCTTGGAATGAGAAAATTTATGTTCATCATCCAACTCTGGCTCCCATTAAACTAAACAAGGTGAGCAAGTACTTTCACCTCTCTGAACGTCAGGTTCTGCTTCCCCCACAAGGGATGGGCAGTCCATTCTTCCCCTAAAGTAAGCCATGAGAAGCAACTTGTGTTCATTCTGAGCTGAGCCCTTGGCCTGATAGAATGACAAGAAGACTAACAATTTCCTTCTTTTCCTTCCATTTTAGTTTTATCACCCACAGGGGATTCAAAATCTGTGCTGATCCTGAGGCCAATTGGGTAAAAAAAGTCATGAATTCTGTGGACAGAAGAACCACCATGAGAAAAACAACCAGGCCAACAGCCTCAGAGCCACCTACTAAAGACGCCATTATTGAGTCTGGGTTGACACCATCTTTCTAGGTGTGTGATGGATCAGACAGCAGGGGTCGGGAACCTGCAGTATCAAGGCTATCTGTGACCCTCTAGGTCCTCAAGTGTGGCCCTTTGAATCCAAACATTATGGAACAAATTCCTTTAATAAAAGGATTTATTCTGTAAAACTTGGACTCAGTCAAAAAGTCATATCCAAGGACCTAGAAGGTTACATGTGGCCCCAAGGCTGCAGGTTTCCCACCCCTGTATCTGATAGAGTGATTGACTTGGAATGAGGAAGACCTGGGCTCAAATCTTGCCTCAGAATCCTACTGTGTCACCCTGGTAAAGTTACTTAACTTTGATAAGTCTTTGTTTTCTCATCTATCAAATGGGGATAATACCTATAGAATTTACCTTGCAGGGTTACTACAAAAGCCAAAAGAAAGAATGTATGTTAAGTGCTTTGCAAAACTATAAATGCTACAAAATAGTGATTCTTACTAGCATCTTGTGTGTCCTGCTAGCCTTCAAATGAAATAAAGTGTCTGTATTCACACAAACTGATCAGATTGTATTTACCTTTTTATGATCCTGAAGATACTCTATTTAGATTTTTCAGCTTATTGATGTTCACCTTGGAATTATGGCTAGAAAATATTTATTATTCAGAACGATATTTTTTTTACTTCTTTACTTTTTTACTCAGAATAACCTGTAAAAGATGATGCTATCAGAAAAAAGAGGTTTATCCTTAAGAGAAAGCAGGGAACTGGCTAAACCAGTGGCAGAAAGAATGAAGACTGCTATTTATTATATCACAAACCAATTTCATAATACGATAGATGAGAAGCAATGCTATCAGCTCATACTTCTGCACTGCTCCAAGGTTTACGAGTTTTACTCATCTCTTTTATGAGGCAGGCAATGCAAGCATTAGCCCCATTTTCCAGATGAGGAAATGGAATGAGTGAGGTTAAGCAAATTGCTCAGGGCTCCCCAGCATCATCTACAGATCTAGTCCATATGCATATGAACAAATCCCTGCTAATGTGTATGGCTACACACTGGAAGTGAAAGAATAAGTGTGGGAAGAACATTGAACTAAGAGTCAGGAAAGCTGGTTCTAGTCCAAGATAGCTATTTAACAAGATAAAAAGCAAGTTTATTAAAAACTCACTGTGCTAAGCACTGAGGATACATTGACAGGAGCTGGGAGGTCTTTACAACCAAAGGACTTATATTCTGATGGGGAAAAAAAGGCAGAAAAGGGGGTTAAAGAAGGTGGTTGACAACAGGTTGGTTCATTTTGTGGACACTGGACTTGGGGCAAGAAAAGGCAAAATTTATCTATGAGATTAGAGAATCTCATGGACAGTGTCCAAACTTCCTGCAGGAAGGGGAAGACACGTGCAAAAATCAATCACTCCCTAGGTGTACGACCTCCAACAAATTAATCTATACCACATAGGATCATGGACTTTTAACTGGAAAGGATGTTAAATCATCTGGTCCAATCTCTCATTTTATAGCAGGGGAAAATGAGACTCAGGGTTTCAATTTCCTCACCTCTATAATGGGGATTAGATCAGATTATCTTTAAGGTTTCCTTCAACTTTACAATTCCATGAATCTATAATTAGTCTCATTCTAATTTTTTTTTTTTAAAGATAAGAAGCTAGTTTATGCAATGTAATTAACTGTCACCAAAATACACTGTCTATTTACTGCTAAAATAGTCTGGCCCTTATAATCAAGGAACCTGACAAGATTTACAAGACAATTCCATTATTTGAAAACTATTAATCCCAATATTAAACTGTTTACAAACATAGGAAAAGAAGATTTTCTATCAAATTCTTTTTAACATTTAAATATGATCTTGTTTTTTTCATTTTATTTATTTTTAGTTTTCAATATTCATTTTCACAAGATTTTGAGTTACAAATTTTCTCCTTGTCCTTCCCCACCCCCACCCCAAAATAGCAAATCTATTGAATACCCCTTCCCCCAATCTGTTCTCTCTTATATCCTACCCCCCCTAACTTTCTAGTAGGGCAAGATAGATTTCTATACCCCCATGCCTGTATATCTTATTTCCCAGTTGCCTGTAAAAACAACCAATTTTTAAAATATTAAATATGATCTTGAGACCTAAATCAAGGAGATACATATCAGAGAAAGAACATTATCATTTAATACTCCTAATGAATATAGATATAAACATTTGAGTATTAGCAGAGTATAGCAACACATCATAAAGACTATACTTTATTACCTGATAGAATATATACCAGGGATGTAAGGTTGGTTCAATATTAGGAAAACTACGAGCATAATAGACTATATTAATAATAAAACCATAAAAATCATTTGACGTCATTAGATGCAGAAAAAGCTTTTGATAAAGAACTTATATAAATATTAAAAGATGCCATGTCATTATTTTGATGTGTATAGTTACTTGCTTTTCCCCCTTATAGTAATAGGTAAGTGGTTATTTTTTAATTTTAATTTTTTTTTGCCTTTTGGATGGCAGTTGGGGTTAACTTGCCCAAGGTTACACAGCTAGTGTTTTTTGTGTTAAGTGTCTGAGGCCGGAACAGAACTCAGATCCTCCCAACTCCGGGGCCAACGCTTTACTTACTGCACCACCCCCAATTGGTTATTTTTTAAAAGATTAGGTTTTATTCATATAATTTTTCTAACATTATAGTTTTTACTTGACATACCTCGTTCATACCCCAATGCTCTTTACCCATTCTATGAGTTGTTCATTGCAATAAATATGAAATTAAACAGAAACAACTGCCACAATGACTGACTCTGACAATGTATACAACATTCTGCACCCATGGTTCTCTTCCCCTAATTCAAAAGGAGGAAGGGGTACTTCATCTTCTGTTCTGTGATGATCAAGGTTGGTTCTTTTTATCACAGTGGTTGTGTTTATTGTTCCTTGGTTCTTCTTACTTCATTCTGTATCAGTTTATAAAAGTCTTCCCATGTGTCTCTGAATTCCTCATATTCTTTCTCATGGAACAATAATTTTCTAGCATCTTTACATATCACAGTGATTTTCCCAATCAGTCATCACCCAATCATTGGGCATCCATTTTGTTTCTAGTTTTTAGTTACCTGATATCAGGGTTGTTCTGAATAATAGATGGTCTTCTGCTAAGTGGAAACTCTGAATAAGGGTCACCAGCTAAAGGAGGAGAATTTCCTCACCTACTTTCTGTGGTCTGAAAGTTGGGCTATAGTTCTCAGAATTCTTTTATTTTTCCAGTTGAGATTTTAGATAGGAATATATATTCTTGAGGCTTGGGGGGAATATTTTGTTCTTTTTATTTAATCAATTTGTGATTATGGGTTTCATATTTGGGAAGGATTTGAAAGATCATCTAGGACAATAAAAATGGAATGTAAATTGATGTGAACTGCTAGCATTTGTCATTGATGAGGCTCAAACCCAGGACTTACTAAGTTTAATGCTTTCCCTCTATTCAATACCTCACAGTGCCTCTCATGTATTGGCATCATTACGATAATAAGCGTGTAGGAAAAAAAGACTCAGGGCTGTGGCACTGGTGGTATGTTAGAGAGGAAGTAATGGAATGATTTTCAAGTGAATCACAATGCTCATAGCTGTCTGTAGAAGGAAAAGGGAAAGATGTGTCACTTTCTCTTTGTTTTCTAGCCTTGTTGCTTCTCTTTCTTCCCTTACCTCAAGGACAAATGGTCTCTTCTCAAAAACTGAATCTATTCTTCCATTCCATAAACAAGCCAATGTGAGTAACATTCATTTTCAAGGAGGATCAAATGCTGTGGGCACATACATCTAGATGTGCTTATAGATATGTGTACACACTTATTTAATGTGTGCCAATGTTGATCACTTGGACAAAGTTCATCAAGCTGAATTGATTAGTGTATACACCTGCACAAAGATATTTTGAAGTTGTATGTCTCAGTTTTCTCATTGCTTGGTATTAATAACAATGCACATTTCTATAAAACTCTCAGCTTTATGCACTTACCTCACAAGATCATGAGGTAGGGGACACAAACATGGGATACTCAGTTCTGTCCTATTTATATAGGAGGGAGCTGTGAGGAAAAACTTTTGGAAACCTGTGTGCATTATGTGAGTGGCATTGAGACTGGACCTATGATTTCAATGGCACAGGGTATTCTTAGGAGAGGAAACTCCTTCCAGTGAAGGTCTGCATCTTCTTTGAAACTTAGTTTTAGAGATTCACCTAGAGAACTGAGAGGTCAGAGTCACATGGCCAGTATATATCAGAGATGGGAGTTGGATTCAAATTTCCCTGGCTTCTTTTCTAGCTCTCTATTCACTAAGCCATGGTAACATACTAGGAGATGCTTTATATGAATATGAATTTTTATTGTCCCCTTTTTACGGACAAGGAAAGTGAGAGAAATTATATGATTTACTTTGTCATTTCATGCCTAGGAAGTATCAGAAATGGGATTCAAAGTTAAATCCCCTAGGTTTAAGTCCAGTGATCTTCCCATTATGCATCAGACTAAAATGAAAGAGAATCAGAATCTTACCTTTGTAGCTAACTAGTTATGTGTCCATGTCATGTCACTTAACCCCCATAGATCTTAGTTTCACAGAATCAAAGAAGCTCTCACAGCTGCTTTCTTTTCTCTTCCCAGGAAGTCTCTATACTGTCATCAATGGCAACCTGTTTGCAGGGACTGTGGGATCCTGATCACTTTTTAAAAACCTGGTGGTACCTTGTGAAATTGACAGAAAGTCTTGATCACCATTGGGACCATGTTTCTAGTTCCAGTAAGTGAGGGCTGCTTTCTGAGGTAGAATAACCTTGCATCCTGTTTCTATTACCCATTCACTACTCACCAGTTTGATTCTGTCCTCCCTTATCAGATGGTACTGGGCAGTGCTCTGTTCAAACTGTGGTTGTGGCATTCTTTTTAGACTCTGGAGTCTAGAGATGAAAGCTCTGCAGCCTTTTTAAACACACATCTATTTCATAGACTCATAAACCACTACCAATGTGGGTGTATGGTCACAGGATATGGGTTTGGGAAGATATGAGCAATTGAAAAGAAATTTAAAAAATTATTAATTAGTAACTCCTGCTAAGATTTTCCAACAGCTTCCCTTCTAATCCTGAGAGCCGTGTGACATTCAAGATTGCAAGGACATAAAATCTCAAGGGGACTTCACTCTTCATTCTCTCCCCCAAATACTCTCAGTCTAAGAGCAGTCATGACACTCCCGTTACTCTTTTTCTCTTCCATTGGCCCCACTGTATATACTGGAGAAGGAAAGCTGGAGGATTGATTCCTAGGTTTTGGTGAAGGATGGGATTAAGAAAGTGAGGAGTTGGGAGGCAGGAAAACCGTAATCTCATCTAGCTCTGGACAGACTTGCTAGGGATGAGCCACTTATTCTAAGACACTTATGTATAATATCTCAGGTCCTCAGTTTATGAAATGGGAATGATAACCCTTACCCACAGGGGACTATGCACAATGGAAAGAGCCATTAAGAAACTAGCAACATTTTACTTCTTATAGATGTCAGTACTGGTCCCAAAGGAGGGTCCTAAGCCAGAGAGCAAAGACAGATTGTTGTCAATCATCTTGACTGTTGGAAAAACAATTTCAAATTCATTCCATAGATAGCTAGGTGAATGTGGGACTTGCAGTTGGGAAGATGTGAATTCAAATCTTGCCTAGCTTATTAGCAGTGTGACTGGGAAAGTCACTTAAACTTCTATGTGTCTCAGTTTTCCCATCTTTAAAATGGGGATAATGATATCACATATCTCTCAGGGTAGTTGAGAGGATAAAATGAGATAATATAACTGAATCACTTTGAAATTATTATCCTACATTAATTCTATTATTAATATCATTATCACTAAACTCCTATTGGACATGCTGGAGACATGTAAATAGCATTTATTTTTCAAGGGAGAGATCATTTTTCCTATTCCTCTTCTCTCGACTCTTTTACTTCTTCTTGTTATTATTATCCTGAATAATAACAATAAATCTGCCAGTAAGGTCTGGAGCTGATGCTTCACAGTCTCTATGACTGGCCCCCAGAACTTGAAGGCCATATCAACGATGAGGAAATTTTGTCAAGTCTTACTAAGCTGGTAATGCTGTAAGTACAGTTTCACATGTCTGCCATGTAAAAGTCTTCCTGGGACAACTGAATCAATGCTAATCATAACTGACATCAATATAGTGCTTTAAAATTTATAGTTATTTCCATACATTATTTCATTTGATCCTCTTAACAAAGCCATGGTAGTTATTCTACATAGACATTGATATGTCTGTCTTTAGAAGTGAGGCTGTGAGTTCAGATAAGTTGAGTAATTTTCCTGTGGTCCCATATCAGAGAGAATATGAGTTCAACTTACCTAGACAAGCATTTAAGTGCCTACTATGTGTAGTTTTATGCTAGACTCTAGGAATGCAGACAGGTAGAAGATGTGGTCATTGTCCCAAAGGAACCTAGGTCTCTCCTGATACCATGTCTTGAGCTCTTTCCATGGCATTACTCTAGCTCTCCCTGAATTTTAGGTGATAAGAATTTTGGGGTCACATCCCCTAATGTCTCTATTTACTAAGGCTTAAGGGATTTGTGATTTGCATCTAAGGAAGAAGCTCTCATGCAGATGGAAATATGACCCTTTAAAAGTATTGAAATGGCATTATGAATGGGTATACTCTGGAAATTCTTGAAATGCTTACACTTATGTTGAGTTCTACTAAATACGTTGGTCCTTTATATTCTAATGCATAGGTTTCTAAAAACAAAATTGCACATGGGGACAGGCATGCAAGGCTCCCATAGACATGCACCGGCACCTCAAAAGCTTCTGCTTCAGAGTGGTTGGCATGTATCACATTTGGTCTCTCTGATCTCAAGACGGAAGGGCATTCTATTCCCAGTGGCAATGAAAGTAGGAGTCTGGACAATATCCTATGTCCAGGTACCATTACTGGATCAATGGCTGCTCTGGGATGAATTTTAAGACAGAGAAAAGTGTTATCTAGTTGATGCCCAGATCTGAGTTTTTTATGGGACTCCAGGAAAGCAGGAAATAATGCTCATTTCTCAGTCTTTATTAGCACCTATCTCCTAGGGCTGTTGTGTGCATAAAACAAGGTGATATGTGCAAAACACCTTGCTAAAGAGGTTGAGTCCACCTAGTCCCACTGTTCCATTCCTGAATCACTAGCAGCATGCTGTTCCGCCTTACTGAGTCTCAGTTTTCTCTGCTCTCAAATGGGGGAGAAAACCTCTGTCCTCTTATTTAACCCCCAGGAAGATTATGATACATAGGTTAAGAGAGGTGAAAAGTCTGGAGTCCTTCAAGGGAAAAGTCTTGTATAAGGCTCTCAGGAGGAGCAGTGGGCAAGCTCACTGGGGAAAACAAGAAAAAAGAGATTCTTCCAAAATAAAACAGGGAAAGATCAAGTTTTTTTTTGTAAGAGTCCAGTTTGAAAATAATTGTTAGAGAGGGTGAAAGTGAATATTTAGAAGCGACATGATGAGTTCTGGAAAGGAGAGAGTTGAAAGATGAGGATGAAGGAAGGTGATATGTTTTGTTTAGCTCATCAAAAATAGAGGGCCTATTTACCTTGGTTCCACAGATCTTCCAAGGGATCCATGGATAGATTTTAGGGGTCCATCAAATGGAATGGGAAAAAATGATATCTTTCTTTTTTCTAACCTCTAACTGAAATGTAGCCATTTCCTTTAATTATGAATTTTTTTACTCTTAAAGTTTTTGTTATTTTATTTTTCTTATATTATTGTAGTTATTTCAAGTAACTAGTTGATATAGATAACATATTTATTCCTATGCTCCTCTCAGAGAGCCATCGCATTATGACAAATAGTATTTATGTTAGAGAGGAAAAGAAAACGCAACTTATCTATACATTAATAAAGTCCAAAAATATGTGCCCTGATTAACACCTGTTAACTTCCTACCTCCATGAAGGGGAAGGTTGGGGAGTGTCTTCTCATATTTCTTCATTTGATTCCTACTTGTACTTTTATAATTTTGTCACATTTACTTTTGATGTTTTTGTATGTAGTTCTTTTTACATTATTATAGCTATATATATATACACATACATATATATATGTGTGTATATATAGAAAATGACTATAATATATAACTACTATATATATATATAAATATATACTGTAATTAGCTTCATCATTCCTCATTTGAAGAACGTTGTTTGTTTCCATTTCTTAGCCATCACAAAAAGTGCTACCACAATTTTGTAGTATAGGGGATTTTCTTCTTAATGAGGGCTTCTTCAGAGCATAAGCCCAGTAATAGAGACAATGATTCAAAAGGCATGGACATTTTAGTTACTCTATTCGTATAATTTGAAATTGTTTTCTAGTTCATACCATTTCACAGCTCCACCAAGAATGCATCAGTGTTCTTAGCCTTCCACTTCCCTCCAGCATTGGGTGTGGGCTTTTTGGGTCATTTTTGTAAATTTGCAAGGTGTGAAGCGAAAACTCAGGGCTGTTTTGATTTGCATTTCTCTTATTATTGCTGATCTGGAGCAGGTTTTCATGTGGTTGTGAATATTTTACAATTATTTTGAGAATTAAAAAAAAAATCCTTCAACCATTTGGTGATTGTGGAATGGCTATTAGTCCTATACTTATTTGTTAGTTGTTTATATATGTTGTATACTAATCCTTACATTGTATTTAAAAACATTCTGAAAAAAAGATATCTTGTCTTCACCAACTGCTAAAGAGGTCCACAACATATACAAATATGTATACACATATGTATACACATGAACACAAAGGTTAAGAACTCATGGTCTAAATGAATTGCCTTCTAATCTCAGAGATACTTATACCAATTATGCCATCATTAGCCACAGTCCCAAATTAAATCATTTTATAGCTGGTTTTGTCACTTCGAGGCCAAAGGTGGGTGCCTCTGGCATGAAAGGAATAAGGCAACTGCTAATATTGATCAGCTTTGGTTTAGACCACACTATTCTTATGTCCCTAAATCTCTTTCTTCAGGGCAAGCTTGGTCTCTAAGTGAAACACATTGACCTTTAACCTAAATTCTTCTTTATCATTTCTAAGGATGAATGTATAGTGACCTTATCTTGTCTTAGTTCCCTCATATTATATCATTAAACATCTCTCTCTCCTCTCTTATGGCATAAAGAATACTGGATTTGGAGTCAGATAACCTGGGTCTAATTCTCAACTGTTCTATAGGCACTACAGGTAAATAACTGTTTGATCTCAGATAACTCACCAAATCCCTCTGGACCTCAGTTTCCTTTTCTTAAAAATAAAAAGGTTAGGGGGAGGCTAGGTGGTGCAGTGAATAGAGCACTGGCCCTGGAGACAGGAGGACCTGAGTTCAAATTTGACCTCAGACACAACACTTACTAGCCATGTGGCCTTGGGCACGTCACTTAACCCTAATTGCCCTGCCTTCCCCCTCCAAAAAAAAAGGCAAAAAAAAAATGGAAAGGTTAGACTAGAAGATCCCACCCACTCCTAATTTTATGAGCCTAAGAAATAGCTTCTACTTTGTAAATACTATGGAACCTCTATAAGAGAAATTAGACACAGATCCCACTTTTTTTTTCTTTTTGGAGGGGGTAAGGCAGGGCAATTCACCGAAGGTGAACAGGCCCTCTATTTTTGATGAGCTAAACTGACTTGCCCAAGGTCACACAGCTAGTAAGTGTTAAATATCTGAGGCCGAATTTGAACTCAGGTCCCCCTGTGCTCTATTCACTGTGCCACCTAGCTGCCCCATAGATTCCACTTTTAAGAAGATTAAGACTTAGTAGACAGGCAGTATGGTGTTGTGGATAGAGCACTCTCTTTACAGTCAGAGGGCAGGTCCTAGATGAATACTTAAACTTCGAGTCACAATGTTCCAGAAGTAACTATTTTCTCCTTAGCAGTCATGGTGATGGGAATAAGCATGCTTTTATTCCTAATATCAATCCTCCTACTACATAGAATACAAGTTCTTTGAAAGCTGGACTTATTTCATTTTTGTTTTTGTATCTGCAGTTCCCATCCTATTTCTTGGCACATAAGAGGTACTTAATGTTTTTTGATTAATTGTTTGGCTATCCTGCTGGCATCAATTCAGGAGATAATCCTGAATTGGCATTCCTACTGGCATCAATTCAGGTGATAGTCATTCCTTCTATTTCAATGAGTTAATTATAGGAAATTCAGAGTTTCTTTTCTTTTTCTTTTTGAAACTAGATGTGCAAGGTGAAGCCATAAAAAATGAATTTTTGTGTGAGCCTGAGAAGCTGGGTTCTAGCAGTCAAGTCAGTTAAAAAATATACCAGTGAAGAGGATCCAGTGATGTCAGTTAAGGCAACCACAAACTTCTGATGAAATGAAGAAATGCTGCCCCCCTCAGGAGACATGGGTCCTCAGAAATGAACCCCTTACCTTGAACTCCTTACCTCCCCACTATGCCAATCTCTCTCTAGGTAGATAGCAGGAATTTATTCTCACTGGTTTATATCAACCATGTCCCCACTGTTAGTGCTGAGAAAATATATAAGCTCTAAAAGATCCTCAGACTTTAGCTGTTTAATAGAGAATGTATTAACATTTGTAATGAAATCAATCAGGAAAGTAGACTAGAGTTCCAATAATGATACCAATGTAGTGTGGGGGAAAGTTTACTGAGCTCTGGGATTTACTAGTTATATGTCTTTGAGCAACTCACCTCCCCTCAGTTTCTTGGGACTCAGTTTCTTGACTTGTAAAATGATGGGTATTAGATTAGTCCCTTCTTATTTAAAATCTGTGACCCTGTGATCTTACATTCAGGGTGAAACTCATGGATGAGAGGCCCTGGTCAGGATTTAAGCACATTGCCCAGTTTAAGTGAGAACTCTTGGTATAAGGAAATGTGTCATGGCTTGGATTTCCTGTCATAGTTATTTTGGGGAAATATACCTGTAATATCCCAATTGTCAATCAATCCTTTATTTTTTTTCATCTTGATAGGCATCAAATTTAGCAATATGTGTAAATCACTAGAAAGTTAGATGAGGGTTGACTTCTTGATCAAACTTGATCAAAAGTTTGAAACTTAGGCATTGTGAAGTAACATAGCATATGTTAGGTTAACATAGTGAAGCATTAAAGATTCTTAGGCTGGGGTGGCTAGGTGGCGCAGTGAGTAAAGTGCCGGCCCTGGAGTCGGGTGGACCTGAGTTCGGTTCCAGCCTGAGACACTTAACACCCACACAAAAATACTAGTCGTGTAACCTTGGGCAAGTTACTTAACCCCAATTGCCTTCCAAAAGGCAAAAAAAAAAAAAAAGATTCTTAGCCCTTGATTTAACATTCATTCATTCCAGAAATATTCATTAAGAACTTGTTATAGGCAAGGCATGGTAGAGTATGGATAGGGACTATACCTGTGGTATCATTTCGTTTTTTTTTTTAAGTTTTATTGATATCTTTTGTTTTCACATCAGCCATTTTGGGATATGTCCTCTCCCCATCCTCCAGAGACCCGTTCCATGTAACGAAGAAAAGCAGTTAAGCAAAACCAATACAGCTACATCTTCTAACATTTTATGCAACATTCATACCCACAGTACCCTAATCCAAAGAAAGAAGAGAAAGGCATTTATGCCTTGTTCTATTTCATTTTATAAGACCATGTTGTTTAAGCTATTTCTTATTTTGTGTATTTTATATTTTGTAGGGTAATCACATTTTTTGTTAAAAACTGTAACATCTCAACTTGACTGAAACCCTACAAATCCTTATCTGCACTCACTTAGTCATTGCTCTGCTTATGCCAATCTCTTGTCTCTCTCTTCAGCAATTGTAAGGCGGATACCCTTTCCTCGGGGAAGAGAGATCCAAGGCTTATTACCTTTGCCAATAACAAAAATGTTGGAGAGCCTGGTGGCAAAACTATTGCCATTGGCATCTTTTACGTGGACAACATCAAAAGAGCCAGGATGTTTCTCCCTGTTTGTGATCACACCAATTCGACCCAAATTAGCCCCACTGGTCACCCTACATAGGTTACCCATATCAAACTTGATAAAATCAGTGATCTTGCCAGCCTCTAAATCAATCTGAACTGTGTCATTCACTTTGATCAGAGGATCTGGGTAACGGATAGTATGGGCATCATGGGTCACCAGATGGGGAATACCTTTTGTACCCCCAAAATTTCCCTCACTTTGCACAATTTATATTTAGCTTCCTCAGCTGTAATACGATGAATGGCAAAGCGTCCCTTTGTGTCATAAACCAGACGGAAATGTTCACTCATCTTCTCAATGCTAATGACATCCACAAAGCCAGCTGGGTATGTAATATCAGTGCGGACCTTGCCATCAATCATGATGAATCACTGCATGCAGATCTTATTTACTTCATCTCCAGTCAGGGCATACTTCAGTCTGTTTCTCAGGAAGATGATGAGTGGGAGACACTCCCTCAGCTTGTGGAGACCTGTTGATGGTCTTGGAGCAAAAACTCCTGTTAACTTATCCAGCATCCAATGCTTTGGAGCTGCTACACACTTCAAATGCTTCTTGGGACCACGAGCCATGGTTACACTGAACCTGAGTTAAAATGGGAACTTTACTCAGCTGTAGGATCACAGGCTCCGTCTACTTATATGCTGTGTGTGTTTGGCCAATTCACTGTACCCTTTCGGGCCTTACCGTATTTACCAGCAGCACGACCAGACGGTCCCAAGGCCGTGCGGAAAGAGCGGTATCATTTCTTTATGGGACTCCCAGGCTAGGAAACTCCCTCCACTGATTCAGGTCAACCCATGCTCTAAGACTTAAAATTTCAGAGTGCTGCCTAGAATGCCGAAAGGTTAAGTTATTTGCCCACAGTCCTATAGCCACCATGTGCCAGAAGCAAGGTGTGAACATAGTATTCCTTTGTGTCAGTCTGGCTTTATATCCACTATGCCATATTCTCCCTCACAGAAGGAAGTAGAACTGGGCTCAAAGCCCACTTTCCATGCTTGCTACCTCTGTGACTTCAGGAAAATAATTTAATCTCCTGCACCTCAATTTCTCATGTATCATGGGGGTGTGGTTGAATTACATATCCTCTTAAATCCCTTGCTGATCTAGATTTGTGTTCCTGAGTTATTTCAATTTGGGAAAGGGGTAGAATACTTACCTGTTAGATGATAAATTTGGTTCCTGGGAAAATTCTAAAAACTGCCAGCTATACCCAAAAGATTGAGCTTGGTTGCTGCCCTCTTATGACTTGCCAACATGAAAGATGAATGAAGCAGTGAAGGCCACACTCAACTTGGATTTGGAAGGTCTAGGTTCAAAATTCAACTCTGTCAGTCTTTTAGCTCCGCAATGTGAGCAAGTCTTTTTACTTCTCTTAGTCTTAGATGTCTAACTTGCAGTGACCACCGGCTAGTTCTTCCCCAGAATGAATCTGTAAGAAACTCCTGTGGTCATTCTGATTAAAACCCTTGGCCTTACAGAATGAGAAGATGACAAACCACTTCACTCTCTTCTCTTTCCCCAGTCCTTCCAACAACCAGGGAAAGAAAATTTGTGCTGGTCCTGAGGTCACGTAAAAGTAAAAGACATCATCAGTTCTGTGGACAGAAGACCCAAAATGAGGAGAAACATGTGTTGGACTGTGACACATGAAAAGTTTGACAGACATAATTTCTGGGTAATTAATTATGCTTTTAATAATGGCTAGCAAATAATTAATAAGTGGTCATTTGGCCTTTTCTCATAAACCAAAATCCTGTCCTGGAAGCTTCTTGTTCTTGAAAGAATGGGTATTCCCAACAGATGACAATCAACAGTGATTGGTAAACAGTTAATGAGAGAATGAATATTATAATGAGAGGTGAACCTCTTTGAATGAGGGGCTGTGGGATGGAACTCTGTTCACTCAGGCTTGGACAAAGAGACTCCACCCAGAGCTGTCTGACTAGAACACAATGGGCCACAATTAACCTAGACTAGAATCTCTTTACTCTTTTGATTAGATCTAAGCTTTCCCAATTGGGTAAGTCTTACCCAAGATTACATCTCATCATCATCCCTGACCTTCTGAGAACTAAGCATTTACCTAATCTCCAAGTGAGGAAATAGGAAGGGAAAAAATCCTGGATTTCCCCAATATTAACAAGTGATTATTTAATAATCATTTCTCTAGGGGCAGCGAGTAGTAGATAGAGTACCAGCCCTGGAGTTAGGAGGACCTGAATTCAAATCTGATTTCAGCACTTGACACTTACTAGCTGTGTGACCCTGGGCAAGTCACTTAACCCCAATTACCACATACCCCAAAATAATAATTTCTCTCAGGAATAATCCAACAAGATCAGAGCCATTTACCCACAGGGCCATGACCATGTTTAGGTAGCCACCATCTACCTAGAATTCTGGTGGTGTGGATAGTGTGCTAGACTTGGGTTCATATCTTACCTCAGACTCTTACTGGCTCTGTGACCCTTATGTTCTTTAACTTCTGTCTGTCTCAGTTTCCTCATCTGTCTAATAATGGTAGCGTTTACCTCATAGGGTTGTTGTGATGATCAAAAGATAATGTATGTTAAGTGTTTTCCAAAGCTAAAAGAGCTGTGTAAATATCTGTTATATTTTGTATCTCCTGTTGGCTTTCGATAGAAATGAAGTGATTGCACTTACAGCTACTAACTGGATTGTATTCACTTTTCAAGGAGGACCGTATGAGTCAGAAGATAATCTGTGATTTCATTTTTTAGGTGATCTTAGAATTGTTATTCATTAATATTTAATATTAGGAATCCTTTTGTTTATTCAGAATAACCTGGAAAAAGTTATTCTAGCAGAAAAAAAGAGGTCTGTGGTTAACAGTCAGTCAACAAGCACAATTAGCTGGTCAAGTTAAGCAGTGGTATATAGTACCATCAGTTTCGAGGTGGAAGGAACTCAGGTGTTCTGGTTCAACCCTTCCTTTTGACAGATGAGAAAAGTGTAGCTTGAGACTTCCATTTCCTTGCCTATAAAATGAAGGGAATTGGGTCAGATGACCTTCAAGGCCCCTTTTACGTCTAAAATTCTTTCAATTCATGGTTATCCACATTATTGATATACATTATTAGGCTAAGGAACTAGATTTGTACAATGCAAATCACCACCATCAAAATGGGCTTCCTGTGGTGAAATAGAATGGACTTCTTGACTCCTTTGTCAGCAGGGAATCTAGAAAAATGCTTTTATCCCTAGGAAGCTAACTGGCCCTTTCTCGGACTGAATTGGTGCCTTTGGTCTCATTAATATAAATGACTTGAAAAGGTCTGAGTTTGAGGCAAATGAAGCTTAGCCAGTGCATAACAGAGCTGAGAACCAAGAACTGAGATAGTCACCTTTTGGGACCACACTAGTGATTGTACAGTCAGTGGATTTGGCTCTTTGTCCATCAAACAGTGACTACTTGTGGGAGCTCAGGCATGCTGGATTATCTTTGTAAGGACATTTGATTTCCCTTTCCCTTTAACAAGACCAAGTGGGTGGGCTTGCCAAATTCCCTTTACAGCTAGGGTGGCACAAGGGGATATTTGTGGTAGAAAGACCACATCTGCCTTTGGTGTCAGTGGCCAGTCATATTCATGACCTCCATGTTTGTTTCCCGGCCAGGCAAGCCCTGAAACCAGAATACTAGGAGTTGCCTTCAGGATTCCCATAGACAGCACACATCCTCTGTCTGGTTTCTTTGCTACTGTAATAATAATAGAGAATTCTCCTTTCTCCCCACTACCTTGTTATCCCGAACGATGCACAGTCTTCCTTAGACTTTTTGAAAGGTTTTCCTACCAAGTGGTATAGGGGAACTTACTCACAGGGTTAAAATACGCAACTGGAAAGTTTATAATCGGACACATTAGCCTTCTATCCTGCAGTTCACAAGGAGAGTTCAAGGAACTACCTTCTCTTGGTAGATTGATCTCTATATCTGGTATGGATTTAGCCAGCCCAATCCTGTCTGGGCTTGGTGCCAGATTCAGCCCTCTGTTTCTAGCCGAGACAGATTTGATTTGGCAAGTCTGCTAGGTAGTTAAGAACCTAACGTATTCTCCATAATCTTCATATGAGAACTTGACCTTGTAACAACTCTTTCCTTTTGTCTATACTCTTGCTGTGTCAGTGAGTACTCACCTAGGCTCTCAGCCCGGAAGATGCTTGTAGTTAACTCTTTCAACCTTAGTCTCAGTGGTTATGAGCCTGTTGAAATTTTGTCCTTTCCCTCCTCGTTCTTCTAAAAGGAAGACCATTGCTTTTTGGGTCCCTAGATTCAATTCCATTAAGGAAAAAATATTAATTTTGATTATATATACAAGGTTTTAGGGATTCCAAAACTGTCCAATCTGCAAGAAAAACCAGTGGGGCAGAGCTCTGAGTCAATAGCACTTTATTAAGGAGTTCATGGCCCCTCTTATGAAGAGGACCTCAGAGGGCAGCCTCATGATCTGAGATGCCCCCTTCCTCCAGGGCCTTCATTTTATAGTGCTCGATACACAGATAATTGAGGGGGAGCAGACCAAAAATACAAAATCTCATTGGTTGACAGACCTTGCCTTTGACCCTCCAAGAGGGTCTACATAAAATACAGAATCCCATTGGTTGATAAACAGGCCAATAAGCAGACTTGATGGACCTATTTTGACCTTTCAGGAGGTCCTACGAAGCTGATGAGCACCATCATGGGCTCGGCAGATAAACAGATGTCAAAACATTTACATGGGCCAGTAGAGAGGCAGGCTGCAGTGCGGCAACCAGGGTCACTCTGGTCAAGTGCTTATGGTCATTGCCCCATATTAGGCAATAGAGGGGTGACAAGGGACAGAAGGACAACAAAAATAGCTGGGAGACTTTCCATGCAATTGGGCTACCTCTGTCATGCTTGGCTTGGTCACCATAACAAGGAAACACAAGGGAGGAGGTCCTCTCGTTGGCTTCTTAGGATTAAGCAAGTAAATTTACAATTTGCAGTTCATAGCTCTGAGGCTTACTATCAGAACTAATAATCGCCACTCTTGTGGAATCCTGTCAAACTGAGTAATGTTGATTAGAATAAAATGGGGGCCAATTAACCATCCATCACAAGGTCAGGTGCTAAAGATACAAAGGCAGAAACAAAAACAAACTCCCAACCCTACCACCCCAAAAAACCCAAACAGAGTTTAAATTTAACTTAGGGATAAAACATGTATACAAGTAGACTAATACAAAGTAATTTGTGGAGGAAAAAGCACTAACTAGGGAGAACCAGAGAAGGTTTCAGGAGTTGCCACCTCAGCTAGGAAGACAGGGATTCCAAGGGGAGGAGATGAGGAGAACATGAATTCTAGTCATGGGGGAAGTTTTTTGCAAAGGAGTGGAGATGGCAAATGGGATGTCTAATTTGGGAAATCATAAATTAATCTGAAGTATATCATGCAGGAAGGGGAGTAATAAGAAATAAGACTAGAAAACTTGATTGGTACCAAATTTTAGAGGTCTTTGAAAGCCAATCTGGAAAAGTTTGGGTTTATCCTAAGGTTGATGGGAAGCTTCTGAAAGTTTTTGAGAAATGGAATAAGATGAGTGGAACTCTCCCTTAGAAAGATGATTTTGGTAGTTTTATGAAGGATCAGTTGTAGAGGGGTGGAGAATGAAGGCAGGAAGATTATAGGAGGCCATCATATTAGTCTGGGAAAGAGACGATAAAGGCTTAGAGGGATGGTGTTGAGTGGAGAGGAAGGGGTGTGCATGAGAGATGTTGTGGGATTAAAATAGACAAGACATGGCAGTTGTTTGTTGAACAGGGGTGAGGGAGAGAGTGCGAGTGACTACAAATTTATGAACACAAGAGGCTGGGCATGCCCTCAGCAGAAATAGGGAAGTTTGCTATGGGAAGATCAGTTTTATGTTGGCTATGGTGACTTCTAGGTGCTAACAGGGCATCCTGAAGTAGATCTCAATGGGCAGTTCATGATGCAGGTAGGATTTGAGTTTCAGAGAGAAGTTAGGGCTGAATCTACATATTTGAAGACAAGTATTGTAGAGATGATAATTCAATTCATGAAAGCTGGGAAAATCAGAGAGTGCTGAGAGAGGAAAGGAGGTATAGTGAAAATGAGGACCTGGGTTCCAATCCTGATTCTACTATTGTATAACCTTGGGGATTAAGTTTTATTATCTGCAAAAATGAACAGGTTGGCTTCATTGACCTCTAAGGTGCTTTCCAGAACTCAGTTTATGATTCTATTATCCTATAGTATTGGAAAGACTCTGGGGGAACATGTAGGGAAATGATGATTGGTAAACTTTGAAAGAGCAGTTTCAATAGAGTGGTGAGGTTAGAGGTCAGAATGCATGGACTTGAGGGTAGTGAGAAAGCAGAAGCAGTTTACCAAAGTCTTTCCAAGATTTTCTGAAAGCATCCTGCTCATAATTTCTGTTTTTATATATTTTTTTCTGTTTGAAGAGGAGAATGTAGGGCAATTGAGGTTAAGTGACTTGCCCAAGGTTACACGACTAGGTTTTTGTGTTAAGTGTCTAAGGCTGGATTTGAACTCAGGTCCTCCTAACTCCAGGGCCAGTGCTCTATTCACTGTGCCACCTAGCCACCCCACTGCTCATCATTTCTTAGAGCACAATGGTATTCCATTACATTAAGATGCCATGATTTGTTCAGTCATTTTCCAACTGATGAGCATTCCTCTCATTTGCCAATTCTTTACCACCACAGAAAGAGCTGCAAAATACAAAGTACAAAATACTTTTGTACATATAGGTCCTTATTCTTTTTTTTAACCTCTTTGGGATATAGACCTAGTAATGATATTGCTGGGTCAAAGGGTATGCACAATTTTATAGGTCTTTGGGTATGGTTCCACATTGGCTTATAGTTTTTTGCACATCATGCCACATCCTTCCCTTAGATTCTCTAAAGAGTGGCTATGCTAGGACCTTCCTCTAGGCCTTTTTAAGGATCTTTAACTTTTTATTTTCTTTTTACATTCTGTCTTTACTGTTACTTAGGTTATATGTCTTTTATTGCTCATTCTTCCTCTGTTGACTCACTGACCCCTCCTTGATAGTTTTACATGTGATCTTATTCTTTAACCCCATCTCTTGAGGTCATGTTAATAACAGTAACTATAACAATGGTAGCTGGTATGTCTATGGTAGTGGGGCATCATGCTTTGTAGCCATTATATCAGTTGGACCTCACAACAGCTCTGTGAGGTATAGGTATGGGTTTTATGATCTCCCCCCATTTTTACAGATGAGGAAACTAAAATTTGAGGCATGCCCAGGGTCATATAGCTAATAAGTAACAGATACAGGTTTTTTTAAATAAGATCCTATGACTCCAGATTTTTTTCCACCCTTTTCCACCCTTTCCACTCTACCAATGAGTAAAACTCTTTGCATTTGAGAATATATTTGTAGTACCCACTCTGGGAACAACTCAGATTGACTGATTGAGTTTCCAGATAGAAATTTACTAACTACTACTATTCCTTTTAGGGTTATAGGAGTAACTTTGAGGGACTGGAAGTTTTATAAGACTATTTTTCATGAGCTCCCACAGGAGACCTTACCTTTACTTATCAGTCAGAGCTAACTAACTTTTAGAAAGGGCTTATGATTGTCTGGATAGGGAGCTGACATGATTTTATTAGTAGAGGGAACTCCCAGGATACGATTATCACTTTTCTTGCAACTTCAACTCTTTGAAAGCTTCCTAGAATGTGGAGAGATTAAGTGACTTGCTACTAGTCATACAGTAAGTATGTGTCTAAGGTGGGACTTGAATGTAGGCCTTTTTGGCTCTGAGGCTAGTATGCCATGCAGTCTCTCATGAAACATGTCAGCAGGAATTAATCTCATGGATAGGGTATGGGAGAAAGGAAATCAGGGCTCAGGGAAAAGGTAGCACCTGGGCTAGGTCTTTGGATCTTAACATGTAAGTGGCGGTGGGGGTCCGGAGACTGAATTAGAGTTGCATAGGAAGGAAAATAGGAGTAAAGTCCTCAAATGAAAGATGAGACCTGTTCAAGAACAGTGAGTGCTATTGCTAAAATTCTAATCATAAAAAGCCTTTTGTTTCACTGACTTGGGAAACTTCTTCAATATGAGTATGGTTTGTCTTGAAAAACTGTTTTAAACTGAATTTGTTCATAGCCACTTAACTCACAATGTACTCCTATGTTCTCATTATATTACTGGATGTTTAATATTAATGGCTTTACTAGCCGAAGGAGGTTGGAAATTGACAAATCCAGTTTGGGCTGACTTCAGATCCCCAGGACTGACCTTATCTTGGAAGCTTCAAGGGGAGGCAAAGAGGGACCTTTCACTCAGCTAATGGAAAATAATCACTTATTCTCAAGGGGCTACTCCCCACTGAGCCCTAAAAGAGTGTGAGTATGGCTTAGGGGAATGCTTTTTAACTGATCCTTGTTAAGTAAGGCAACTAGTGATCCAGAACAGAGTTCATTAGCAAACTCTGTCTAAGCAAAGTCTGAAGTGTTTACCTTCTCGGCCTGCCACTTAAACAAACTCATTTTTCCTAGCTTATAGAAGAGAAAAAAAATCACAGTCTATGGCAAAAGTTTGTTTTACAAGATGAAAAAATGACTATATCAATGGATCATAGATTTCAAGTTGCAAGGGCCTCCCTCAGAGGACATTGAATCTAATACCCCTTGATGATGATAGCTAACTATAGCTCTTACTGTGTGCCAGAGACGGTGCTAAGCACTTTATAATTATTATCTAATTGTATTCTTACAGCAACCCTGGGAGATAAGTATTATTGTCATCCCCATTTTACAGATGAGGAACAAGAGGCAAACAAAGGGTAAGTGACTTATCTAAGGTCACACAGCTAGTAGGTGTCTGAGGTCAGATTTGAATTTGGGTTTTCTGACTTCAAGTCTGCTGCTTTACTCCATTTCACCACCTGGTTGCCCTCTTGTTTTACAGATGAAGAAATGAAGACCTAGTGAATTTAAATGATTTATCCAGGGTCACATGGCTATTAAGTGTCTGAGGTGGGATTTTGAGTCCAAAGCTCTGCCGACCATAGCATGCTGTCCTTCCTCCCACCATCACTATAGACATTAGACTTAGTGGATCATGGAGTAGCTGGAGAAGATCTGTGATGTTATCTAGTCCAATAAAGTCATTTTGCAGATGAGGAACTAAGGCTTTAAACAAGTAAGATACTTGCCCAACAAGATCATGACAGATTTCTCAACCTGGATTCCATGAGAAGCAGAGTAGAATCTGACCTACTACCAGCAGGTCCACAAGTCTGGAAGTCAAATAAAAGGTGTGGCCAGAGTGAAAGGGAAAGAGATTTATTAATATGTTAAGGATAATTGCTTGCTGGTAGCAGCTTTATTTTCCTAGGGTACAGATTTGACTTATGCAGTTCTTCAGGTATACTTAGAATATACAGATGTTCCAGTGTTCTGTGGTATTTGAATAGACCAAAGGGAGACAGTCTGTCCTTTAGGAAGTTGGGTTGGTATATCAGTTGGGAAAATTCTTTGTCTCATCTTGGGCACATTTGTGGGGGTGTGTGAAGTAATGGTGCAGTAGAGTTTTATGTATCCAACCTAAACAGCACGGAGGGAATAGGATCAGGATTTGTTATTCAGTCTGAAGCAGAATCGTTCAGTTCAACAGCATATTTTATAACAATGCTATTTTTCTTCCAAAACTGTCAAATGGCATTAGCAGAATTTGAATTCAGGTCCTTTGACTCCAAATCCAGTGCTTCATGAGGAATGGAACTATTTCCCAATAAATCACAATTGGTTACATCATCACCATCATCACCATAATCACCATCATCATCACCATTATCATCATCATCATCATCATCATCATCACCATCACCATCATCATCATCATCACCACCACCATCATCATCACCACCCTCACTTAACATTATCTTCATCTTCACATTTATTTACAATAATAGCCCTTTAAAGTTTATAAAGCATTTTCCAAATATTACTTCATTTTTGTCCTTATGGAAACCCTGGGAAGTAGCTACTATTATTATCCCCATTTTAATTATGAGGAACTGTGGGAAATAGGGGTTAAGTGATTTATTTGCTCAGGGTCATATAGCTAGTATGTGTTTGTGACAAGATTAAAACCCAGATCTTCCTGACTCCAAGTCAAGCTTTCTATCACCCTGCACCATTTAATTGGCATATATTTCTTTAAGTTTTGTTTTAAATTGGTATCCATGATTTCATTTGCATTTAATAGAATCCCTGTGAGGGAAGTTGTATAAGGATAGCACCATTTTACCACGGGGAATCAAATACTGAAATCAAATGCTTAATGTCACACAGCTGGAAGATGTCAGAGAAAGGACTTGAATCTAAATCCTCTGACCCCAAATCTAAGATTTTGTCCTCTATGGATGTGTTCATTAAGTCACGAAAGTTTACAGGAGAGTCTAGTTGTGATTCATTTAAAATGCTTATTGTTTTTAACTCATGAGATCTTAGGCCACTTTTTGGTTATGCCAAGACATTATCTCATGCAATCTTCATAACAACTCAGGCCAGTAAGTCCTATTATTATTCCCATTTTACAGATAAGGAAACTGAGACAGAGAAGTTTAGTGACATGCGACAGGTCAAATTACTGGTGTCTGAGTATTTGAATTTAGGTCTTTCTGGTTCCAGGTCCAGGTATTCTAACCACTGCACCACTGCCTCTAGGATGGAATGACTTGCTCATAGTTGCTTAACAAGTCAGTGCAGAAAAGGGATTTAAACCCAGATCTTCAGGCTCTTGGATCAGGGATTCACTTCTCTAGGCTTACAGAATTAAGTTGTATCTATTTAGTACTGAAATAACTAGTTAATTTGACACACTTATATGCCAAACAGCTATTTGAAAACAATGTTATAACTACTCAGCACAGGGCTTGTTAAACTGGTGCTTAATCGTTACTTTCCTTCCCTCTCTCCATAAATGTCAGTGTCTTGATTTTTTAAAATATATTTTATTTATTTCGTTAAATATTCCCCAATTACATGTAAAAATAATTTTAGCAATCATTTTTAAAGTTTTGAGTTGCAAATTTTCACTTCCCTCCTGGCCCTTCCTGCCCTTGAGAAGGCAAATAATTTGATACTGACTATACATGTGAAGTAAAAAAAAAAAAGTTTCCATATTACCTTTTAGCAAAAGAAGACACAGATACCCTCCTGCCCCCACTCTGAAGGGGATAGCACTTTTCATCATGGATCCTTGATCAGAGTAGCTAAGTCTTTCATAGCTGATCATTCTTATAATATTGTTGTTATTGTGTACAATGTTCTCTTGGTTCTGCTCACTTCATTTTGTCAGTTCAGATAAATCTTCCTAGGTTCTTCTGAAACCATACTGCTCATTATTTCTTCCAGCACAAAAGTATTCCATCATCATCACATGTCATAACTTGTTCAGCCATTCCTCAAGTGATGAGTAAACCCTTGATTTCCAATTTTCACCACAACAAAAAATTACTATGAATATTTTGTACAAATAAGTCCTTATCCCTTTTCTTTGATTTCTCTGGGATACAGACCTAGGAATGGTATTGCTGCATCATAGGGTGTGCATAGTTTTATAGCTCTTTGGGCAGAGTTTCAAATTATTTTCCAAAATGGCTGGATCACTTTACAACTCCACCAATGATTCAGAGCATTTTTTTCATGGGACTATTGATAGCTTTGATTTCTTCTTCTGAAAACTGACTATTCATATTCTTTGATAATTTATCAACTGGAGAATAGCTCTTATTTTTATAAATGTGGCTCCCTTTATATCTGAGTATCAAAACTATATTTATGTCACAAAAGGAGTTTGGTGGGACTTTAAAAAGGATTTATATAGTATTAGGATTAATTGTTCCTTAAACATTTGGTAGAATTAACTTGTAAATCTATATGGTTCTGGAGATTTTTTTTCCTTAGAAAGCTCAGTCATGGTTTGTTCAATTTCTTTTTCTAAGATAGTTATTTAAGAATTCTATTTCCTTTTCTGTTAATCTAGGCAGTTTATATTTTTGTAAATATTCAACGATTTCACTTTAACTGCCAGGTTTACTGGCGTAAAATTGGACAAAACTCCTAGTAATTGCTTTAACTTTATCTTCCTTGGTAGTACATCACCCTTTTCATTTTTGATGCTAGTAATTTGGTTTTCTTCTTTCCTTTTAAAAATAAAATTAACCAATAATTTATCTATTTTATTATTTCCCCCCATAAAACCAGTTCCTTGTTTTATTAATTAGTTCAATGCATTTCTAAAAAGTAATTTTATAAATTTCTCCTTGGATTTCCAGGATTTCTATTTTGGTGTTTAATTTGGGGGGTTTTTAATTTGTTCCTTTCCAGTTTTATTAGTTGCATGCCCAATTCCTTAATCTACTCCTTCTCTGTTTTATTGATGTATGTATTTAGAGATAGAAAATTTTTCCTAAGTACTATTTTGCCTGCAACTCATAAATTTTGGAATGTTGTCTCATTATTGTAGCTCTTTTTAATGAAGTTATTGATTGTTTCTATGAATTGTTCTTTGATCCACTCATTCTTTAAGATTAGACTCTTTAGTTTCTAATTAATTTTCAATTTATGCTTCCACCGCCCTTTATCAAATGTAATTTTCTTTATTATATTATGGTTTGAAAAGGGTGTATGTAATATTTCTGCTTTTTTGTATTTGGTTGTGGGGTTTTTATACTTTAATACATGGTCAATTTTTGTGAAGTTGCCATGTAACAGCTAAGAAAAAGGTATATTCCTTTCTATTCTCAGTCAGTTTTCTCCATATATCTATCATATCTAACTTTTTAAGAGCCTATTGATATCTTTGACTTCTTTTTTCATTTATTTTGTGGTTAGATTTATCTAACTGAGATCCCCCACTAGTATAATTTTACTGTCTATTTCTTCCTGCAATCCATTAAACTTTTCCTTTAAGAATTTGTATGCTATGCCATTTGGAGCATATATGTTAAGTATTGATATTATTTCACTATCTGCAGTGCCTTTTAGCAAGATGTAGCTTTCCTGCTCATCCCTTTTGATTAGATCTATTTCTTTTTATGCTTTGTCTGAGATCATGATTGCTGCCTCTGCCTTTTTTTCTTTTTTACTTCAGCTGAGGCATAATAGATTCTGTTCCAACCCCTTATTTTAACTGTCTGTACCTAGCTTCAATTGTATTTCCTGTGAACAACATATTAGTGGATTCTGGTTTTTAATCCATTCTGCTATCCAGTTTTGTTTTATGGGTGAATGCATCCCATTCACATTACCAGTTATGATTACTAACTGTACATTTCCTCTCTCCTCCCCTCTCTCCCTCCTTCCCTCTCCCTCTCTCCTTCTCTCCCCTCCCCTCCTCTCCTCTCCTCTGCTCTCTGTCTCTGTCTGTCAGTCTCTCTCTCTGTGTCTCTGTATCCGTCTCTCTCTCTCATCCTTCCTCTAAAGTCTGTTCTGTTTCTGACCACTGTCTTTTATCTATTTTCCTTTTTTTGCTGCCCCCTTTCACTTTTCCCCTTTTCTTCCTTCTTCTCTTTGGGGTAAAATAGATTTCTATTACCAATTGTGTATGTATGTATGCATGTATTTATGTACATATATATGTAATTTTTCCTCCTTGAGTCAATTTAGATATGAATGATATTCAAGTGCTGCCCACCCCATGCACCATTTCCTCCTCCACTGTAAAAGCTCTTCCTTGTGTGCCTCTTTTACTTGAGATAATTTTCCTCACTCTCCACCCCCCCCAGGGAATTCCTTTTTCTCACCTATCCATTTTTTTTACATCATCCCAACATAATCAACTCACCCCCATGTAGAATCCTTGTAACTATTCTAATAATGATCACGTTCTTACAAGTTACATTATCATCTTTCCATATAGAAAGTTTATTGAGTCCCTTATGGTTTCTCTTTCATCCTTTTCTTTTTATGTTTCTCTTGAGTCTTGTATTTGAAAGTCAAATTTTCTATTCAGCTCTGGTCTTTTCATCAGAAAGGCTTGAAAATCCTCTATTTTACTAAATATCCATTTTTCCCTTGAAGCATTGTACTTAGTTTTGCTGGGTAGATTATTCTTGGTTGTACTCCTTTTGCCTTCTGTAATAACACATTCGAAGTCCTCTGATTCTCAAACATGGTAGCTGCTAAATCTTGTGTGATGCTGATTATGGATCCACAGTATTTGAATGGTTTCTTTCTGATTGTTTGATGCATTTTCTCTTTGACTTGGGAGCTTAGGAATTTTTCTATAATATTCCTGGAAGTTTTCATTTTGGGATCTATATTTATCCTCTAGTTCTAGGATGTTGGGGTCAGATTTCTTTGATAATTTCTTGTAATATGATGTCTAGGTTCTTTCTTTGATCACAGCTTTCAAGTAGTCCAATAATTCTTAAAGTATCTCTCCTAAATTATCATAGGTCAGTTTTTTCCTATGAAATATTTAGCATTTTCTTTTATTTTTTCATTCTTCTGACTTTGTTCCTTGGTATACCATGGAGTAATTAGCTTCCACTTGCCTAATTGCAATTTTAAAGAAATTATTTTCATTAGTTAATTTTTATACCTCTTTTCCATTTGGCCAAATCTCTTTTTTAAGGTGGTATTTTCTTTAGTGTCTTTTTTTGTGGTTCTTTTACCAACTTGTTATTTTTATTCTCAAATTTTCTTCCATTCCTTTAATTTCTTTACCCAATTTTTCTTCTTTTTTGATTCTAATTTTCTTCTTATTTGGTTTTGAAATAGTTTTTTTTAACCCTTCCAGGAATTCTTTTTGGGCTTGTGTCTAGTTCATTATTTTTCTTTGTAGTTGTTTTGATTTCACTGTCTTCTTTTGAGTTTGTGTCTAGATCTTCCCTTTCACCATCATAGCCTCTTGTGGTCAAGTTCCTTTTTTTGTTTACTCATTTTCTACTCTATTTCTTGATTTTGAACTTTATGTTAAGTTTGGCCGGTGTTCCTGGCATGGGGTGGGTAGGGGCACTGTCTCAAGTCTTAGGGGTTTTTTTGGTACTGCTTTTTCTTAGAGTTACTTCTAGAGGTTTGGATGTTTTTAGTGTTTCCAAGGTGGTATAATCTGGGGAGAGGTATAGTCAATGCTGTCCTGGTCTGTACTCTGGTTTTTACCAAGGAAGGGCCTTGGATCCCTTGGTATTGCAATCGGTGCTGTTTCTCAGGGCCCTGATCCCTTGGGACAAGAAATAATGTTTCTCAGGGTCCCTGATCTCTTGTAACCAAAAGCAATATTGCCCCTCAGAGCTCCTGCTCCCTCTTACTCAAAAGTACTCCTCTCTGTCATTGAATTATGCCCCAGAAGTGGGTATAGACAATGGAATTGATAAATAGCCTCTGGTCCTACATCCAATGCTAACACAGGGGTATCCTATAATTGTCTTCTGACCATTTGCCAGGTCCCTTTACCATCTCTGTCTCTAGAGCTCCTAAAGCTGCTGCTTCTATTATCACCCCCTTTTCCAACCACTGGTGTTTTATCCATGTGGGCTTTGAGTCATGTTCCACACCGTTGTCACAGATCTCTCTTTCCAACCTCCAAAGTTGTCTTCGAAAGAATGTCTCACTCTGACTTATTCTTGATGCTTCCACTCTAAAATTTGATTTGAGGTATTATTTTGAAGTGGTTTGGAAGGGAATGTTGGGAAAGTTCAGTTGAATGCTTTCTTTACTCCACCATCTTGGCTCCACCCCGGAAATCCTGTGTCTTGATCTGCAAAATGAGATTCATACTATTTGTACTACCTTGAAGTACTATATGAAATAAGTCAATTCCTACCTCACAGAGAAACATGATTTGCAAATGGTTACATAAATGAGAGCTATTATTATCTGTACATATGTTTATTTATATACGTTGGGGGTGGTGGTGGTGGTAATGAACTTGTGATTTCATTGACATAAGGAACTGCTAATGAGGAAAACCACTCTACCAATGCAGATCACCAATTGCTGAGCATTTTATGGTCTGAAAGGATTTCTCAGGTGGGGTAGGGGTGGCACTGAGGTGATAAGGGATTTGTTCAGAGTGAGCAAAGTCACTGTGTGTCAGAAGCACAACCTAAACTCAAGTCTTCCTGACTTGAGTCTGGCTCACTATGCTAAGCTGCTTCTCAGATTTTACTGGGACTTAAATAAGGTGAGATAGGTGGCACAGTGGATAGAGCACTGGGCCTGGAGTCAGACCTGAGTTCAAATATGGTCTCAGACACTTACTGGCTGTATGACCCTAGGCAAGTCACTTAACCCTGTTTGCCTAAATTTCCTCACCTGTAAAGTGAGCTGGAGAAGGAAATGGCAAACCACCCCAGTATCTTTGCCAAGGAAACTCCCAAATGGGGTGACAGAGAATCAGACATAACTTAGATGATTGAACAAAGTAAGATGTCAAAGGGCTTCAGAGCTGTTATAAATATCTGGCATTCAACTGGAATGGGCTGGAATGGAACAATCACTAACTGTTTCTAACCATGAAATTTTTCCATGTTAACAATCATAGCCCTTTGCATTTTAGAGCACATTACATTTTTAAGGTACTTGCATGTAAAATTAAATAGAACTACAAATGAAATGTGAAGGAAAAATACAAAAAGAAGTAGTGAGTTTCCTATAAATATGCTATAGGCTCAGGCCCTCACTTGGCAGTATTTTAATCAAGAAGGGAGCTTTGAGTTGTACACTATACAGCGGCTAAATTGGGAAGTATTTCAGAGCAATCCTGAAAGTCAAGTTAGACTGTCTTTACCCTCATCTTTTCTTAGTGTTCCAGGATTGGCACAAAAGCTAAGGCAAAAAAATCCATCTTGTGTCTTCCTCAGCTAGGGTATTCTGAAAGTACACAATTCCCCAGTTTCTGATAGATACTCTTTTGTGGAACTTGATTCAGGGAGGGAGGAAGAGGCAACAAAAGCCCCATTTGCATTATAGAATGCCACAAAACTGCCTCCCTATGGATGGAACACAGGGGTTATAGAAGCCCTTTGCATTTGGATGATATTGATGGTTACTGAGAACACTCAAAAAAACACATGATTCCTACCCAAGAAACTGCAGTGACTGACCAGTTTCAGTCTGAAAGCAAACAACAATACCAAAAAACCCAAGAAAACGATTAACCAGCCATCACCACCAACAACAAAAACTCCTTAAGTAAAGTGGAAGATTCAGATCCAATGATGCTTAGACCTTCCCTTCCCTTCCCTTCCCTTCCCTTCCCTTCCCTTCCCTTCCCTTTGCTGTCACACCAATTAGGGTTCAGTGACTTGCCTAATGTCACCCGGCTAGTAAGTGCTAACTGTCTGAGGTCACATTCGAACTCTGGTCCTCCTGACTCCAGGGTCAGTACTCTATTCACTTATCTACCTAGCGCCCCCCCCCCCCTTAGAGTTTTTCTGTGGGTTCTTTGCCTCCCCTTCTCCTCACAGACTTTCCACCCCAAAGCCAGGGAACTCATCCCTGAAGCTTGATCCCCTGACTCAAACTGCATATTTCTTTCCATCCCCTCCTCAGCGTGGGACAAACAGCATTGACTAGCATCTTAGCAGGCCTTTAAGGTGAACAGCTATTTTCTTGGAGGAAGGTTGCTGAGGACAAACTGTGAAAAAAAATCACTTTAAGAGAAACTGCAGTGTCATTCTCATTACTTCTCAGCTAAGCTGGCATTTTCTCAGAGAACACCTAATTCTAAGGTAGACATAACTCTGGTTGACAATCCAGAGGAAATGAGCAATATGGAGAGAAAGGTCCGTTTGGAATACACAGATAAACAACAACGAACAATAAACAATAACAAATCACACAAGAAACAGCCACCCAAACCCTTGAAATTTAGCAAATGTTTTCAAGCCCCTCCTCCCCAGTCTTAGTCCTCTGGGTAACAAGTGTGTGATTGAGGTTGGAATTTCCATCTTATTTCCTTTGTCCATCATCTGAGGGTATTAGTAGGTGGTTATTGTGTAAAGCATTGGATATGGAATCAGGAAGACCTGAGCTCAAATCCTGCCTCAAATACTTCCTAATCTGAGAAAAAGGCTCACTCTAGAAAGAATCATACTTGTGAAGCCAGGAAAGTTCTCATTTTATTTTACATTCCTAGTGAATGGGTAACTCCCTAACGGAGTCCACTTGTGTTCAGACAAATGCAAGGCTTTTCATGCTCTGTTACCAATTTGAATTTCCTCCCTTGCTCTCTGTTGGCTAGATGCAGCCTCTTGAACTGTCCATTTCATATTCTCTTCCTTCATATGTTCCTCCTAAAATAGCTCTTTAAGCACGCGTACAAGTTTCTGACATTTTACTCAATCAGAAGCCTGGTTCTGCTAGGTCACAGCTCTGATTAGAACCTGTTACCTCTGACTTACAGCCTGTTATCACTCAAAGCTGGGAGTAGTTTTAATCCTGTAGAAACAGAACTCCTTCTTTTGTTTCCTACACTAACTATATTACCCTGGGCAAGCCCTTTTGCTTCTTTTGGACTCAGTTTCCCCATCTATAGACTGAGATAAAAGACTTACTTTAGGGATTGCTGGTACAATCAAATGAGATAATATGTGTAAAGTTTTTTGCAAACCTTAAAGAAATGTAAATGTCTACCTGTTATTATTATTAATTATTGTTATCATTACTATTGATGGGAAAAGGACAGCAGGAGAAGAATTCTGAAGACTGGTTTATTTACAAAGTAGAAAATGGGTCTCTTTTAATGTAGAGTCACAGCAGGTAATTGAAGCCACAGACCAAAGAATTCTCCAATCCTCTTATAGCAGTCTATATTGTTCAAAGATGGGCACCAGAAAGAGGTTGTATCTGTGTTAACCTCTCTATGCCCCTTGGAGAAAGAAAGGTACATATAAATGGAATGCAATATTTTTTGGGGGGTGATTCACCAGAGTTATTTTCAAATGGATTTGTCACAGGGGTGTGGGAGGTAAGGAAGAACAGATAAATAAAGCAATTATGAGAAAGAGAGAAAAGCAAGGTAAGGAAAAGAGGTTTTTAGGGGAAGCTCTGAGATATAGCTGAAAGGAAAGGAGCCTAATGAGGGAAGAGGAGGGAAGGAGGGAAGGGCTATAGCATTCCCTTAAGAATAATTACTGAAAATTTGGACGGACTTCTGAGGTAAAAGGGAAGATGTATATAACCTACAGCCTCTTGGGAGATGAATCTGGAAAGTGGGAAAGAGAAAGCTTAAGATGAGGAATTATCAACCAAATGCAAACCACTTTTGTTATTTGTTTTCTTATTACATTATGCCATAAAGAAGGAATTGTAGTGTCTCTCCCAGAGTGTGTATCTAAAAGGGTTTCTCATATCAGGGTGAATAAATGGGAAGCTCTCTGTCCAGGCACCCACAGGTAGAGCATCCTGTGAGAATCATCAGGATCCCCAACAATTCCCTGAACACCTGGTTATTTTTCATTTCTCAAAGACTTGAGCTTGCTAGGCATTGGGGCAAGTGGGAGAAAGGACTGATTACATAATCTTTATGAGCTGTGACCAGGGGGTAGTTTTCTTCTTACATACTACCTACATGGCCTTGGGCAACATCTCTGTGGCCCCAGTTTCCTGAGGGTTAGGGCTATTGATTTCCAATGTTCCTTACATCTCAAAATTCTATAATTCTTCAATTTGTACAAATAAGAGGTCTACACAATACCTCTGTATGTATATGTGGGAATCTACTCAATTCCAAGATCCAAGAGGGACAAAAATGAAGTCATTTAATGACATACCCAGCAATCCAGGAATCTAGAAGAAAGGAACCTCTCTGTGATCCCTTTGTCTCCTGATGATCCTGACCCTTTGGAGGTATCTCAATAACTGGGTTCTCATCTCAGGTTATCTCAAAGTATGTTCAATATTGGCGACCCCCAGATTATTGGTATAGTCTCTGAATCATTGAGTCTTAGCTGATTCTAGAAAGTCCAAAAGCTTGTGGTCATTAATGAATGCTTATTGACTGGCTGAATGGAAAGCATCCAAAGACAAAAACAATAACAAACCCATATGTAGTTTTTAATCAAGAAACAAACACAGAATCTTGGAGTCTGATGGAACTTCAGAGACCATTGGCCCTAACCTGTCCTTGATCTGAAATCCTCTTTATAGCATCTTCAATAAGTAGTCATTCCGTCTTGAGTTGTAGATGGTTAGTGAAATGGACCTCCTCTACCGCTTCTTGTGATGGCCCATCTCATTTAAGAAGCTTTTCCTTATATCAGCCTAAACCTTTGTGGCTTCTGCTTCTGTTTTCTGGGTTGAAACACAAAGACCCATCCCTCTTCCATTTGGTAATCTCTTGAGTACTTGAAGACAGCTATTATGTAATCACAATTATTATTTCCAAGGTTAAACAGGCCATTTCTTTAAGCAATGTTCACATGGAATGGCTCAGTGTGAAGCCCTCAGTCATCTTGGTCATCTACTTCTAGACCTCTTCCAACTTGTCCTTGTCCTTCCTAAAATGTGTCATCCAGAACTGAACACAATATACCTGGGGCTAGGTGGCACAATGGAAGAGTGCTCAGGAAAACCTGAGATGAAATTCAGCTTCAGACACTTATTAGCTGTATGACCTTGGGCAAGTCATGTAACCTATTTACCTCAGTTTCTTCAACTGTTAAATGAGTATAACAATAGCGCCTGCGTCCCAGAGTTGTTGTGAGGATCAAATAAGATAAAATTTGTAAAGTATTTAGCACAGTGCCTGGCAGATATTGGGCACTATAGAAATGCAATTATAATTATTATTAATTATATTCCAGATCTAGTCTAACCAGAACAAAGTAAAGCAAGGCTATCACTTACTATATGCTGGACACCATGGATTTCAATACAGTCCCAAATCATGTTTGTATGTGTGTGTGTGTGTGTATGTGTGTGTTGTTGCTGTTGATAAATCACATTGTTGACTTATATTGATCCTGCAGTCCCCTAAAACTCCCATATCTCTTGTAGGAGACTTCCTGTTTAACCAGGACTCTTCTATTTTGTTCTTGTGAAATTGATTTTTTTTCAGTCTTAGTGTAGGACTTCACATTTATCTCTATTAAACTTTAGTTCAGTAAGTTCAGTCCATCATGCCAGTCTGTTGAGACCTTTTTGTATCCTAATTCTGTCATCTAACATAATCTCTATTATTTTCTAGTTTTGTACCAATTGAAATTTGTAAAACATGCCAAGAACTTCTTTCTCCAAAACACGGATAAGCCAGTTCTCCCCTTTTCCCTTCTCATTGAAATTGTTTTCATTTACTTATGGATTTATTTCTCCTATAAAATTTTAGGATATGGACTCCTAGCTGATCTTTATTTTCACCCTTTGAAACAAGTTCTCTGAAAATCTAAGCTATAGGTTAGACTATGTCCTGCTTTCACTCCCTTCTCTATCATGAATCCTTCTAAGTGCAGTCTCTTCCCCACAAAGTTCTTACCGTTTCTTCTTTACCAGTTCCTTCTAGGTAGTCATAAAGTGGTGCCTATTAGTGGTCTCCTTCTTTGCTTCTTCCGCCCTTTGGAGGACAATACTATCCTCAGGGCCCTCCAAGGTTTTTTTTTTATTAGTTCTTCTGTTCTTGACAGAGACAGAGCTTTAGCCCTCCTCACAACTGGCCCTGATCTATCTTTCCAACTTTGTTATTCCTTACTCCTCTTACTGTACTCTATACTCTAGCCATACTGACCTCCATGTTGTTCGTTACAAATGATATTCTATCCTCATTTCCTTTGTAATGATTGTTCCTCATGCTCAGAACTTATTCACTCCCATCTCTGGGAGTCCATTAATTTCTTCAAAACTTTGTCCAAGTACAGTAGTACTGCCTCTATGGGCAGCTCTCTTGAGCCCCAAGCTGCTAGTACCTTTCTCCTAAAAGTTATCTTGCATTTTTGAATACACATTGCATACAGTCATTCATTTAATATTGTTTCTAGAAGCTTATATTCTATTAGGATACAATATTAAATAAATGACTATATACAACATGAATACAAAAATACTCTATAATCCAAGTCCAGTGGTAACTCAGGCCTTCTTTCTATTCCCTGGCCTCCGTGCATTTTCACTGGCTGTCCTCCATGACTGGAATTCCCCTTCCTTTTCACCTCTGCCCCCAGCTTCCCTCACTTTCTACAAGAATTCTTTCACAGTCTTCTTTAATGTTTGTGCCTGCCCTCTGTTGATTATCTTCATTTTATCTTCCCATCAACCTCATTTAAGTCCAATTCACACACAAGTCAAGGCATCACCCTCATGATGTCATTGGTTCCCTTTGAGAATGAAGAATAGACAACAGACATGTATGCATGTACAATATATATGTGTGTGTATAAAACAACATGCAATCAACCATATACAATAAGATTTATATTTATATGTATATATTACACAGTACTTTCCATGTTACACATATATCTTGTTTTATACAGTTAATTTATTTTGTTTTTCCCATTAGATTTTGAGCTCCTTAACGATGGAGATGATTTTTCCCTTTCTTTGTATCCTCTGGTGTTTAGCACACTGCCTAACACATAGTAGGTACTTAAAAATATTTATTGACTTGGTTTATGAAAGACGGTAAGCTTTTTTTTGGAAGGGGGAAGGCAGGGCAATTGGGGTTAAGTGACTTGCCCAAGGTCACACAGCTAGTAAGTATTAAGCGTCTGAGGTCGGACTTGAACTCAGATCTTCCTGACTCCAGGACTTGTGCTCTATTCACTGTGCCACCTAGCTGCCCTGATGGCAAGCTTTTGATATGTACTTCTAGCCATAAGGTTCTGTGTAGCTAGGAATGGAGTAGGTGCTAAACATTTCTTGGTCAGTAGTGATGTGATGTAGTTCCCACTACATCTTTACATAGTATACATTGACCAAAAAGCTCATGCTCTTTAAGGATAATCCTTCTGTATTTTATAGTGTGATGTTCCCAACCCTGATGTTGGGGAAGAATGAAGGTAAAAGGAAAAGGGGTTGGCAGAGGATGAGATAGATAGTGTCATGGAAGGAATGAACATGAGCTTGGATAGACTTCAAGAGAGAGAGGAGGACAGAAGGTCCTGGCATGCCATTATCCACACAGAGACTGAATGACTGAACAACAACAACATTTTCCAGTGGTCCTGAACTTCCATCATAAACTCCTCTGGTTTTATAAACCTATAGAAATCATATAATTCAGTCTTTTGTTCACTGCTTCCTAATGTCCTTCCTGAAATATGGCACCCAGACGATCACAGTACACCATGTATATGATCTTCCCAGACCACAGTGGGACCATCTTCTCATTCAAGACAGCATGGGTCTCAATACTGCTTATGGGTGTTGGCTTTTCTTGCCATTTTGTCAGTGTTACTGACATGGAGATGGTAGTGTACTAAATCCACTTTTAAAAATATATAATGCTGTCCAGCCATGCTCCATACCCTTTACTCAAGCAGCTGCTAGTTTCAGCCCAGTTGTGGAACATTACTTTTATCACTATTGAATTTACAGTGATTAAATTTGGCCCATTACTTAACCCCATTGCCCACATGCTACTTATAGCTTTGCTCCAACATAGACCTTCCCCTCCAATCAGACCACTTTCTTCATTTTTCACTTCTCTACCATACTGTGCTCAAGGTTGCCCCTCTGAGACTTTGCTCATGCTGTTATCTCTCCTAGAAAGATCTTCCCTCATTTAAATCTAACTCATCCTACAGGGTCTCCTTTTCCATAAATTCTTTCCCAGTTGCATCAGCCTATATTGAGCTCTTCCTTCCCTGAACTCTGATACATTTAGAGCCAGTACCCAATTTAGAATTTATACTGATCTCTCTCCCACATCACAGATTTTCAAGGAAGGATGTATAAACACATAAAGGATTATCACATGGAAGAGGGTTACATTTGTCTTGTCCTTCTCTTCCCTCCAAATAAATAAATAAACTAACAGATCAAAGAGCAATGAGAAGTAGAAGATAGAAGATTTAGGTTTCAGGTAAAGTCAACAAGCCAGTAAATCAACAGACATTTACTTATTAAGTGGTTACTACATGCTAGGGACGGTGCTAAGTGTTGGAGAAACAAAGAAAGACAAAAGTCATCTCTACCTTGAAGGAGTTTACATTTTAATGGAAGAGACAACATTGTAAATAACTAGAAACAAATAAGATATATGCAGAGTAGATGAAAGTTCATGTGAAAGAGAGGCATGGCCAGAGGAGTGGACTGAAAAGACTCTTGACAAGGGTGGAATTTGAGCCAGAGAAACTAAAGGATGGTGGTGAGAGGGCAGAGAATTCCAGGCATAGGGGACCCCCAGGGTAAAGGCAAAGATCCAGGAGGTGGAAAGTTCTCTCTGAGGAGTTGCAGATGGACTATAGCTGGATTGCTGACTTTGTGGAGAGGAATAAAGCATGAGAAGGTTGGAAAATTAGGGAGGGATGTGGTCATGGTTTCAATGCTAAATGGAAGCATTTGCATTTGATCCCTGGGGTATTAGGGGGCCACTGGAGCCCACTGAATTGAGAGTGGCATGGTCACATTAAAGCTGTAGAAAAGTCACCTTTGAAGTTGAACAGAAGATGAATCAGAAAGGGGAGAGATTGAAGTAGGGAGAACAGCTTTTAAACTATTGTGATAGTCCAAGGATGGGAAGATGAGGACCTGAACCAGGTCTGGCTTTTTTTAGGTGGAAAAAAGGGTTCACTTATGAGAGAGTTTGCAAAGGTGAAGCTATCACAGAGAGGATTAGGCTGCCTCAGAAGGTCAAGGCCTTCCTTGTGCTGGAGATATTCAAGCAAAGGCTGGTGGTCACCTTTGGGGTATGTTGTAGAGATTCTTATTCAGGTCCCATATGGACTAGATGGATTCTGAGAGTATGAGATTTGGGAAACTCAATTGGTTTCTAATTATTTCATGTCCACATGTCTTGTTTACCCACCTATATTATAAGATCTAAGAAAATAAGGACCACATCTCTATTTCTTTTGCAACTCTACCCCACTAATCCCCTGGACTCATGTATCTAGCACAAAGTTGAAGAATAGATGTTTGATAAATATTTCTTGGTTGGCTAATTGAAGTCTTCCCAAAGCTATGCTGTTAATGAACTACCGTGTTTCCCCGATAATAAGACCTATCCTGAAAATAAGCCCTCCCCTTACTGTGTAAGATTCCTCTAAAATAAGCCCTCCCCCAAAAATAAGCCCTATTGAGATTGCTACTGTAGTGAAGGTGATCCCCTGTGCTACATGCTACATGATGGTACCCTCTGTATGCACCGTCCCCCCCCCCCCCGGTGAAATGCATGCCACGCTCTGAGCTGCATCCAATCAGAGCTGCAGCAGTGAGCGCGTCATCCTGTTCTTCCCCAGTGATTTGCTTGCTGGCGCCATTGAGAGCAGTGCCATGGAGGAGAGCCGAGGCAGGGCAACATAAGCCCTCCCCTGAAAATAAGCCCTCTGGTGTTTTTCTTTCCAAAAAATTTAATAAGACAGTGTCTTATTATCGGGGAAACACGGTAGAGTGGTTGGACAGCACCTAAGGATCGCTATAGAAATGACTTCATTAATGGTTTAGAAGTCACCTGGAAACATTGTAGTTTGGAATTTTTACCAGGTGAATATAATGCAGATACATGAATAGGATGGGAATGGTGGCTGAAATAAGGATGGTGGATGGATGTGTGGGGAGATCTACAGTACCAAAGATAACCTGAAGTTGTCATTATTCCTAGCTCCTCCTCTTAGGAAGATAGGCTATTTCCTCCTTTCCTTCCTCTCTTGTAGTGAAAATGAGGAGAGGAAAGGGTCTAGGGAAAAAAAAATAGTTCTAGCTTGGACATACTGAGTTTGAGATACCTATGGGACATCATTCAGCTAGAGATGTCTATCAGGCCAGTAGGGATTTGGGACTGTAACTTAGGAGACACAAGGGGGCTTTCAATTTGTACTTCATTTGCATAGTAATAATAGTGGAACCCATAGAAACTAATGAAGTCACTGGAAAAAATAATAATAATAGCTAGCTAGTATTTATATAATACCTACTATGTGGCAGGCAAAATGCTTTACAAATATTCCTTCATTTGATCCTCACAAGAAGTCTGGAAGGTAGATGTTATCATTGTCCCCACTTTACACAAGAGGAAACGGAGGTATACGGGCTTATGTGACATGTGCAAGCTCACACGACTAGTGAAGTTCTCAGATTGGATTTGAGCTAAGGTCTTCTTGACTTCAGGCCCAGCACTCTCTTCATTGCGCCACCTAGTTGTACAGACAAGACAAAAGGACCCAGGACAGAGTCCTGGAATTCATTCAGTTGAGGTGAGTTGGCCACGTGCGGTGGGAACAATATCCTCATCCCTGCCTCCAAGTAAGTTAAGCAAGTTTGCCCTTAAAAGGTATTGAGAGGGGAAGCTAGGTGGCACAGTGAATAGAGCACCGGTCCTGAAGTCAGGAGGACCTGAGTTCAAGTTCGGCCTCGGACACGACACACTAGCTGTGTGATCTTGGGCAAGTCACTTAACCCCAACTGCCTTGCCTTCTCCCGTCCAAAAATAGAAAGGTATTGAGACCATCCTAGAGACTCAGAGGACTTCAGTTCCTCATCACCTGAGTATGAAACAGTCACAAGGAGTTCTAGGCACCCTCTCTGACACTTGACTGGTGGATGAGAATGGGTAGCCCAGGCAAGGGAGCTGCACTTAGCTAAATGCACATCTGTTGTCCTCCATATCCATCTCTGATGAATATCCTCCTCCTTCCATGGCTTTGCAAATATCCTTTTGTTAATTGTTGAGTGACGGCAAGAGTCTCATTTTGCTCCCATATCGAACCTATACCACTAAGGGTCTAACTTGAGTCAAGCCCAACCCAGAATAGCATGGGTGATGGTCTTGCAAAGGAGAATGAGAGTGCAGACCTAGGTAGGGGACTCACACAACACAGTACTATTGCCAAAACTTGGGAATGAGAAAGAACACAAAAAGGGGAAGGAGGTTAGCAGTGACATGCTGCAGAGATGCCAAGAAGGCTGAGGACTGAGAAAAGGCCAATGAATTTAGTAATAATGGGATCACTAAAGACTTTGGAAAGAGAGGTTTCAGTCAAGTATTTGTGACAGAAGCCAGATTGCAAGGATTTTAGAAGTGAGAAAATAGAGGCAATAAATAATACTTTTTTAAAAAGAAATTTGGCTTTTAAAGGAAGGGAAAATACTGGATGATTGCTTGAAAGGGTGGTAGTATGAACTAAGAAATTTTTTTATGAGGCAATTTGGGCATGTTTTTAAGCAATAGGAAAGGAACTAGCTGATAAAGAGAAATTTGAAATTAAGAACAGATTGGATATTGAAGGGGAAAGCTGTTAGACAGGGCATGATGGTACAGGAACTAGTAGAAGGGTTGGCATTAACAGAGTCTTTCTCTAAGACTAGATTAAAGGAAGAGAAAATAGGTGATGCTGCTGAGGTGACTTGCAGAGTGTCCTAAAAGTCTTTGTGGAGTTTTAAGCTCCCCAGTATAGAACTAGAGAGAAGAGGGAGATCAATCACAATGGATGGAGTCAATCTTTTACTTAGACTTGAAGCCAGGAAGACCTGTGTTCGAGTTCTGCTTCTGATTTATGGCAGCTGAATGACCACTTAAACTCTCAGCGTTCTTGACAACTGTCTAAGAGTATAAGTTGCAGAGAAGGTACTGGTAGAGAGCATTTCCTCACCTAAGAAGGAATACCAGTAGTAACTACAGTATCACAGATCTAGTCCATATCTCTATAAATAGTAATTTAATTGCCTTTTATATGTAAGAACTGTATCCATAAGCCAATGAATTGCTATTATATTGGAGGAATGAAGACCAATCACTATTGGTATTTCCTCAAAGAAAGAAGCCAAAAGACATAAAGAAGTTAACAGTTTCATGGAAAGTCTCCAAGTTTTCCTTGGATAATTGGGGAGTGGGCAAAGTATGTCCTGTAACCACAATGTTGATTATGAATGTAAGCAACAAGAGACTGCCACAAAGGTAATTACAATTGATACTGTAATATCTGTTGCAAAGGATGAAGAAATAAAGATTCTGTGAAGGTCTTTATAAGAACCTCTCAACCAGGGATTCTTAAATTTGGGTCCAGGAATTCATGATGAGATTTTCATCCATGAAATTGCATGGGAAAATTGCATCTTTGTTTCATTAACCTCCAAATGAAATTTAGCATTTCCTTCCATTTCTTAAAGTCATTATTCTGAGATCAACTTCATAGGCTTCATTGTACTGCCAAATGGGTCCACACCACAAAAATGGCTAAGAACCCTTTCTTTGTACCAATTCATTGACACTTAATGTCTTCATTGGGAAACTGAACATAGAGAAAACTGAAGGATATGCCAGAAAATATCCAAGAAATAAAAGAGTGGACCCCTCAGAAACCTCAAGTTTGTTTATCATGAGTATTGTTCTACAAGAAAGAGTTAGATAAAACTAGATATGGTGAGCACTGAGTAACATTACAAAAAAATGTTAAAAGGAAAAGTTGGTTCCTGACGAATCACTCCCAAATCAGTGTCTACAAGAATTCATAGTTAAAGCAAAGGCTGAAACCAACATAAGTTCAGAAAAAAAATTAATTGAAAAGACATGGTGTGGAATTAAAGTAGCTCCAATCCAAACTATTAAAGACAAGCTTTTGAATGAAAATGGAAAATGGATAAAAGAAAGAAAGATACTGATTCTGATTTCTTTGAAAAGTACAACATATAAAATAGTTGCCATAATGAGGAAGCTCAATACTCCCAGATGTCCTTGCCAAGTTGAGATACTTGGTACCTAAAGACAAGAGTTATTTAGCATATAAGACAATTTGTAAAATATGATGAATGAAGATGGGGAAATATTGCAAGCATCTTCATCTCATGGAACAGAAATAGTCTAAGGAAAGACCAGTTTGCACAAAATTTGATGTGAGATCCTATATTTGAACAGGTGAAAATGTGATCTAGTTTTAATTCTGGGGAAGGAGGACCACTGCATTTGGACATAAGAACTTCAGTACCCAATATACTTTTGTGGGGATAAGATGATGACGCCATTAAGCTGTTTTCCAGTAATATCAGTAAATTACATTAGTCCATCAAAAAGCATTTATTAGGCATCTTCTGTGTGGCAAGGGCTGTTTTAGGTACTGAGGATATGTGGACAATCACAAGATAGTTCCTGCCTTTAAGATCTTACATTTTACAGGTAAGATATAACATATTCATTAACAGTCAGTCAATAAATACTTATTAAGCACCTACTATGTACCAGGTATTGTAGTAATACTAATAAGGAAATATTAGTTGTATATAAAACAATTACAAAGTGATTTTGGAACCACTCCAATAGCTAACAGAATCAGGAAAGGTCTCTCGAATCAGTATTTGAGCTGAGCCTTGAAGGGAGTCAGAAGTGAGGAGGAGATTATTCCAGGCATTGGGCGACAGCTTGTGCAAAGACATGGAGAAAAGAAATAGACTTTCATGTATAAGAAACAATCGTAAGTAGACCAGTTTGACTGGAGTAGGGTGTGGGAGAAGATTCTATGTGTAATTAGCTTGGAAAGAGAAATTGTAGTCAGACAGATTGAAAGGGGAATTGATAGTTTATCTTAATATGAAATGGGGAAACATTGAAGCCTCTCTAGCATGGGGGTAACATGGTCAAGCCTGTGCTTTTGGCATATCCATTTGACAGCTGCACTGGAGGATGGACAAGGAAGGGGAAAGGTCAGATGAAAGGACACCAATGAGTTGGGTAAAATTTGGGGTTACTTAATCACACTTTTTCAATCACTCACCCATTATGGGCAACAGGACAGTTAATAATTATAGCTAACATTTATGTAGATCTTCACAAATAATACCTGATTTGATCCTCTCAAAAGCCTAGGAAGTAGGTTCTATTATTATCCCTATTTTACAAATGAGGAAACTCAGACAGACAGTGGTTAAGTGACTTGTCCAAGGTCATACACCTAGTAAGTGTTCAAGGCTAGTTTTGAACTCAGGTTTTCCTGACTCCAGGTCCAGTGCCTTATTCACCATGACACCTAGCTACTGTAATTATTGATGTAAACTGTGGCTGGGCAGTGTAATTTTCCCCTGCATGGAATTACTTGGCTTTTAAGAGCATCAAAGATGTTATCTTGGCCTCCTTAAACCTTAATAGACTGAGTTTATTTGCCAAACCAATAATTCTAGACCCATGCACAAATAAATCCTTCAGGTTTTTAAAAAATGAATATGGGGAAGGGAACAAACATTTTTTAAGAACGTCTTACGTGCCAGGCATTTGCTAAGTGCTTTACAAATTTTACCTCATTTGATCTCCACAACAACCTGGGAGGAAGGTAAAATTATTACCTCCATTTTATGACTGAGGAAAAGGAGGCACATAGAGTTTAAGTAACTTCTAAGGGTCACACAGATAGTGTTTGAGACCAGATTTGAATTCAGGTCTTCCTGATTCCATGGTGCCACATAATGGACTTTAATACAGAAAGGGAGATGATATAATGAATGACTAGGAATAATGGATTTACAGTTTTCCCCCATTGTCATTTTAATGACTTTCATAATAAAATACAGGACCTTTTCAATATTTCTTAATTTTCCTGAGAAATTTCATTTACCCTACATACTGTTCCCCATTCATCCTGTTCCCCTACCCCACCCAGCCACAGCACTGCATGGTGGGTAGAGAGGTAGATGTAGAGTCAAGAACAGAGTTCAAATTCCAGCTCTGACATTTACTAACTGACTGTGCGCCAGTCACATAACTCCTGAGAACCCCACGACCCTCACTGTAACTTATATATGAAGGTATAGATGGGTTGTGACAACTGAAACCCTTCAATATTGAAGTATGTATTTCTCACCCCGCCTCCCAAGTCACTGTTGTTGTAACAAGTATATACCTTTTGCCCTTAAAGACTTTACTAAGGTCATTTCATTGAATAATACGGTCTAAGAAATTTAACAAGATACAATGGCATGAATTTAATTTATGTATAAAATGAAATGTCTATTTTCATTAAAATCCTAGTAGGTCATTTTAAAAACCTAACCTTTTCCATGGACTATGACTATACTCTATGTAAGCAAGTAATTAAATTCAATTAAACAGGTATTTTAGGGCTTACAGGGTGCAGAGAATTGTGCTAGGCTCCAAGGAACAGATAGATAAATAATATTTAGTACCCACCCTCATATAGCTATACGCCATTTTTATTTCCCATGCCAACTGCTAAGAGTTGACCTGAGGACACAGACAATTGTGGTTCCAATGTACCTGTTGACCTTGGAATATGACCTGGGGAAGAGACAAATAAAAAAATGTCCACCAATAATTGCGATTTAAACAGAAATTCCATCTTCACCGAGGGGGACATTGCAAAAGTGATTCATGTATGTTTTGAACCCTATTGCCTATCTCTTATTTCAGGAGAATTGAGAAAAGGGGATTTATGATGACAATATCTGTGTACTTCTCAAGCTTACCTTCTCAATATATTTCTGATAGCAGGTTGGTTTCTTTCAAGTGACAGTTCCTTGCTTTCTGCTAGAAGGGATTGCTTCTTTCTGCAATGATAATAAGGCAAATGACTGAGGGGTTGGGAATACTGTCAGCCAATTAGACATTAGCAAGAAGGATAGGCCAACAAGTAAACAGTGAAGCAGCTTACCTTTTCCTCCAGGTTTTATTAATGATTGAATTTAGTCTCATGGATGGATGAGAGTCAGTGTGACATCACAGGGTCTCAGATCCAGAACCAGAAGAAACCAAAATGGTCCTTATTTCAGTCCCCTTATTTTACAAAATTTTGGAATTCCTCCCCTTCCCTCCACTCCCCTCCCCCTCCTCCCCTCTTCTCTTCTGTTTTTCTCTCTCACTTACTGTATCTTTCCCCTCCTCCTCCTCCTTCCTCTCTTTCTTTTCTCCCCTTTTCTTTTTCTCCATCCCTCACTTCCTCTCTTTCCCTACCTCCCTCTCTTTCTCCCTTTCCAGCCATCTCTCTCTATCTCTGCTTTCTCTATGTCTCTCTCTCTCCCCTCCTCCCTCCCCCCCCCCCCCCTCTCTCTCTCTCTCTCTCTTTCTCTCTCTCTCTCTCCTTCTCTCTCACTTTCCAGCCATCTCTATCTCTGCTCTCTCTGTCTCTGTCTCTCTGTCTCTGTCTCTCTCTCATTTTCCAGCCATCTCTCTCTATCTCTGCTCTCTCTGTCTCTCTCTCCCCCTCCTCCCCTACTCACCCACCTCACTCTCTCATTCTCTCTCTCTCTTTCTTATGCCTTATTGTGGCAAGGGACATACCCTTGGGTTCTTCAGAGAGCCCTGTGCCCCTGAAGTCCAATCACAGCTAGGCACCACCATGATTAAAAAAGACCTCAAGTATGGGCCTGATGATGGACTATGTGTTGTTTTTCAAGGAACAACATCACTCAGTTTGCAGAGCATTAGCAATAGCATTTGGCTATTAGTCACTGACTTAGTTTGTTTAGTTAAAGTAACCTATGCAAACCCTCTACTAGGGCAGAGGGAGTATGGTATGGTAGCTAGGTGACACAGTACCCAGGTCCTGGATTCAGGAATACCTGAGTTCTAATCTGGCCTCAGACACTTACTTACTAGATGTTTGTCTCTGGACAAGTTGCTTGATTTCTATTTACCTTGGTTCCCCATTTGTAAAATGGGAATAATAATACCACTTACCTCCCAGGGTCATTTTGAGGATCACATGAGATAGTATTTGTAAAATGCTTAGCGCAGTACCTGGAACATAGTAGGTACTTTATCAATGATAACGCTTATTATTATTCACACCACAAAGTCACATATCCCTTAAAACATCAACATGTCTATTTCTATCCACATAGAGAGATCTATATCTGTCTCCATGGGCACCCCCACCCACACAGGTGCTTCAGTGACCTTTGCTTTCCTCTCATCCTTTTTAATTTGGCCTACCTTAACACCTTCTCTCTCCTGCTCACTTTGAGAACAGAACTGTCAAATTACCAGGCCCTGAGAAAGATCTTTCAGATGGTTCTGCAGAGGTGGGGAAAATGAGAAGTTAACAACCTGACAAGGAGAGCTCGCTGCTGTTCCAAAATTTACAGTCCAATTTGGTGGCTGAAATTGGTCTGAGAAAAGTTTGCACAGGCTTCAGTCTGGCATCAGGAGAGTGTCCTGAGGGGCTCTGGTTAGAGACAAGCAGACCAGAGCCCACCTTGCTCTGTGTTAGACAAATCATTTGGTATTATGGTACCTTGTTGGATGGGGGGATATGAAGTCCTTGAGAGGTTTTCTCTGATTTCCAGACCTACACATCCATTCTGATTTTTGTTGTATGTACTCTGTCTGTACATTGAACGAACAGTGCTTCCACATGCTGTCTCCCTCATTACACGGTGAGATCCTTGAGGGCAAGAATTACTATTATTAAAGTTATGTTTTGTCTTTCTTTGCATTCCCATGCTTAGCACAGTGCCTGGTATATATAGGCATTTAATAAATACTTGTTGACTTGTAGACATTTTTCTGTTTCTCTAAGACAGGGGTGGGGAATCTATGGTCTCAAGGCTACATATGGCCCTTTCAACTTGATCCAAACTTCACAGAACAAATCCCCTTAATAAAAGGATTTGTTCTATAAAGCTTGGACTCAGTCAAAATGCCACACCCAAGGACCTAGAAGGCCACATGTGGCCTCAAGATAGCAGGTTCCCTACCGTGCAGAGCATCACAGAGGCTTAACTATATATGTTTGTAATAAATTTTATTTTTCTTGCTTTCTCAATTAGGGTGGGGAGCATGGGGGGTTCTGAGCGAGAGAATATGAACCTCAAAATAAAATTAAATTGAATCAAAACAAAATTTATAAAGACATATCACAGTGGAGATATGTTCAAGTGCCTTCAGAACTCTGTGTGTGTGTGTGTGTGTCTGTGGTTTGTGGTGGGGAGGGTGGTGGTAGTGGTGGTGATGACAGGTTAGGTATATCCTGTGTCCCTTATGTACTGAGTGCCCGTTTTCCTTTCTCTACGCTGTTAAAATCCCACTAGGCCTTTTCTTCTGCCACAGACCTAAGTGTGCATAGTCAGAATCAGGAAAGAAACAGGTGTCTATGTAGATACCTGGTACTCTCAACATACCTAGATGGACCATTGAATTCCTTTACGTGGGCATGCCTACTCTTGACAAAGTTCCCAAAGCATCCCAGCCTTCTCTTTCTCTGTAATTCTTGCCCATGTGTTGGAGAGGGCCTTAATGCCAGCACTTTCTTGGTTCAAGTTCGATGATGGGGGAAAAATGAGGCATTAGGAAGTGTAATGCTAAGCAAAGGCAACTTCCAAGGTTCAGAATACCAGCATAGAAGCTCTCCATTTTATTCGGTGACAAATTAAGAACAGAGAAAATTAAAATACAGCATTCACCAAGTGTAATTCAATAATTTCCAAGTACTACTCCACCCCTGGAAAGTATATTCATTTAGTCAATCACAAAGTCCCTCTTCCAAATACTGCTCCACCCCTAGGCAGCACATTCATTTAGTCAATCACAAAGTCCCTCTTCTCAAATGGAGATTAGTTTCCAATCATAAACAAAGTACATTTATTTGGTCAGTCACAGAGCACAAAAAAGTAAAAAAGTTTCCCACCTCTGGATCACAACTGAATTACAATTATCATCAGTTAATGCCAAGCACCTTCTCAAAAGGGGCAGTAGAGAGGGGCAGGCTGGAAAGCAATGGCGCAGGGTAGGCCGGAAGGAAGCCTGACCAATGAGGGGGGCAAGTTGTCCCACCAATCACAAAGGCCACTACCAGGCCTTTCACCAAAGGGCTGGGACTGGAAAGAGCAAGGTAAGAAACAAATGCAGGGTCCCTGTCCAGGACAGCAAATACTCCTGGGCCTACGACTCCATAGCCCAGAAATAAAAAAAAAAGCCCCAGGACTTCCAAGGACCAAGATGGCAGAGTGAACCCAGCCTGCTCCACCCCCCCCCCCCCAAACATAGTAACTATTGCTCCAGGGCAAAACCCTCAACTGTAAAGGCTTGGGAACCTTAGAGGAAGGGCGTGGCTAGGGCCCTTCCTCAAAATGGGTAGAAAGCAGACCACAAAGACTCTGGAGTCCTACTATCTTCAGAGGGAGGAACCAAACTCAGAGGGAGACAATGTGGACTCCACACCCACAGCTGAAACATCAACAGGGAACGGGTCCCAAGCACAGAAAGCTCTCCTTGATGAACTCAAAAGGAACTTTGAAAACCAAATGAGAGAGATAGAAGACAAAATAAATAATTCTTTTAAAATCAAAATTGCAGAATTAGAAAAACATTATAATGAAGAAAACAGCTTCTTAAAAAGAAAAGTGTATGATATGGAAAAGAAGCTCCAAAAATTAACCAAGGAAAATGATTTGCTAAAAACTAGAATCAACCAAATTGAAACAAATAACTCTATGAGGAACCAAGAATTAGTCAAACAAAACAAAAAGAATGAAAAATTAGAAAAAGAGGGGTGGCCAGGTGGCTCAGCGAGTAAGAGCACTGGCTCCAGTGTCGGGATGACCTGGATCAAATCCGGGCTCAGATACTCAGCACCACACCCAGAAATAATAACTGGCCGTGTAACCTTGAGCAAGTTACTTAACCCCAATTGCTTTAAAAAAAAAAATTAGAAAAAGAGGTAAAATATCTCAATGGAAAAATAACTGACCTGGAAAATAGATCCAGGAGAGATAACCTGAGAATCATAGCCCTACCAGAAAATCATGATGAAAAAATGAGCCTGGACAACATTCTCCAAGAGCTCATTAAGGAAAATTGTCCTGAGATACTAGAACCTAAGGGTAAAATAGAAATTGAGAGAATCTACCAGACACCTCCTGAAAGAGATCCCAAATTGAAAAGTCTTCAAAATGTTGTGGCCAAACTCAAGAACTACCAGGTAAAAGAAAAAATACTTCAAGTGGCCAGAAAGAAACAATTCAAATATCGAGGAGCCACAGTGAGGATCGCACAGGATTTGGCAGGCTCTACACTGAAAGATCGGAGGCAATGGAATTCAATTTTCTGCAAGGCAAAAGAGCTCAGATTACAATCAAGGATCACCTACCCAGTGAGACTGAGCACATTCTTCCAGGCAAAGAGATGGTCATTCAATGATATAACAGATTTCCAGACCTTTCTGATGAAAAAGTCAGAGCTCAATGGAAAATTCAACCTCCAATTACGAGATGCAAGAGTGACATAGAAAGGTAAACAAGGAAAATGCACACACATACACACACACACACACACACAAACACACCCTGTTATTTAATAAGAGCAAACTGTTTATAGACAAGTAGAGGGTATGAGTATAAATTACACAAAATGACGATTAAAAAATCTTATTAAGGGCTACAAAGGGACTGCAATGGAAGAAGAGGAATGAATGAAGTGGAAAAGGGTAAATTATGCCACACAAAGAAGCATAAAAACAATGTAGCAGAGATAAAAAAAGGGAAGGAGATGAGTATTATGTGAGCTTTTCCCTCATTGGGTCTGGTGCAAGGAGGGAATAACAACCAGTTAAGCATAGGACTCTATGGAGAAGAGATGCAAAACGTATCATACTGTGTTTCCCTGATGATAAGACACTGTCTTATTATTTGTTTTGGAAAGAAAAACACCAGAGGGCTTATTTTCAGGGGAGGGCTTATGTTGTCCTGCCTCAGCTCTCCTCCGTGGCACTGCTCTCAATGACGCCAGCAAGCAAATCACTGGGGAAGAACAGGATGACGCGCTCACTGCTGCAGCTCTGATTGGATGCAGCTCGGAGCGCGGCATGCGTTTCACGCGGGGGGGGGGGG